>NW_026068096.1:0-66800 GCF_014885135.2 Alexandromys fortis | reverse complement strand
GGTTTCTCTGTGGCTTTGGAGCCTGTCCTGGCACTAGCTCTTGTAGACCAGGCTGGCCTCGAACTCACAGAGATCCGCCTGCCTCTGCTTCCCGAGTGCTGGGATTAAAGGCGTTTTTTACAGATTTAAATAAAAATAGTTTAATAGTTATTTGTCTGGCTTGTCCTTGTTGTATACAGCTTGAAGTCATGAGACCTTATATGATTATCTTAATTACCATGCATAAAGTGTGTTGGGCCCTGACTAAAGTCTATTGTGAGAGACTTTAGTCTGCCTGATTTATTGGCTCCATTCTTCCATATCCCCTCTAGAATCCATATCCCCTCTAGAACAACAGTGAGTAAGCAAGGACTAGACATCAGATGCAAAAGGTGAGTGTAGGCCCTCGCAGAAGGAGGTAAGGGTGTAGTGAGGAATGGCGGGCTGTGTTCTGCCACCCAGCTCCACACTGCTAGCTTTACCAAAAAATAATTACACGGAAACTGTATTCTTTTAAACACTGCTTGGCCCATTAGTTTTAACCTCTTATTGGCTAGCTCTTACATATTGATCTAACCCATTTATAATATTTTGTGTAGCACCATGAGCTGGCTTACCAGGAAAGATCTTAACCTGCGTCTGTCTGGAGTGGGAGAATCATGGCGACTGACTCGGCTTCTTTCTCCCAGCATTCTGTTCTGTCTACTCTGCCTATCTAAGCTGCTGTCCTATCAAAAGGGCCAAGGCAGTTTCTTTATTAACCAATGATCTTCCATCATTTCCCCTTTTTCTGTTTAAACAAAAAAGAAAGGCTTTCACTTTAACATAGTAAGATTACATATAACGAAACAGTTATCAAGTAAGAATTACAGTTATAATATTTACATCTATTTTATCTTTGTCATAACAAAGGAAAACAACTATAACTATCTATTCTTCAACTCCATCAAAGACTCCAGAAGGATATAATATTACCTAAGTAAATGAGAAGTAAGCAACTTACAAAATTCTAGAAATCATAGAGACATCTCGCTGCCTAGACAGTCACCCAAAGTTCCTCTGTACCATTGGGGCATCCATCTTCAGCCTACAGGCCCATAGTATCCAGCAGACTTTTCCATGAAGCAGGAAATTTCAAAGGCAGTCACTGTCTGCTTGTACTGAAGAATGTCTCGCAGACTCTTTCATGAATCAGGAACCCTGAAAGACCATCTCACCTTTAGGCAAGTTTAGCAGTCCTCTTTCTGCGGGTTCTTTGTGTCCAGTGCAACAGTCTAGGCAAGAACAGTTTCTTGCTCAAATGGCTAACCAACTCCATAAGGAGCCTCTTTGATGCCCATCTTCCTCTTGAAGTAGATTGGTGCTGCCAGGAGCAGACGTGTCTCATTGTCCTGAAAAGCCCTAAGTTATTAAAACATTTTAAATGCCATATTCTGCAGTCTTTGAAAGATATGAAGAATGCCTATCTAACTGAAACATATCTCTATATATCTAGAAAATCTAACTAACATGACTTTGCACTTGACTATTATTAATGATTATCTATTAACAACCTATATACATTACATTTTTACATGAACTACACAATCACAATACCTTAGTCAAGGTCAGAAATACATATACATATAACAAAATTGACCTTAATTTTAAATCACTAAAGCAAAATCCATATCAATGCAAATTATTCATATCTATATCATATCCCCCTTTAAATGTAAAAGAACATTTATAAACAATATTTGGGAACATGGGCACAGCATTCTGTTCTGTCTACTCCGCCTATCTAAGCTGCTGTCCTATCAAAATGGCCAAGGCAGTTTTTTTTACTCTTATTTATTAAAGTTTTCTGTCTCTTCCCCACCGCTGCCTCCCCTTTCCCTCCCCCTCCCCCAATCAAGTCCCCCTCCCTCGTCAGCCCAAAGATCAATCAGGGTTCTCCCAAGGCAGTTTCTTTATTAACCAATGATCTTCCTCCATCATAAGGGACAATAATGGGGCAGACACCAAGAAAGGCTTTCACTTTGTCAGGCTTTTGCATAGTTTTTTTTTTTTTAATGCACAAGCATTAAAACCTCAACTCTTCAACTGTCTGCAAGTTGCTTATGAATATAATCCCTGATTTCCAGAAGAAGAAACTTTAGATGAAGTATGGGACAGAATCCAAAATAATATTGAAAGGAACATGAACTAGATGAAAAGCCTTCTTTTAGGCTTCTGTTATTCAATAAGGATGATATCCTCTTAGTCACCTCCAAAGAAGACTTACAACCTATCTATGACATGAGTCAGGACATAGTATGTCAAAACGGGCTAATTATTACACTAAAAAGGTACAAAGATCAGATACTGTGCAACGTTTGGGACAACTGGTTACTAGAGCAACTTTTACGCCACAAAAATATCCATACAAAAAACAATGTAAAAAAACAATTAACTTTCAGAAGTTATTAGGGGGTATTTAATTGGATACATTCCACTTTAGGAATGCCAAATTATGTACTAATCATACCATTTAAAAACTAGAAGGTTTCCTTGCACAGTCCTTGAATAATATCTTAAGAGGCAAGAAAACAAGTATAGTGATTTGAAACCAGACTAGAAGAGGCATTTGCGTGTTACAAGGGTACTTTGCTGCCTTTAAACTTATTTTCCTCAGTAACTTATCTCCTATAGATATTATAGTATCAGATGATGGAAAGTTTACACCACAATGGTCTCAAAATACTAAGTGCTTTCATTACTCTTCTTGCTATATTAACACCTAAAATTCAGTGTTTAAGAGTGTAATACAATTCTATGGATTTTTAGATTTTGTTTGTAGATTATCATGGAAGGCTAGAAAATTATTCATTTGGCCAGCAATTAGATTTTTTATGAACTGAATTTGTGATTACAAAAATTGCCAACCTCTCATTCCACAGACAGATACTTATTTTATTGATGTCTTATCTAGTGGTATAGGAGGAATTCAGTCCTGATAACTCGTCAATTTATTAATATTTCTCATTCCTCTGTTCAATGGGTGCAAGTGGTATTTAGATTCATCTGTTATGATTAATTCATTAACTCAAGTATCATTTCGGGTTCTGCTTATGTAGTTGGGTTGTTCCCAGCAATAGAACCTGCTTCAGTTTTGTCTTCACATCCTGCTATGCTCCCATCACTACAGGAACTACATCAGGTTCAAAGTCTTCACACATCCTTTATTATTCATACTCATGCACATTTGAACCTCCGTGTCTTTATTGCAGAAATAAAGAAGCAAGCTTATGAATGAGCCTGCCTGATTTTCATTGTTTCATAACAAACATTAACACTGTGCACTGATACTAATTGACTTCATGTATAGTATCATACCCTGCTGAAACAAGTGAGACAGTTTGTACAGGAGTGCCCTATTGTGCTCTCTTACACTGCTGTGGCCATGTGGTTGAAGGTATTCCCAGAGTTAAAAATACTAATGAATCATGACAAATGAATGTCATCCACTTTGTTCTTGTCCCTCACATGCCAAATTTGCATACAGTGATACTTATCCCAAAATTCATTGGGCAGTTCTTCAATCCTCAGGGAATGCTTCTGCATTTTACTCTTCTACAATCTTTTGCTGTTGTGTGAGTCCCTACTTATATAAAATCTAATTGTGGACCAGCCTATGTACATACATCGAAGAACTTCTGTAAGGAATGGAATGTTAATGATATTACAGGCATTCCTTATAATCCTCTAGGCCAGTTTACAATGGAAAGAGCATATAGTGCATGAAAATAATTATTATAAATGAAAAGGGGGGACTGGGTGGTGGAGGAGGCCACTTGTTGCTTCCTGATTGCTTAACCCAGAAATAACCACACAGATACTGTAGTGATTAAGTCCTGCTTGGCCCATTAGCTCTAGCTTCTTATTGGCTAACTCTTACATATAAGTTCAACCAATTTCTATTAATCTGTGTATGACCACGTGGCTGTGGCTTACTGGCTAAAGTTCCGGCATCTGTCTCCGGGGGCTACATGGCATCTCTTTGACCCTGCCTCCTTTCTCCCAGCATTCACTTTTGTTTTTCTTGCCTAGCTCTGTTCTATTGCCCTACCACAGGACAAGACTTTTTTATTCATTAACAAATAAAAGCAACACATAGACAGAAGGACCTCCCACCCCAGTGGTGCTTGCCTTTAATCCCAACACTAAAGAGGCAGAGTCAAATGCATTCCTTTGAGTTTGAGGCCAGTCCGGTCCACAGAGCGAGCTTCAGGACTGCCTGGGCTGCACAGAGCAACACTCTCAAAAAACTGAAAAAAAAAAAGAACAAAAACAAAAAGGGAAGCACAAAAGGACATTCTTTCACTTATTCTTGATTTTTTTTTTCAAGACAGGGTTTCTCTGTGGCTTTGGAGTCTGTCCTGGAACTAGCTCTGTAGACCAGGCTGGTCTCGAACTCACAGAGGTCCGCCTGTCTCTGCCTCCCGAGTGCTGGAATTAAAGGCATGCGCCACCATCGCCCGGCTACTTACTCTTGATTTTTAAAATTCTCTAGGTGATATATATTTGAGAGCTAAAGATCATTTCTCTACAGAACATTCTG
This sequence comes from Alexandromys fortis, assembly GCF_014885135.2. NCBI lineage: Eukaryota > Metazoa > Chordata > Mammalia > Rodentia > Cricetidae > Alexandromys > Alexandromys fortis. The sequence goes on along the minus strand of NW_026068096.1, from coordinate 62,239 downwards.
AACTGCCTTTAAATTAGCCTGTGTGGTTTAAACAATTTGAGATGTGGAATCCTGGTTCACTGAAGAAAATTGGGAAGTGGATGCATCTGTCGTTACCAATTTATGCACTGAGTCATTACAGATTCGTTTTCAGCTCCTCTGGCTCCTGGCCATCAAGGACAATGGTAGAGGGTGAGAAGATAGTGGAAGTCAACAGGTAGATAGTCAACCTTCAACTAAGAGCAAAACCCAATATTGAGTGTACCATCAGTTTTTATGTTTGCCCACCAGGGTCCAAGTTAAGGCCCTATAAGTGAAGACAGTAGTTGTTCTGAGGTATACGGGGGGCCATGTGTCACCTGAGAATCTTTTTCAGGTGGTATGACCTGCTTTGCCCTGTGCATCTGTTGTGGTGAGTGCCTCTGAACAGGTGTATTGTCTTATGTTCCTCATCCTCCTTTACTTCAACATGTAGGTTGAATGGATCCAGCTCCTGTCATATTTACTCATGTCTCTGTGTTTATGACTGGATCTTGGGACAATAATAGACTCATCCATCTGAAGAAGGGACTATATTTAAATAATTCTTTGGATTCAAATTTCTTTCCATTTGCATAAGACATCATTACATTATTATTTTTACTAAAGGCAAATATAAGCTTATATTCTATGAAATAGGCAGAGACAGGAGGATCTCTGTGAGTTCAAGGCGTGGTGGCACACGCCTTTAATCCCAATGCCTGGGAGGCAAATTGAGATAGTGCACACCTTTAATCCCAGAATTTGGGAGACAGAGACAGGAGGATTTCTGTGAGTTCAAAGACAGCCTGGTCTACAGAGGGAATTCCAGGACAGCCAAAGATGTACAGAGAACCTGTCTCAAACAGTAAAATTAAAAGAAATAGAGGTAAAAGTAAAGCCACATAAAGATGGAAAACACACAGAGAATCTAGATGCTGTATGTTATTATGCTCTCTTTGAATTTTTTGAATGCTAAGGAAGGAGCAACAGCTGCTAAAAGGTATTTGCTTATAAATGCTGCTGAATTAATCCAAGATAGGTATTTTGAAAATACCTTGACTTCAAATTTGAAGTCAAAAGGTACGTTACCTTGGAGAAGAGGTTTTGCTTTTGTTTCCACAGAAAATGAGAGGTTCTGGATTTATTCAGAGGTAAGAAAAATTAGGTTTGATCAAGGAATACCACCTGAGAAATCCGTGGCAGGAACAGATGACCCAGATGTCAGAGTTCTACATCCAGAACAGGCTCAAGACTGCTGTCTGAGATGACCAAGACTCACAGGAGACTCCAGTCAGGACTTGATCATAAATCTAAATTTTCTTTAGGTGCCCATAAGATTATCAGTGCCACCAACCAGTCAGAAGTAGCCTGGAATACTACCCACATTCTCCCAAATGGACTCTGGATATTTTATTTTCTTTTTTTTTTTTTAAAGATGGGGAGGTGGTGTGGGAGAATTGTTTGTATTTTGTCAATCATGTTTAAATAAACACCGATTGGCCAGGCAGGAAGTATAGGTGGGTCAACCAGAAAGGAAGTAGAGGCAGGACAATGAGAACAGGAGAATTCTAGGGAAGAGGAAGCCAATTTCTCCCAGTCCTGTCAAGACCACCAAAGAAGCAGGATGTGACCTGCCCCGCTGAAAAAGGTACTGAGCCATCTGACTAACATAGATAAGAGTAATGGTTTGGTATAAGTTAAAAGAGTTAATAAGAAGCCCAAGCTAATGAGCCAATCCGTTTATAACCTAATGCAGACTCTCTGTGTGATTTTTCTTTGGGGGCTTACCAGCTGTGGGAACTGGGCAGGACAGAAACCCCAACAAGCCCAGCCCTCATGTTACCCAAAACTGCTAATCATATGGGACTCTTTTCAAGTTTTCTCTAGATTTTTTCTTGATCAATATGATAATGTGACTAATAGTAGTCAAAATAGTTCAGATTCCTGTTCTTGATGGGAGAGTGTTACACACAATGCTATCACTATTCTAATATTCATTATGATTATAACATTTGTGCTTATAGAATACTCATGCATCAAATAACAAATTTCTCTCTCGGCAGAGGGTGTCCAGGTTGAATGAATACACAGAGCACGAGGTTGAGGTGGAACAGCTTCTCTTTATTGTCTTGCTGGGGGTGGCTTTATACCATGGCACCAAATGAGGAGGGGGCTGCGAAGGGACTGTAACCTGACCCTGGCAGGGATCAAGGAACGGTCACCATGCACTCAAAATTCCTTCCTTCCCCCCTCCAGGAGCAGAGGGAATTTATTATGTTTTCCTTGCAGATAAGCACTTCAAATGGGGGCAGGGATATCAACTCGGGACTGCAGTTCCCACATTTATCTACATCTCTAACCAAAACTGCTTTGGATATCCTGCTCTGCAGTCACTCAACATCTTTTGGCTCTGGCCTGCTATGCCCTTCTGGGTTTCTCTACTCTCTCTCCTCCTCCTGGGAACTGCAAACCTGAGTGCTATTTCTTGGCTCCCAGGTATAGTCCTGCAGCTTCTGCTCTCACCTCCCTCCTACAATTTCTCTTCTCCCCATCACAACTGCCTCCGTTGTCTCTTCCTTAAGCCCTCCTAGGCCTCTTCTCCCCCAGGCAGAGACCATCCTTCAGTTCTAGTTCACTACACAATTAATGCCTCTCAGCTTCCTCTGGGAACATAGGAATGTCCTCTAGAGGAGTTTCATTTTTTAATGCTCTGTCTTTCCTCCTCAGACTACAAATGTCTTGGCCTCAATACAGTTCAATTGTGCCAAACTGGCCCACGTGATTTCCAGATTTTCACAAATCATAACTGCCTCTACAAAAAATATAATCCCCAACTCTTATATGCTCTCATACACAGATATGCACTTCCTCTACTTCCCACTTTGAAATATATCTTATTTGTATAATTTCTCTGTGCTCCACCCATAAAAAAATCTCTTAAGACTATGCTGTGAACTCTATCTCAAGATTCATCAATTTATTGAATCTAGTTAAAAATCTATACATGGATAATCTTGGTTTGCTACAACTTACTATGTATGTGATTCAACTCTTGTTTAAAATAGATCTAATACATAGAAATTTTAATCTAATATTTTATATACCATATGGTTGCTAGTCATCTTTGCCAAGGGTAAAGGGTACGTTCCATGTGTGTAGGGTAAAAGGGACTACTGGAGCAGGAAACCAACCAATTACTGAGCACCCTGACTCTGAACCCAGAGCCAGAGAAAGAAACACACCCTGTATTTGAGACCTGGGTCAGGGAGACAAACATCTTTATCCCTGAACCCAGGGCTGAAGACATGTGCCCTGGCTCTGAAACTAGTGTCAAAGACACACTTTGTCCCTAGAATCAGAGCCGGTGAAAGAAATATTCCCTGGTCCTAAGATTAGAGTCAAGAAGCTAAAAAGGACCAGTCAAAGAGACAGTTTGGCCATGAAGTCAATGCCATCTCTGCCCCGATCAAATAAACAAACCAATCCCTGAACAGGGATAAAGTAACCAATCCCTGTCTCCCTGGGAATAATCTGCCCCTAAGAAGTCCTATATAAGCCTCTCTGCCTGTTCAGTTTATCCCTACCTGGGAGAGCAGCCACTCTCCTGGATTCCTCCTTCCCAAATAAATCTCTTTCTCAAAAGAGTCTTTGGTGATGACCTTTATTCACTTAGTAGAACCTGGCTGGGGCGCCCCTTCGGGGACTGAGCTGCAAAACCTTGTTGAGATGCTCCCTAGGGGACCTGAGTAAGGCTGAGTAGAAAAAAGGAGCAACTTTTTGTTGAAGCCTGAGGAGATTGCTACATTTCTGCAGGGGCTTCCCCTTTAGCAGAGTGTTAGCAAGAGGAAACATCTTGGGTGGAGAAGAAGCAGATGGCTTTGCTAGGATGCTCCCTTAAGGGAACAGAGAAGAACTCAGCTGTAGTGGCTCTCCAGGAGAAGGGCAGGATCACTATATCCTGCAGGGAGACCATCCCCCACCACACCCCAGCTTCAGGTAGCCTGGCTTCCCATTAGTCAGGACACCTTTCCACAAGGGCTGTGTTGTCCTATTGAAGCTCCAGCCTCCAGAGCTGATATGGGAGTGTCATCTATCTATCTGTTGCTTTCATTGGTTAATTAATAAAACTGCCTTGGCCCTTTAATAGGACAGAAAATTAGGTAGGTGGAGTAAACAGAATAGAATGCTGGGAGGAAGAAGGCAGTGAAGTCAGTCACCATGACTCTCCTCTCCGAGACAGATGCAGGTTAAGATCTTTCCTGGTAAGCCACACCTTGTGGTGCTACACAGATTATTAGAAATGGGTTAATAAAGATGTGAGAGTTAACCAATAAGAGGCTAGAGCTAATGGGCCAGGCAGTTATTAAAAGAATACAGTTTCCATGTAATTATTTCGGGTAAAGCTAGCCAGTGCGGGAGCCAGGCGGTGGGAAGTGGCCCGCTGCTCCTCACTACAGAGTGGCACTCCAACGTGATGGACTAAATCCACTTAAAAACCTGAGAGGGCCCTTAAAAAAGGGAGAGAGAGTTTAACACAGCTTTTGGCTGTTTGTGGGTGGCTTGCTGCAAAAAAATTTTCCTGACTCAGCAGCAGGAAAAAACTGGCTGTTTTAAAATGCCGGCTTTCTGGGCTGTGCCGCCACTGAGATCTCTGTCTGGTTCCTGCGGGAGACAGAGCTTTTGAATGCAGCATTTTGAGTAAAGTGCTATGATTTGTTTGATGGCAACTAGATTTGCTGTGTGCCTGAAAGGGGAGCACTATGCGTGGCTCAGAGGCACAAATGACTCAGAGGCACAAGCAGCTCTGCCATATTAGCTGTGCTGTGCACATGGCTCTGAGGCACGAGCAGAGAGGTTCTGCCATGCTGAACTGTGCTGACCTCAGGAGGGACGTAATGACCATAACAACAGCACAATTAAGGTTTAGACTGGCAGTAAACAGGCGGTACCATATTACCTCTACCTGGTGCAACTTACATTTTTAAGAAGTGCTTAGCATTTTAAGAAGTGCTCCTGGATATTAAAGAATTACCGATTCACAATAGGACAGATTCAGACATAGGCTTGGGAGAGAGAAAAAAATATAGAAATAAAGTTAATGTCTTAAAAAAGGGTAACGTCTTTAAAGAGACAGAGTACAGATAGTTATAGATTAAAAAAGAAATAAAAAAATAAGCCACATAAAAATGGAAAATTCACAGAGAGTCTGGATTCTATATATTGTGTTTTCTTTGAAATTTTTGACTGTAAAGGAGCTAAGTACAGAGAGACATTTCATTATATGGGCTGCCAAGCTAAACCAAAATGAATATCATAAGGGTATGACTTCAAAATTTGGGTCTAAGGATATGAAGCTTTGGAGAGGGTCTTCTTTTGTTTTCACAGAGGATGAGACCCTGTGGATTGCTTCTATCCCAATATAGTATGATAGACCACATCCTCCTGAAAGGTTGCTGTGAACACCTTCAGAAAATTATTTCACTCAACTGATGACTGAGATAAACCTGCACACAGGTTATACCATAAAAAAACCTGAATAACAGTGCCCCCATTCAGCAGAAAACAGTTTGGAGAGAAAAAACTGCGCCCATGTTCCCAAATATTGTTTATAAATGTTCTTTTACATTTAAAGGGGGATATGATATAGATATGAATAATTTGCATTGGTATGGATTTTAAGGTCAATTTTGTTATATGTATATGTATTTCTGATTTTGATTAAGGTATTGTGATTGTGTAGTTCATTTAAAATGTAATGTATAATTAGAAAATATAGATAGTTAATGGATAATCATAATAATAGTCAAGCTTGTAGTCATGTTAGTTAGATTTTCTAGATATATAGAGATATATTTCAGTTAGATAGGCATTCTTCATATCTTTCAAAGACTATAAAATATGGCATTTAAATGTTTTAATAACTTAGGACTTTTCATGACAATGAAACACGTCTGCTCCTGACAGCACCAATCTACTTCAAGAGGAAGATGGGCATCGAAGAGGATCCTTATGGAGTTTGATAGCCATTTGTGCAAGAAACTGCTCTTGCCTGGACTATTGCATAAACTGGACACAGAGAACCTGCAGAGAGAGGACTGCTGAACTTGCCTAAAGGTGAGATGGTCTTTCGGGGTTCCTGACTCATGAAAGAGTCTGTGAGATATTCTGCAGGACACAGCAGATAGTGACTGAATTGTCTTTGAAATTTCCTGCTTCATGGAAAAGTCTGCTGGATACTATGGGCCTGTAGGCTGAAGATGGATGCCCCAATGGTACAAAAGAACTTTGGGTGACTGTCCAGACAGCAAGATATCTCTGTCATTTCTAGAGTTTTGGACTTCTTGTTTGCTTAGGTAATATTATATCCTTCTGGAGTCTTTGATGGTTTTGAAGAATGGTTAGTTATAGTTATAGTTTTCCTTAGTTATGATAAAAGATAAACTAGATATAAATATTGTAACTGTAATTCTTGCTTGATAACTGTTTTGTTATATGTAATTTTACTATGTTAAAGTTAAAGCCTTCTTTTTTTGTTTAAACAGAAAAAGGGGAAATGATGTGGGAGCATCATCTATCTATGTTGCTTTCATTGGTTAATAAAGAAACTGCTTGGCCTTTGATAGACCAGCCCTTAGGTGGGTGGAGTAGACAGAACAGAATTCTGGGAAAAAGAAAGCTGAGTCAGGCAGATGCCATGCCTCTCCTCTCCAAGATGGAAGCAGGTTAAGATCCTTCCTGGTAAGGCACCACCTTGTGGTGCTACACAGATTGTTAGAAATGGGTTAATCAAGATGTGAAAATTAGCCAGTAAGAGGCTGAAGCTAATGAGCCAAGCAGTGTTTAAAAGAATACAGTTTACGTGTAATTATTTTGGGTAAAGCTAGTCATGTGGCAGAAAGCGGCCCGCTGCTCTGATCATTACAGTTCACCAAGTAGGATTTTGGTTGTGTCATGGGCTTCCTTCCTGAGCTGAGTAGGCATGTGTGTTGCATCTCACCAGGAAAAGTTTTGTCACATAACACATTCTACTTCTTCAATTTAAAAAATAATTTCTTTCACTACTATAAAAGGCAAGGAAAAACCTTGTCTTATCTGTAGTCTCATTAAAATGTTTTTTTTTTTTTTTATTTTTCTGGGCCATGGCAGCACATGCCTTTAATCCCAGCACTTGGGAGGCAGAGGCAGGCATAGTGCTGTGAGTTTGAGGACAACCTAGTCTACAAAATCTAGTTACAGGACAGCTAGAATTGTAAGACAGAAACCATGTCTTGAAAAACCAAAAATTAAAAAAGATGCTTTTAATATTTTAAGATGTTTTATGTTATTTTATCAGTTTACATTACAACTTTTTTCTCTGACTTTCTAGTGTTTAATGAACAGAAACATAGAGGCAGTACTTCTCTTTCCCCATTAATTTTTTTTGTCCCAAGATGGTAATCAGACTGAAGAGTAAACCCATATTTGGGAGCAGGAGTTTATATGAGGATGGATGTGTTAATAGAGGTGGGATAAATTTTCACTGATTGAAAAGAAAACCCATGAAGATATTTTGTTGAGATGAAAAAAATTAAATAAGTGAAGCATATAGCCAAGGGCCCCAGCAGATCAGAAGGATATAAACAAAATACACAAGGATAGTTATTGGAAGTGGTCATCACTGACCCTTCAATCGAAAATCACCATCCCAAAACTTCAAAATGCTGACTGTAAAAAAGGTTCAGTCCTTAATATTAAAATGTAATAGGCTTTCAAGAGCCAATTAAAAGTCAAACCTAAGTGATTATAGTGAGTTTAAGTGTTACATCCCTCTGAACAGAGGGGCATAAGAAAACGGGGAGAGGTGAGGTTTGGGAATTCTTAAAGATATGCATGCAAGCCTTAGGATATACAGACATTTCTCATTCTGTTTCTGATGACTTGCCTTATTCTTCTGAGCTTTCAGATTACATATTTTGTTCCCTCACTATTCTCTGACAACTGCTTATATTCAGTGGTCAATGTACCCTTAGCTCTTTTCTTGTAAATCAGTTGTTATTCGGTTGCATGAGGATATAATTAATGAATGAGTTAAATGACTGTGTTGGTTTGAAAGAAAATGGCCTCCTAAGGGAGTGGCATTATTAGGAGGTGTGACCTTGTTGGAGGAAGTGTGTCATTGTGGGGATGGGCTTTGAGGTCTCTTTCCTCAAGTACCACTCAGTATTACTGTCAGTCAATTTCCTGTTGCCTTCTGATCAAAATGTAGCTAGAAACATGTTTGTCTGTACACCATCTTTCTTCCGGTTGCCATGTGTCCCACCAAGATGGTAATGTACTGAATCTCTGGAGCTGTAAGCTGCCACCTCAATTAAATGATTCCCTGGATAAGAGTTGTAATCATGATTGTCTGTTCACAGCAATAGAAGCCCTAAGATAGGCACAATGTTATTGTCCCCTGGGGTAATATGTTTTTATTATTTATATCAATTTTAAAATTCCTCATAGACCTAATTCACTGTCTTTACTGAATGGGTCTTTATATTTACCTAAATGATTGCTGTTGTATAATTAATTACTCCAAAAAACCCCATATACACTCCAGCAAAGACACAACTTCTAATAGTGCAACTCTCTATGAGATTATGGGACCAATTACATTCAAACTACCACATTACACTCCCTGGCACTCATAAGCATGTAACAATGCAAAATGCATTTAGCCCAACTTCAAAAGTCCCCATACTCTATCACAGTCTTGACCATGTTTAAAAGTCCAAAGTTTAAAATCTCCCATGAGATTCGTAAATCTCTTAACTGTATTCTCCTATAAAATAAAAATAAAAAGAGAGATCACATACCTCCAACACAGGTTATATATTACCATTCCTGTAGGGAGGGAAGCATAGTGAGGAAATACTAGACCAACGCAAGACTGATAACCATCTTGGCAAACTCAAAACAATGCATCTCATGTCCGATGTCAAAATGCTCTTCAGATCTCCAGTTTCATTCAGCTTTATTGACTGCAACTCACTTCTTTATCTTGGACTGTTTCCATTCCCTGTTAGCAGGTCTCCTTGGCAGGTTTCCCATTGACTCTGGCATTTCTAATATCTTGGATTCTCCAACACAACTTCAACTGTATAGCTTCTATGGGTTCTTTACTAGGCCTCCCTTCAGGGACATCCCCAACAAATCTTGGGCCTCAGTAGCTATATTCTGTAGACAGAGGCTGCTCTTTCATTGCTGACTGCTCAGACCCAAATAATCACACAGAAACTATAGTAATTACAACACTGCTTGGCCAATAACTTAGGCATATTCCTGTTAACTCTTATATCTTAAATTAACCTATTTCTATTAATCTATGTACCGCCATGAGGCTGTAGGCTATGGGTATGCTTTTTTGGCATCTTTCTCCTTCAGCAGCTACATGGCAACTCTTTGACTCCACCTACTCCCTCTCTATATATATTCATTCCAGCATGGCTATATTCCGCCTTGCCATAGGTCAAAACAGGTTCATTATTTATTGACCGATAAAAGCTACACATATACAGGAAGACCTCCCCTATCATCTCCCCTCTTCTGAATACATAAATATAGTAAAATTACATATAACAAAACAGATATCAAGCAAGAATTACAGTTACAACATTGAGTCCATTTACATTTGACAAATTAAGGAAAATATCTATCCTATCTTTGTGAGTTTAAAGTTTTATATCTAATTTATCTTTTATCATAGCTAAGGAAAACTATAACTATCTGTCCTTAGCTCCTCAAAGACCACAGAAGGATATAATATTACCTAAGTAAACAGAAAGTACAGTGTAAACAACTTCCAAAACTCTAGAATTGACAGAGACATCTCACTGCCTGGACAGTCATCCAAATTTCTTCTGTAATGTTGTGGCATTCATTTTTAGCCTACAGGCCCATAGTATCTGGCAGAATTTTCAGTGAAGCAGAAAATTTGAAGATCTGTTCTGCTTTGTAATGACAAAGCTCATCAGTTGCCTTCTTCTGTATCCTGAAGAATGTCTGGCAGTTTCATTTGTGAGGCAGGAATCATGAAGGACCATACTGCTGTTTGGAAAGTTCAGCAGTCTCTTTTCTGTGGATCCAGTCTAGTTCATACAGCATACCATCAAGCAATCCAGTCAAGAGCAGTTTCTTGCCCAAATGACTAGCCTTGTCACACTGAAGGCAAATTCCTTAACATGATTCTTCAGTGCCCATCAACCTCTCTGAGATAATTAGTGCTACCAGAAGCAGATGTGTTTCATTGTCGAGAAAAGTCTAAGTTCTTAAAACATTTTAAATGCCATATTACATAGGTCCTTGAAGTGTTGACGATTATCTATCTAACTAAAATATATCTCTGTATATGTAGAAAACTTAACTAATGTAATTAAAAGTTTGATTATTATAGATGAGTATATGTTAATCTGTGTTTCTTAACTATATGTTACATTTTTAAATGAGCTATACACAGTACTTTAAATAAGAGTAGAAATACATATCCACAGTGTAAGAAAATCAACCTTAAATTTGTATCAATAGACCAAGATTCATACCAATGCAAAGTGTTCATCTCTATACCATATACCCCTTATTATTATTTTTTTTAGAAACGGACTGTGACCATTAGTCATTTATAAGTAACCTCATTAAATGAAAACAAACATATATAAACAATCATTTTGGCAATTTGGGCATAGTTTTCTCCAAACTACTTCTGTCTGTCTTTTGGGCAAAATGTTTTTAGGTTTCATGGAGACCTTTCAGGGGGGTCTTGTTCCATCAAATCACATTAGTCTGGAAGGAATCCATAGGTTCCCAACCTGTGTAGAAACAAAAGCAGAACCTCTTTTCTAAAGTAACATGTCCTTAGACTCAAATTTTGAAGTCGTTACCTTTAAAATATATATGTTAGTTTAGCTTAGCAGCCCCAAGAATGAAATGTCTCTCAACAGTTAGCTCATTAACAGTCAAAAATTCAAACAAAACACAATGGTATATGTAATCCAGACTCTCTGTGTATTTTTCATCTTTATGTGGCTTATTACTTTTACTCTTTTAATCTATGACTCTCTGTACTCTTTTATATTATTTTACTATCTCTTTAAAGATTTTTTTAAAAAAGATTTATTTATTATATATACAGTATTCTTAGTATTCTTGCATGTATGCCTGCAGGCCAGAAGAGGGCACCAGATCTCATTACAGATGGCTGTGAGCCACCATGTGGTTGCTGGGAATTGAACTCAGGACTTTTGGAAGAGCAAGCAGCACTCTTAACCACTGAGCCATCTCTCCAGCAAGACGTTTTATTTAAAAAAAAAAAAACCCTGTTTATTCCTATTTTAACTGTCTTTATTCTTTTTTCTTCTCTTTCTCAAGTCTACATACATTATTTAAACATACTGTATTCCATTCAAAGGTTTATTTCTGTCTGAATCTGTCTTCATTGCATATCTGTAATCATTTTCTGGCCAGGAATGCTTCTTAAAATGCTGAGTGGCATGGCTAGGACTAATTGACTCTGCCTTGTCTATGTTCACTGCCAGTTCTGTGAGCCATGCTTACTGCCCCAGCTCCAGGGACTCAGCAGTTCTATGTCACCATTAAGCATCTAGTAGCATGCTGTTCAGAAACCCCAGCTAAGTATGGGACCTCATGAAAGAGACAGAGTTGTTTATGTAACTAGAACGGACCAGGAAGCCTTCTTAAAGGAGCTGCACAACTTTTGCTGCTACCACTAAGTCAGGAAGCCTTCTCTTAGAGGAGCCACACCTCTTCTTGCTGCCAGCAAACAGAGCTTATCTGAAAAAATGATCCTACCAAGAAGTTTTGCTTAATTCTATTCTTTTGGGACTAGAATTTTTTTCCCAATCTCTCTCAGTTTTTATATGGATGTAGTTGGCTCATGTTGACTCCCATCTGTAAACAGAGACTGCTCTTTTGTTCCTGGCTGCCCAGACCCAAGTAATTACTCAGAAACTATATTAATTACAACACTGCTTGGCCAATAACTTAGGCACATTCCTGGATAACCCTTATATCTTAAATTAATCCGGCTCCATTAATCTATATACCACCATAAGGCTGTGGCCTACTGGTAAGGTTTTCTGGTGTCTTTCTCCTTCAGCAGCTATATGACATCTCTTTGACTCTGCTTACTCTCTCTCTCTCTCCCTATATCCCTTCCAGCATGGCTGTATTTTGCCCTATCCATAGGCCAAAGCAGGTTCTTTATTCATCGACCAATAAAAAACCCAACACATATACAGGAGGACATTCCCCATCAGTATTCCTTAACTCCTTTCTTCACTCATAACTAAAGCCAGACCATGTGGCTGAAGTTGCCAAGTTATACTGCTTGCTGGGGCTGAAAAATGTCCCCCTAATTTAATCACATCTTCACCAGCTTTCTGTCCTTCACTGCCTAAGCTTTCCTGTCCTGAAACTTGTTCTGTAGGCCAAGCTGGCCTCAGACTTAGAGATCCACCAGCCTTTGCCTTCCCAGTGCTGAGATTAATGGTGTGCCCCAACACATCAGGCTCTAAGCTTTTCATTAATTCCTTTTTACAGAATGGATCTTACCCTAAGGTTACAACACTCTTTATTCAATTTCTTAATCCATCTGTTTATCTCCATGAACACAGGATTTAGAATTATCTGACTTCCTGGAGACCACTTTGTTCTCAAACTTTACATTATATAATTTATTCTTCTCAGCTTATCCTTTTAATTATAAATCTTCATTAGAGTTATCACTACCATCCAGATAATGGAGTCTATACTAAGCTGTTTTAAGATTTCGTCCGCTAAGGGCTTTCATCTAAAACTCTTCACTTCAGCCTCAGGCAGACTCTTTGGGCAAGGGCAAACAGCAGCTACTTTCTTCATCAAAATATCACAAGAATTATTTCTTGGCAAAATACTATATTTCTTCTCCTCCTCTGACCTCCTGAGCGATCCCCTAACAGTATAAATAATGCTCGGTATCTCTGGCTTCCATATTCTTATTAGTGTGGCCTTAAATAATTTCACTGTTTCCATCACAGCAATATCCCAGTCCTTGGTACCAAACTCCTGTCTTAGCTAGGGTTTTTCATTCCTGCAAAGATGCACCATGCTTCTCACTTCTGTCTCATACTTTCCTTGGGTCTGAGTCTATGCTGAAGTGCTTCTACTTAGTACATCTTGGAATAAACAGTTTGGAATTTCCACTTATCGCATATTAAACAAGGTTTGTCTCACTTAACTGCGAAGGTACTGTGCTTGAACGTAAAGTCTGAGGCTATCTTTCACTCAAGCTTGTCAATGATGCTATAGTACTTGTGAACTTGTTCTTCCCCGATTTCTGATGAAATCGCTCTTTTCCAGCAACTTTCTTATGGTGTGTGTGGGTGTGGTATTATGTGTTTATTTTTGACCTGGCCTATATTGTAGACTTTTAGGTTTATAAATAGTCACATGTTTAAAGAAAATTTGTCTGTTTAATTTTCAGAGGCAAACATGTTTAAACATTTGTGTTCATTTATACTGTCATAGCCAGATGTCTCTCTCACATGGAAAATCAGGGATGGGAAGGAACACAGCACAAATGACAATTTTCCAGAATTATATTTTTCTCTTCATATCAATAAGGCACAGTGTGCTGAAGTATATTACATTCAAGTGCGGACAGGTTCACAGGCAGTGATTAGAATTAGAGTATATCAGTAGGACTCTGTTGTGAGCTTCCTCATGGCAGAGTCCCACAGACACATAAAGAAACTTTGAGATCATCAAGTAGATTTTGATGATACTTTCTTCCAGTAAGTTTAACAAAAAGGAGATTTTGTGTTGTGACGTGTTTCAAACCTATCTTTCAAAAATTTACAAACTAGTAAAGCTAGTAGTCTAGAAATTGAAGTGTGTTGGATTTAACCTGCTTCTACATGTTCTGATATTCATGGCGTTAGAAGAGAATTAAATAAAAGTCTGTTTAATTTTGAGATTCTAAACTATTTAAGCCAATCAATTTACAATAGAACCAAAGCTTTGATTTGAAAATAAAAGATATGATCTCTTCTATTAGCAGATGCTTAGATTTTTTTTATGATTTTCCTTGAAATTACAAATTGTTCTCCTTAACATTTTGAATACTTTTCCTCTATCTGATGACTTAAGCAGGACTTGTATATGTGGGTGTGTCTATGTGTATATTGTGTATTCATGTATATATATCTGTGTGTCTAGTCTGTGTGTGAGTGTGTTTGTGTATGCCCTGTGTGTATGTCTGTCTCTATGTATATATGTGTCTTTGGTATGCTTGTCTGTGTATATGTGTGTACTGTGGCATGCATTTTTATTTACCTGTTTGTCTGTGAGGGAATTGTCTATGTAAATATGACTGTATTGAGTATGTGTTTATGACTATATGGATATATTGTGTGTGAGTATATATATGACTATGTGAATGTAAAATTTCCTGCTGTTGCCATAACATATTCTGGCAAAAGCTACTTGAGGGAGAATTTATTTTGCTTCCCAATTTGACGTTAAAGTCAATCCGCTGGGCAAATTGCAGCAGCAGAAATTTGAGGCATGTGGTAACATTGCATCCACTAAGAACGCAGAATAATGAGTGTTTATGCTCATTTGGCCGTTTCTATTTTATTCTGTATAGTGCCCCACTTGATGGAGCAGTGTTACCCACAGTTAGCACAGTTCTTCCCATCTCAATTAATCTAACAAAGACTTTCTCACAACCATGCCCAGAGACAAACCCTGTGTAGATAATCCTTAGAGATATTGCCTTTGTCTAGGTGATTTTGGTATCTTCAAATTGATTATAAATACTATCTCATCACAGTGTGCATATGTGTGTGGGGGGTGCATATATGCATACATTTCTGTTAAGAAAATAAAAAATTCAAATTGAGAAAAATGAATTAAATAAAACAGGATCCTACCTTTCTTTTCTACTTCTACTGTTTGTTAGATAAAATTAATTTAAACTGATTAATTTAATGATTGTTTTGTTATAAGAACTCTGTCTTTTACAGAGTAATGTCTTCTCTCCAGAAGTTGAGAACAGGGTTGGAGAAATGGCTCAGCAGCTGGTGTACTTATCGCACAAGCATTAGGACATTAGGTCAGATCCCAGCACCCTTGTGATATCTGGGCATAGTCCTGCACATGTCTATAATTTGACCATGGAGAAAGGCAGAGAGAAGAAGAGAATCTCTGGGGCTTACCAGCTGCAGACAAAATGGGAGTCCCAGGTCCAAGAAGAGAACGTGCCTGAAGGAAATAAGACACGGGGCAATAGAGGAAGGGAACTAACTGTCAGCATATGCCTGGTCCAATACAGATACAAGAAGGTTCTCATTTGTGAATCTGTAACCTATGACTGGACTGACAACATGAGATGAACTTGCAAGATTTGATGAGATTAAATATCCTGGCATATGGGACCAGGATTTGGATCCGTTTTTACCCAATGGCATTATCAGAGACTGTCTAAGAGGGAGGTAAGAATCGTCAGTTGTTATAGGATTGGGATAACAAAAGCTTTAATCAAGATAATGGAAGATTCTGGATTCTAGTTTTTAAGACAGAGAAAGGAGCCACGAGACAGAGAACTGCCATCAATTCTAGGGACTGAAAAGAACAATGAAGCACATTCTCTTCTAGAGTGCATGGATAGAGCAGAACTGACAATGCCTGGGTTTTAGCTGAGTGAGGCTAATGTGAACCTCTAAACTCAAAACTGAGAGAACCCAGATCTGTATAGTTTTCATCCAATGTGATTGTGTCAGTTTTCAACAGGAAAAGAAAATATCATCAAACCTGACACAGTGTAAAGTTACTCAGTTCCTCCTTCATTTCCTAGATTTCCTATATTTAGTACCAGGCTTTACTTTCTCCGTAGGTGAGACCAGATACTCATGGTTCATAGTAATAAAATAACATGGTTCTAACAAAAAATATAATATTAATGTAATTTTTAAGACTAAATTAATGGCAATCCACAGTCAGTTTTCAGAGCAAATGATACATGATGTGACTTCCCTTTGTATCCTTGTCCAGTGATCCTTCCCCTCTGGTGTCCTTAGTCCTGGGATTGCAGGACTCTGTAACCAAACCAGGCCCATTTGGCCATTTTTCCATATTATAAGAGGGCCTCTATTTCTCTTCCTAGAGGAGGATTGCGTGATTACTTGGCTAAGAGAACCTAGTAAGCATTGCTCATGTAGCCTTGATGGGTCACACTCATGGGTAGATAGATGAAACATCCTGTGCTTGTGGCATAGTTCTGACCTCCTGAGTTATAAGCATTCATTTTATTCCTTGTGTTTAGGAAGATTTCTGTATTTAGATCAGGATTTCTGCTTTCTATGTATAACTTATAGTTCTTGTTTCCTGTGTTCAGGGTGTAAGAAACCAAATATAGCTTCTGACTTACCTTTAATAAAATAATACTTTTCCTACAATTAAAATGAGCTAAGCAATTCTGTAAATGTATAGTTTTTTCTATAATAAAATCTTCCAGTGGTCTCTAAGACATGAGACATCCATTGCTAAAACTTAAGAAGACATAAACGTCCTGACCTAAGGTTGTTTTCTTTTTTGAATGTGCTTCTATGGTTTCGTGTTGGGTATGTCCATGTTCTGCCCACTTTGCCTAGGTGTAGTGTTCTTCTACCAGTTACTGAGGAACTGTCAAGAGCTCAAGAGATTGGTTAGATTAATATTTAAATTGGCTAATTCATTAGTGGAGGACCCTTTATATTTCAAGACACTTTTAGTTAATATTGATGCTTACTACAAATGGTGGGGGACACAATATGTACTTATATTTTTTCTGTGTGTATCTCAAAACTTATGTACACAAATTGACCTATCTTCATGAGACACTATGATATCTATTATACTCCCAATTTGACTCATTATGATTTTTTTACCTTGAATTATATATCTGTGTGTGTGTGTGTGTGTGAGAGAGAGAGAGGGCGGGGGAGAGAAACAGAAACAAAAAGAGACAAAAAATTCTGAGAACAAACATTCTTTGTACATCAACAGTAAAATCAAAAACAAAAAAACATGTTTTCTTCAAATATCTAGATACTCATGATAAATTTCAGTCTTGTTTTATCCAATAACTCACTGTGATTCTTCCGATATAAAGATGTCTCCTAGAAGAATAATGCTAGGCTGCTTTCTTTCTGGTCTTGAGGTAGATGATATTCCCAAGATGAGGGAGGCAGTATTTTGGAAAACTATAAGATGCCATCAGTCGTCCTTGCTTCTTAACTTTCGAGTTCTTTCATAGGAGCCCCCAGAGATCAGACGTAGCATCTGTGCTGCATTTTGCTAACAAGACTAATCCACAAAAGGAGTTAACAGCTTCTGTGTGTTCATAGGTAAGGGAAGCTCACCATCTTTCCATGAGGGCACTAACCAATCCTTGTGAGATTCCCAGGGACTTAGAGAACCCAGAAACAGTTCCAGAGTCTCCTAGTAGAGATTAAATGGGGGCTGTGACTACTCAACAAGTATAGAAATGCTCAGTACTTTCCCCTCTCACCAAAAGAACAGGAAGAAATTGAACAACAATAGGGAGTGCAATGAGCAGAAGATTTAAAAATCGCAACAAAATACAATAACAACAAAGAAATAAAATTTCACACACCAAAATAATTATGACTGTAAAACTCTAAATGTAAAGGTGAAGTCTATGTAATCTGAAAACTTGAAGGAATTCTTGAAACAGCACTCTGTGGTGTTTTACTCAAGTAATAGATGGACTGAGAATTTTGTTCTTCTTTCCAGAAACATTTCACCAGGAATGATTTCATATGTGGCCAAGGTAGAGAAAGACAGTAGAAAATGAAGTACAAGATGCTCATCAGAGTGGTGGGAAAGGCTAGATGCCAACAACAGGGCTAGAGACTTATGTGTTTTTCAATTATCTGTGGACAGGAGACACAGACACACTCCTTCATTGAGTCCGATTTTCTGCATGCGATAAGCCTCGGGTAATAAGATGAGCACTTGTAATGACAAGGCCTGGCTCTGATTGATTAGTTTATCTGCATGAAACACGGGAGGGCTTGCCCAAAGCAATTATTTTCCACAGCTTCAGATTGCCTTAGAAAACACTTCATTTAAGGATGCTGGTTATTCTTTTAATAACTCATAGCTTTGCAGGGAGAAACATTTTTTATATGGTCAGATCTCCATATCTTTGTCCTCATCCATTGATTCAGAAAAGAGAAATAAAATTGTGTCTAAACAAAGGAATTTTCCACAAATCTTATTGCCTAAAGAACACAGTATAACAACCATAAACCTAGAATTTATACTGTATTATACATGAGCAGTTTCCACGTGATTTGAGGGATACAGAAGGAGGATGTGCATGGGTTGTCAGCAAATACAATGTTATTTTTTTTAGAAAGAATTTCTCATCAGCAGACTCACTATTCACAAGAATCATAAAACCAATTACCAACAGATATAGAGAATACAGAAGGATAACTGGAAATTCAAATTATAGTATGTATATGTGTGTTATATGAAATAATAACAGAATGAGTTATAAGCTTTTGGTGGTTATTAACAATCTAGAAATTATTCAGTCTAGAATAATTTAAGTAAGATTATTGGACTTGACTCAAGCCAGTCTTGCAATTTTGAGGTAGTGGAGCAGAAACGAGGCTGTCAAGCAGCTCATAACTTACACCTTCCCTTTAGTCACTGGTTTCATTACTCTGACTAAATGAATGTCCAAGGCAAGCAAAGCTTTAGCACAGCTGTTTACTTTCTAGCTCCACATTAAAGGATGATCTTCTCAGCAGAATTAATGTTGATAAAATCCACACATTACCAAGAACCATCTAGAGATGGCATGATCTGCATTAAGATTCTGGTGACACCGGACTGAAATCTCAAGGTCCAAATCAGGAGCACCAGGAGAGAGAGAGCACGAGCAAGGAACTCAGGACCGCGAGGGGGGCACCCACACACTGAGACAATGGGGATGTCCTATCGGGAACTCACCAAGGCCAGCTGGCCTGGGTCTGAAAAAGCCTGGGTTAAAACCGGTCTCGCTGAACATAGCGGACAATGAGGACTACTGAGACCCCAAGAACAATGGCAATGGGTTTTTGATCTTACTGCACCTATTGGTTTTGTGGGAGCCTAGGCAGTTTGGATGCTCACCTTACTAGACCTGGATGGAGGTGGGTGGTCCTTGGACTTCCCACAGGGCAGGGAACCCTGATTGCTCTTTGGGCTGACGAGGGAGGGGGACTTGATTGGAGGAGGGGGAGGGAAAGGGGAGGCGGCGGTGGGGAAGAGACAGAAATCTTTAATTAATTAATAAAGAAATAAATAAATTAAAAAAAGATTCTTGTGACATTCTCTATAGAAATAGGAATAAAGAAAACAAATCTCTTGACATTCAAAAGACTTCAATAGTCAATGCAATTCTAAGCAATCAGGAAAGAGGAGGGTGTTGAAATATCTAATCTGGAATTGCATTTTAGTCATACAAACATACAACATTTCATTATCACAAGAGTGATCAAGAAGATGGTGGAATATATGATTTGGAAAAAGCCACACATCCAGAGCCATTGAAACGTTAGAAAAGTACCAAAAATGTGCGATTATTTTTTCACAACTTCATTTTAGCTTTAAAAAATTGATGATGAAAAAATGAGAATATCTATCTATCTATCTATCTATCTATCTATCTATCTATCTATGAATGAAGAAGAATGAAACTAGGTCCTTACCTATCACTTCATTCGAAACCCAGTTAAAGAAAAAAATCCTAAAAATTTGAAGGCATATAGGAGAAATATATGGATAGGAAGTGATAATCTGTGTGACTGCAAGAGTGCTTGGCAAATGGGATGACATTAAATTGAGAATCTTCACATAGCAAAGGAAACTCAACAATTTCAGAGACAGATAACAGAATGGCAGAAAGTTTTTGCCAGCTACTCATCAGGCAGAGACTTACATCCAGAAGAACCAAAAAAGTTAAATGCCAAAGAGTAAATAACCCAACAAACACACAGGCAAATGAACAGGCACTTTGAATAAAGTGAAAAGGCCAATAAAATATGACACTATTTATCATCTCCAGAAATCAGAGAGATATAAACTGAACCTTTCTCTACATTCTGCATTGCTAGCAAACAAACAAACAAAAAGCAAAACTACAAGGGTTGGCCAAGGTGCATAGAATTTTGGGAAAGAAATTTGTCCCAACATGGAAGAAATCAGTACAGATGTTTCTCCAAAATGAAAAATGGAGCTACCATAGGGGCCAGCCACAACTCCTGGGTGTCCACCCACATACCAGATCCATTTCTATGGGAGAAACTTGCATGTCCATGTTTATCACAGCATCTCTCACAGCTGCAGCCTGTGCAGTCAGCATTGATGTCCATCAGCAGAGGAATGGCTAAAGAAAACACAGTGCATATGCACAGTGCAGCTCCCTTAGTCACAAAGAAGGCTGAATTTATGTTGTCTGTAGGAAGGTAGATTCAACTTGAGTTCATCCAAGAAAATGAATCTAATCATAAAAGAACAGAAGGTTATGTGCAATTCAAAAAGACTTTTTTTAAAAAACACATGAAAATAAAATACAGATTAGTGGTCTATATTAAGAGTCTGATGACATTCTCAATAGAAATAGTCAAAAACAAAAACAACAACAACAAAAACAAAAAACCTTTCAACATTCAAAAAACCCTAATAGTCAAACCAATCCTCAGCAATCAGGAATGCTATAATGAGCAATGCAAATTAAGATTTTCAGAAAATGATACCTTTACAAATGCAAAAGTGAAGATGATGGGGGCCGAAGGAGAACAAGCATAGGATTTGGAAAAGCAAGTGAGCATGCGAAGCTGGCTGGATGTAAATGACAAGACACCCACGGATTTGACACAGGGCATGTGACTCTGAGATAAAAGATGGGTGATATGAATGAAGTCAGCTCCAGGAAGTAAACACACCAGTTGTGTTTATTTCTTTATAACTTTGCAGTAGTGCTGACTGCTTGTGGATTAGAGGTATGGGGTAAAAATAAGCAATGGTTGTGGTAGAGTTGTAATGCTCTATGAATATTAGAACCTTCTTATTATGCTGATGCTAATATGAGTACTGGGCAGTATAAAAGTGTTTGGTGGCAGTAGTTCTATTAGTAGTTAGCCACTTCAAATGTCACATCTTAAAAGGTGTCATTTATTATTGAGAAATAATTTTGAGCAGGGATCTATTTGGGACCCTTCTCAGAACTGTCATCCTCTTTAGACATTCTTCCAGCCCGCAGAACCTCAAGCACACACACTGTCCTATAGAACATTCTGAACTGAACTGACGTGCAGCAGGCTTTATATGTAAGCCTGTCACTAACCTGGCTCTGTTGGACTGGCTTCATGTCAGAAGTGCTCTTCTCAATCACCTGGAATTTTTTGTGCCCCAAGCATTTACTGACCTATTAGAAGGATAAGGCAGTGTAATTCCCCTTATAAGCAGTCCAGTCTGTTTCTTCTCTCTTCCACAAATTTTGGGTTGAACACAAAATCTAGGGATATTAATAATAGCACATGTTTGAGATGATCTCATTATGCAGTAAAGTAGAAAGATCTGGGGATATTATAGTTTCTTTACATGGAACTGCAAGGACACACGGGATGCGGTGGGGCTAATCTGAAAGTGATTGCCATGTACACTGCATGTGATTATAAATAAGGAGAGTATGATATGCAAATATATGATATTGTATAAGGAAGGTTTAATATCATTACACAAAGTCAGAAAGGAAGGTCAGTTAATTTTCCTTACTAAATAAGTTGCTTATGTTCAGTTTTGGAGTCTGAATCGGGTTACTCATGTTAAGAGAAGAGTGTCAAAGATTTATCTCCAAACAAGTTTCCACTGCAGAACCTGCCCTTCACCCTCATCACAATACTCCCTTGTTTATAAAGTCACATTTATTTCCAAGAAGAAATATTAAAATGATGCAAACATAGCAATTACCTAATAAGTTTATAATATATAATATGTTTCAAGGCTGACACCCAAACGTTAGAATATCTTTATTCATTTTCAGAAAAGCTGAGGTTGAAAACTTCAAATCCCAGTGAAATCTCAGTAGACCAATATCTATTCAATTTCTGCCAAAGTCAATCAATAGTCATCTTTCTTAATTACTTATTTGCAGTTTTTGTAACAGTATGTGGCTCCCGAAGGCAATGAGGATATTGAGTGTGTCATGTGGAGTGAAGTGTTGGTGGAAATGAGACTTGGGTAGTGGGGTATCGTGCAGACACACAGTGAGGATTTTAAATGCATATTAAACCATATTTATGCTTCAAATTTCCCTTGTTTTCCAGTAAAAAACCTTTCTTGGATCAATTGATTTTTATATCAACTCAGTTCTTACCTTTACCTTTTATGAATACACAGTGTACTTGCTTAATATAAAATAATTCTAAAATGTGAAAGAAATAAAAGCATAAAAGCATTGACTCAAATTATCTGAAACTAAATATAGCACTTGTAAATTTGCAAAGTGCCCTTAACATATCTTATAACCGGAACTGAGCACGAACATTCATCCTTGCTGCGGTCTCCTGTACCACGCACTCTTCTATTTTAATCCGTTAATTCAGAGCTGCAATTACATCCTGAAGGAGAGAGAATGGTGGATAGTATCAAGAGCACACCTGAAGAACAGTACTGACTTAGAGAGTCAGAGAGTTGTGGTTATATAAACGTTTCCTGGGACAAGAAAACAGACACCTGCTGATCATGGAAAGAGCCAACGATGGGACCAGGGAATGATTCCACCCAAGTCTTTCAAAATCTAACAGTGAATTTATTGGGCTTCCTTCTATTGCATAGGTGAAGGGGTGAACCTCACTAAAGCATGTAGCTATAAACAGTTGCACCCCTGAAAAGTCTCACCCCAGCATGGATGACAAGTTCCTGATAGCTTTATAGAGGGTGCTCTCCCTTCAGTCAGCCTTCCGTGGTGTTTATACACTGACAGCTCAAGTCATTCTGATCATGGATGGATGGGGAACAATTACACAGAGGTGGCCAGAAGGCATAGTAGGGAGAGGTAAAAATCTCAGCTCAGGATTTAATGTACTTGACCACCCCTTCCTTCCTGGAGAAAATGTCATCAGGTTGGCTCCGAAAGGTCATTTGTGAGTAATCATGGCTGCTTCTGCTGAAGCCAGATGTGGTCCACAACAACTGTTTTCTGTTTTCAATGTTTGATTATTACTTTGTATTCCAAAGGTATTCAATGACTGATTTTATACTCCAACGATGTTTATTCGTCATCAATCACTTTATACAACAATTGACACCCTCATAGATATACCTGTGTGCATAAATTCTTATTCTGCATATGTTTACTTCACTATTCTGTATATTTTAAATATTTCATAAATATACCATTAAACATTATAATAAAAGAAAGATACTTAATGAAAACTGTTTTGACAGAGAACCTTTTAATTTTTGGACTTTCATCTAACTTGATCTTTTCTTACTAAGATGCCCATTCTTTTTATAAGAGAAAGTAAAATCTTAATTTCTCATTTTTTTAAAAAATTTATTTATTTATTATGTATACCACATTCTACCTCCATGTATGCTCGCATGCCAGAAGAGGGCACCAGATCTCATTGCAGATGGTTGTGAGCCACCATGTGGTTGCTGGGAATTGAACTCAGGACCTCTGGAAGAGCAGCCAGTGCTCTTAACCACTGAGCCATCTCATCAGCCCCAATTTCTCATTATTTACACATGTAATAATTTTAAAATAAAAATACTATATATTACTGCATTTTTATTTTCCTAGTAGTTTCTACCTCAAAAAGCTTTCACTTAATTTTTCCAAACTATGAAGGTGAATATTTAATGAAACAATCCCTAGACTTAGAGAAAACAGCTTTTGAGTCTTTAACTCTGAAATCAGGTTAATCCTATGTGAACAGCTAATGTTCCTGAGTTCTGGAAGGAAAAAGCCTTAATGGGCTCATCCATCTCCAAAGGTTTAAGGTATCAGCTGACAAAGCTCTGAGTTGGCTGTTCAGTTTCTCACCCTCTCTTTGACTCTTCATTCTTACATAGTGTTCTAGTAACATTTATCCAAATTTGAGCTCTCCTTTCCAGAAAGACATGAAGATCTATTGCTGCTCAGCTTCAGAGAAGGCAATATTCTCTAGTGATAGATAGAAGATAGATAGATAGATAGATAGATAGAAGAAGATAGATAGATAGATAGAAGGCAATCATCTCATGGTGATGCAAATATTTCAAACCCATAACTAGAGAAAGGGGACAGTCGCAAAGTGAACAGTGCACAGGTCATCTCTGCTGGACTCTTCTCTTGTTGTTAATCTGGCATGTCCAACAGTATCTTCTGTATTTTTCAGTGAGCCTATTTGTTCCTATGCAATTCTACATTTCAGGTGTACTTTGCTTTTTGGATAGGTGGACCAACTTAAAGAATAAATTGTCAGCATAAGATTTCTCAATCAAGACAACTATGTAATACTGAACTGTTATATTAAGTTTCACTATGAATAGTGTGTGTGTGTGTGTGTGTGTGTGTGTGTGTGTGAGAGAGAGAGAGAGAGAGAGAGAGAGAGAGAGAGAGACTGTATCTATAGTGATGATGCCTTATTTGAACAACCAACAAGACTGGTTTAATTTTCTGTGCACAGCCATACTCTTATGTCTGTGCACTACCATGTGATTTTGACCTGTGGTCATGTTTGTGGAGCAGAGTCTATATTGATGACAGATGAGAGAGTACCAAACCTACTGTGTGTGGTGCCACTACTGGACAGATGTTCCTGGGTTGTATAAGGTACCTGTATAAGTATGAGAGGGCAGAGCAAACCAGTAAACAGCATTCCCCAATGGTGTTTGCCTCAGCTTCTCTTGAGTTCTTAGTTTCCCTAGATGATAGACTAAGCTACAAGATAAAATACACACTTTCCTTCCTGAGTTGCCTTTGCTCAGTGTTCCATCATAGCAGTGGAGAACATATGGGCAAGTGAAGGACATAAAATGGTAAGTATAGCAATAGTCTCACAGCCTCTCAGGCAAGGACCTATTATTGTCTGTGTTTATCTGAGCTCTGAATCTCTCCCATGTGTAAACATGTTTAATCCTTAAAGAAACTGTGAAAACCAATTTATTTAATGACCAATGAAAATAAACAGAACTCCACAATGCAAGTAGCTTACTTAAGCTCACAAATCCTAGTGATAGCAGACCACTGAATTAATGTCTGAAAAAAAAAACCCACCTGATTTCTTTTTGAACAACCAACAAGACTGATTGAATTTGCTGTACACAGCCATTCTCTTCCTTTCATGCAGTACCAGGTGATTGATATTTGGGTATCTGAAAAACTGAATGATTAGTTGGAGTTTCCATTGACAGCATTTACTTAAATCTATATAGGTTTTATTTTTATTGCTTCCTTTTCTAATATGATTTTACTATATTTCCAATAAGCTCTCCATCCCTCATTTGAGACTTTTGGTTAGAGTCCTTTTTGTGTGCTAGGAATCCACAATAAAAAGACATTATAGGATAGCCAACACTGCCTACAATAACTCAGGCATCTAGCGACCCTTCACCAGCACAACTCAAAGAAGGGAGACACACAAATTCTATTACCAAAAACAATAAGAATAACGGGAGTAAACAACCACTGGTCATTAATATCACTTAATATTAATGGTCTCAATTCACCTATAAAAAGGCACAGGCTAAGGGATTGGATACGAAAACAGGATCCAACATTCTGCTGTTTGCAAGAAACACATCTCAACCACAAAGACAGGCATCTACTCAGAGTAAAAGGTTGGGAAAAGGTCTTTCAAGCAAATGGTCCTAACAAAAAAGCAGGTGTGGCCATACTAATTTCCAACAAAACTGACTTCAAACTAAAATCAATCAGAAGAGATCGAGATGGACACTTTATACTCATAACAGGAACAATTCATCAGGATGACATCTCAATCCTGAATATCTATGCCCCTAATATAAAAGCACCCACTTATGTAAAAGAAATATTTCTAAAACTCAAGGCAGACATAAAACCACACACACTAATAGTAGGAGACTTCAACACACCTCTCTCTCCAATGGACAGGTCAATCAGACAGAAACCTAATAGAGAATTAAGAGAATTATTGGAGGTAATGAAGCAAATGGACTTAACAGACATCTACAGAACACTCCACCCAAATAGGAAAGAATATACCTTCTTCTCTGCAGCTCATGGAACCTTCTCAAAAATTGACCATATACTCGGAAACAAAGGAAACCTCCACAGATACAAAAGAATATCAGTGTCCACCTGTGTCTTATCAGATCACCACGGATTAAAGTTAGATGGCAACAACTATGCTACCCCCAGAAAGCCGACAAACTCATGGAAACTGAACAGTCAACTACTGAACCACACCTGGGTCAAGGAAGAAATTAAGAAAGAAATTAAAGTCTTCCTTGAATTTAATGAAAATAAAGAGACAACATACTCAAACCTATGGGACACGATGAAAGCAGTGCTAAGAGGAAAGTTCATAGCACTAAGTGCCCACTTAAAGAAAACAGAGAAAGCATACATTGGGGACTTAATGGCACACCTGAAAGCTTTAGAAAAAAAAGAAGCAGAGGTGCCCAGAAGGAGTAGAAGACTGGAAATAATCAAACTGAGGGCAGAAATCAACAAAATAGAAACACAGAAAACAGTCCAAAGAATCAATGAAACAAAAAGTTGGTTCTTGGAGAAAATCAACAAGATCGACAAACCCCTATCCAAACTAACTAAACAACAGAGAGAGAACACGCAAATAAATAAAATCAGAAATGAAAGGGGGGACATAACCACAGACACAGAGGAAATCCAGAGAATCATTAGATCTTACTATAAAAGCCTGTATGCCACAAAACTGGAAAATGCAAAAGAAATGGACATTTTTTTAGATAAGTACCATATACCAAAGCTAAACCAAGACCAGGTGAATGATCTAAATAGACCTGTTAGTCGCGAAGAACTAGAAACTGTTATCAAAAATCTCCCTTCCAAAAAAAGCCCAGGACCAGATGGGTTCAACGCAGAATTCTACCAGAACTTCCAAGAAGAGCTAATACCTATACTCCTTAACGTATTTCACAATATAGAAACAGAAAAGTCATTGCCAAATTCCTTTTATGAAGCTACAGTTACCCTGATACCAAAACCACACAAAGACCCAACCAAGAAAGAGAATTACAGGCCTATCTCACTCATGAATATCGACGCAAAAATTCTCAATAAAATACTGGCAAACCGAATTCAAGAACACATTAGAAAAATTATCCATTATGATCAAGTAGGCTTCATCCCAGAGATGCAGGGCTGGTTCAACATACGCAAATCTATCAATGTAATCCACCATATAAATAAACTGAAAGAAAAAAACCATATGATCATTTCATTAGATGCTGAAAAAGCATTCGACAAAATTCAACACCCCTTTATGATAAAGGTATTGGAGAGACTAGGGATACAAGGGTCATACCTAAATATAATAAAAGCTATTTACAGCAAGCCGACAGCTAACATTAAATTAAACGGAGAAAAACTCAAAGCCATCCCACTAAAATCAGGAACAAGACAAGGATGTCCACTCTCTCCATACCTCTTCAATATAGTGCTTGAAGTTCTAGCAATAGCAATAAGACAACATAAGGGGATCAAGGGGATTTGTATTGGAAAGGAAGAAGTTAAGCTTTCGTTATTTGCAGATGATATGATAGTATACATAAGCGACCCCAAAAACTCTACCAAAGAACTCCTACAGCTGATAAACACCTTTAGTAATGTGGCAGGATACAAGATCAACTCCAAAAAATCAGTTGCCTTCCTATACACTAAGGATAAAGAAACAGAGGCAAATCAGAGAAGCATCACCTTTCACGATAGCCACAAACAGCATAAAATATCTTGGGGTAACTCTGACCAAGGAAGTGAAAGATCTATTTGACAAGAACTTTAGGTCTTTGAAGAAAGAAATTGAAGAGGACACCAGAAAATAGAAGGATCTCCCTTGCTCTTGGATTGGGAGGATCAACATAGTAAAAATGACAATTCTACCAAAGGCAATCTATAGTTTCAATGCAATCCCCATCAAAAATCCCATCAAAATTCTTCACAGATCTGGAAAAGACAATAATCAACTTTGTATGGAAAAACAAAAAACCCAGGATAGCCAAAACAATCTTATACAATAAAGGAACTTCTGGAGGCATTACCATCCCTGACTTCAAACTCTAAAACAAGCATTGTGTTGTGATTCCTTGAAGCAAATTAGGAAAAGGTCTAATTATTTTTTAGAATATCCCGCTTTTGCTCCCCTCACCTGGAATAGCCCTATATGCAACTCTCTTCTGACACCAGAGCCTGGGATCGTTCATGTCATGGCCTAACTACATTTTGATATGTTGTATATATTTATTGCTTGAGGAATGGGTACACTATCCTATGTAATGATAAGGACTGGATGATCACAAGTATTATGGTCTAATAATGAGGCTAGAGAGCTGGCTTGGCCATTGAAGGCTCCAAGGCTTAAAACCAGGAATACAAGACCTGACAGCATGGAAAGTTGATCATTTAATTCCTTTCCATGTGTAATTTACCATTTTCTTGTAAAATGGGGATTGATTATATGTATCAACTTGGCTAAGCTAAGGTACCCAGTAATTGTCAAACGCTGGTCCAGATGTTTCTCTGAAGGTCCTCTTTAGATGTAACTTTAAGTTCATGTGTTATAAGCAAAGTGAATTATGTTTCACAATGGAGTGAACCTAACGGCATCTGAAGAATGTTCTAGTAAGAAAGAATGATGTTTCTGAAGCTCTGATCTGAACTGAATGCAGGGAGGACCCATGACAACATCTCTTCATGGTCCCACTGCCAACTGCTGTGTCCCTAGAGGACAGGCCTTCGCACCCCCTCTTGATCTATTTTGCACTCTTGTGGTTTGTTGAAAACAGGGACAAAAACAGGAACAATCTGTTGTTTTCAATGTTTTTAAGGATGTTTACCCCTAAGCCATGTGAGCTTCCTGCTTTTGCTGGCTCGGCCTCCCCTGCTGAGGGCTATATATACTGTGTGAAACCGTGGGATAAAGGCTTGTCTGCAGAACCTGAAGTTGTGTTGTGTGTTAATCCCGATGTCCCTCGCTCAGAAGAACGACAGTTGCCCTGCTGGCGCGGCACCAACCTGTGTTACAACACTGGGATTTGTCAAATTCAGAACACTTAAAACCAGCTCCTGAAAATCTCAATGTCATGTTAGAGAGATGATAGGTAGGTGGAAGACGGAAGATAGATGATACCCACGAATGAGAGTGTCAGAAAATAGATGATAAAATGAAAATAGATAGAGTGATAGATAAGAGATAACTTAAAGATAGAGTTAACCACTGCTGTTTCTTTTCCATCTGGGAACAACTCTTCAGACAATATTTGATCACACTTCTATAAAGTCTTTTTGTGCTATCCTTTGAATAAGGAACATTTATTTGTTTATTTATTTACCCTTGTTTTCTGGCTTCATATGCCTGAACTCACGAGGAAAATTCAATTTTTTTGCTGTCCCAAAGTGTAATGTGAACTGTGGGACACATTGCTTGCTCTAACATACTGATTTAGAAATAAAAAGCATATCTCCAACTTATACAGCCCTGAGTACTTATAATATGGTTTAATTTAGTTATTTCAGTGGTTTTATATTCATTAATGGTAAGATGTGAGAGATAAGGTCCTTAGTTTAAGCTTTAGAAACAATACATATTCCCATTAGCTATTTTTACCCACCAGGAGAACAAAACATCAATTAAAGACTTCCTTGTGTTTCATTAGTTCTATCTCTCTCCTATTCTTTAAACATCAATCGCACTAACATTGCAAGTCACATCACATCAATACTTTTCAAATGTATTTATTACACATAGGTAAGGTTGATGATTAAGGTTCAAGAAGCTTTCTGAGATAGATAATAGATTAAAGAAACAAAGGTCATAAGGAAGTTTCAACTGTTAGGCATTGGAATTGGTTCCACTCAACCATACTCATTTGCACATACATTTAATTATAACGTTTGTTATGGTCATGGATATTATTAAGAGCTATTTCTGTGCTAGGATCATCTTATCTTAGATTTCCCTCTAGCCTCCTCTTTCAGCAGGTCCCTTCTCAACTAACAGCAGTTTTTTTTTAATTTTTATTTATTTATTAAAGATTTCTGACTCTTCCCCGCCACAGCCTTTCATTTCCCTCCCCCTCCCCCAATCAAGTCCCCCTCCCTCGTTAGCCCAAATAGCAATCAAGTTTCCCTGCCCTGTGGGAAGTCCAAGGACCACCCACCTCCATCCAGGTCTAGTAAGGTGAGCATCCAAACTGCCTAGGCTCCCACAAAACCAATACGTGCAGTAGGATCAAAAATCCATTGCCATTGTTCTTGAGTTCTCAGTAGTCCTCATTGTCCACTATGTTCAGCGAGTCTGGTTTTATCCCAGGCTTTTTCAGACCCAGGCCAGCTGGCCTTGGTGAGTTCCCGATAGGACATCCCCATTGTCTCAGTGTGTGGGTGCACCCCTCGCGGTCCTGAGTTCATTGCTTGTGCTCTCTCTCCTTCTGCTCCTCATTTGGACCTGAGATTTCTGTCCGGTGCTCCAATGTGGGTCTCTGTCTCCTAACAGCAGTTTTTTATGATATAATCTGAACTGTTTCTAAACTGAATCCCTCTTATTGTTTCTAGGACATTTAACACTACGGGCCGTGTCTTCGCAGGCTCTTCAGGGTAGTAGTGTCTCAGAGACAGTAAGATTTACAGTTAGTTGCCTCCCACTCATCTGTCTCTTCGTGTGATGCTCACACTTTACCTGCCATGATCTAAAGATGTGAAAGGAAAAAAAAATCCATTGATGTGATTCACCCTGTTCACTGAAAATTCTCATCTCCACAACTACGGTCTTCAGCCCGCGTTCGGTTATAGACTGAATATGAGGGAAGGCAGCAGACTGCGGCGTCTCCATGATGCTGGAGTGAGTTCCACAATTTACGTTATTAGTCACAAAAAGTAAGTCTTGTTTCCCATCCTTTCCGTTATTTTCCAAGTGTCTGATTTTACTACCCTTGCTTTCTCATAAGAAAAACAAACCTCTTATCTCTGTCTTGCTAGAAATCAGCCTGTTTTACCAAAAGGGGATTTTACACATTATGTCTTGCTCATGAAATACATATTATTTTTCAGGTATGAAGGAGTCAGTCCCAGGGTATCTCTCTGGCAGAACGGAGCAGGTAGTGTTTAGATTGTAGTAAAAAGGAAAGACATTAGAAAAGAAGTCCATTTAATTCTGCTCTACCTCACAGGGTAGCATGCTGTCCTCTGAATCTGTAATGCCTGGATATGTGTCTGAGATATCAAGACCCTAAGGAGAGAAACTGCAAGCCATTTTATTTCTAGGTCAGGCTGATCTGTAGGAAGATTTAATGTATTACAATTGATTCCTCACATGGTAAGAGTTTTTAAAAATTTCTATTTTATCTGATGATACAGGATCTTCTTTTACTCTTTAGACTTGCTCTAGTTTAAAATAAATTGTTCCTTTGAGCTAAATCCCTCTTGTTAGTAATTACTCTTTGTTGGAGAGAGATAAGACATTGACTGGTAGATTGCTGGCAATAAAGAGCTGAACCAGAGGAAGTGAAGATTTTAAGTACAAATGGGAAAAGAGTGCTAGGTTGCTAAGGTCAGAGCGTTAGTCTAACTCACATAAATTTCAACATTTTAAGCAGAAGGAAAGTAGCATCATATAAACTCCAGACTTGACCCTAATAATAAATACCTCCTCAAATCTCACAGAGCATTCTAGAAGAGGATCCAATGCCACAGTGAAGGTCAAGTGAGAAAGCTAAGAAAACTCCTCGCAAAGGTCAAAAAGCTTGAAACTGATGCTTTTAGAGTAAATTTTACATCAAAGCAGACTTTATAAATGCTGTGTAGAGACCTTGTTAAATTCCAATGTCCATTCTCTTCCCCTCTGTCTGGGTCTTATATTCCATGCACAGATTTCTGTTGGGGGAAAGGCTCACTGGCCTCTAATACCTCCAAACAAAATACCTCATGATTGTTCTTTAATTGCATCAGCCAAATCCTCATTCTATTCCAGTAACTGGCATGACAGAAATATGTATAGGACACTCCACTATGCTTTATGATGTGGTCCTCATATCTGTGTCCCCCAGCAAGGCATATGGAACCTACTTTTCATTTTTGTAGTATTGAGAGGTCAATAGGACGTGTGGATAGATGAAGCTGTTAATTGTGTTTTCCTGAATGGAAAATTTGAGGGAGCTCTTTTCTATTCTGCTGTAATAGCACAACTCAATGATGCCACACCCAAGGATAGGCAAGTCCCTGGCTATGGAACGATGAGCAGCAGATTTCTCTTCTTTATAAATTGTTTAGTGTAAGGCATTTTCTTATAGCAGTCCAAGCTCACTTAGACACTATAATTCATCAAACCAAATCAAATCAAATGACCTTTCCTGGGAGTCCCAGTGAACTTGAACTGGCTCTTTTAAACGTCTCTTGGGAACTGTCATGCTACAGCACATAAATATTTGTTCTATAATCCACACAAATATAAAGCAAAGGAAATTCTTCCCCTTAAGCTAACTTATACCTTTGTACCTGATCTGGCATATCCAGATGCTGTAGTCATTTCTCCAACACAGTATGAATTAATCATCCATCATTCTTCCTCCAGCACACTGTCATCAACAAGATTTGGCTGGTCTTTCCTAGAAGAGTAGAGAAACATTCTCAGAAATGAGTTGTTTCTACATCATTTGTCAAAACCTCCTGGGGATACAATACACACATTAACTGATGCTTCATCTGGGTATCAGAGAGAGTCCCAGCTAATGTAAGCACAACATTTACCCAAAGGTTATCAAGCAGCTCTCAGAGTCCAGGAGGGACAGGAAACCAATCAGGTTAATGAAGCAATAGAGCAATCCTCAGATTTTGGAATAGCCCCATTCCATTATTGCCTTCATCCTTTTGACACCACACATGGGCTCTTACACTCAGTTCCCTGGTCACATCAGGTCAGGCTAACGAGCTTTATGGTGTCCACCGCTCTCACTTCTGCAGATTAGTGTGGCTGCTGGAATCATCAGACTCTGGATAGAGTTCAGGAGTTCACATGACTAACATACCACTCAGAATCCTGGATGGATGCAGGTAAGAAGGGGGGCCTGGTTCATGTCATTAGCCCTTATTTTGAAAAGTGTTGAGATGGTAAATACAATGTATTTTGTTTTTCAGTAGAGGATTTTGTTCTGTGATACTTTCTCCTCCACTTTAAGAAGAAGTATACTCAGATGATAGTTAACTTACATTGTTGATGATAACAATCTTGATGGTAACTCATGGGTGATGTCCAAACTCATGTCATTTTTATGGTTGCCTTTTAGGACCTAAGACATCCATGTATGGCAGTTGACTGTGATGATTCTACATGTCTAGATGCAGCAAATGGTCTTTGAGCATTTCATTGACCTCACTTTGATATTGAATTAGCTATGTGTTTACAAGACACATAGCTACCCAGCCAGCTTCCAGCAGATCTCCACCCTAAACTTCAGATGCAAGTGAAGAGGTTATTTCAGGGAATCTCATCGAATCTGGGACCA
This sequence comes from Alexandromys fortis, assembly GCF_014885135.2. Classification (NCBI taxonomy): domain Eukaryota; kingdom Metazoa; phylum Chordata; class Mammalia; order Rodentia; family Cricetidae; genus Alexandromys; species Alexandromys fortis. The sequence continues at coordinate 28,441 of NW_026068096.1, read as the reverse complement.
ATTCAATAAAGATAGCCATGAAGACCTCTGAAAGAAGACATAGAATCTAAAAATCTAGTCATTATCAGTGAGTGACAGATGAGGTGATGTAGAAGACAGGAAGCCTGTGAGAGTATGGGAGGCCAAGTAGCCAGAAACACCCCAACCAGCATGTAGGACATCAAGAGGCTTTCTAAGTGTTTTCACCTGCTCTCCTGGTATTCTATATTCTGTCTTCTATATTTAACCATGAATTCTATTCTGAGTGAATCACAAAAAAGTGCAGTGATGTGATTGGGGTCAGGGATCTTCAGAAAAGTTGGAGTTAGGGTAGGATGGGCAACATTTAGATGCATTGAATTAATGTACAAAATTTTAAAATAATCAACAAAATCTTATTATAAATAATTGTAGGACATTGAAAAATTACAATGTTGAGTATTGATTGAGTTCAGCAGGCAGCAAGAATGCCTGCTTGGTGTACTAAATTGGGAAGCTTTTTATTGCTAGGCAGAGGGGCATGTGACTTTATCACTGGAAAGTTGGAGGCAGGAATCTTGCAGAGTTGAAGCCAGACTGGATCATAGAGTGAGACCCTATCTCCTCAAAATTTAATTAATTAATTAATTAAAAGCAAGCAACAGAACACCAACTTTCCTTATTCTTCTCTCCTTCTAGCATTTAATTACTACTTATAAGTATTTGAAATAAGCAAGATATCAATTTTTATTTGTTATTTACTTTTGTATTGTATAACTTTGGCTTTAATTATTTAAATTTAATCTTTTCTATTTTAATAATTAAAACACTTAGATACTAAGTTTAAATGGGAATAATCAAGGTATGTACATATCACTGAAGTTATACAACATGTTAGAAGCTTATGCTTCTTTATATACAGTGTCTATATACCTTTTATATGAATACATATATACATGTATATATCTAAACATGTAATTTTTGTAGAAGAGCAGAATTATAATTTAGCAATTTCTTTTATTTTTGATAGAAGCACCTTTCCAAGCATCCTGGTTAGTAAATCCCTGGAAGAGAAACAAGCCCTTGGTTGACTATTTTTTCATTCCTTTTTTTCTTTTTATTTATTTATTTTACACACCAACCACAATTCCCCTTTTCTTCTCTCCTCCTCTTCACTCCCTCCCCCACACCTCCATTCTTCCCTCCATCCCTTCTTCCACCGTCTCCATTCAGAGGGGTAAGACTTTCCATGGGAATCAACAAAGCACGGCATACCCAGCTGAGGCAGGACCAAGTTCCTCCACCTTGCATCAAGGCCGGGCAAGGCATCCCACCATAGTAATAGGTTCCAACAAGCCAGCTCATATGTTAGGGACAGGTCTTGGTCCCAGTGCTAGGGGTCCCACAAAACACCAAGCTACACAACTGTCACTCAGATACAGAGGGCCTAGGCTGGTACCATGTCGCCTCCCTAGTTGTTGTCAAGAATCCATGAACTCTCACAAGCTCAGGTAAGCGGTCAGCTGTCTCCATGTGTTTTCTTACCATGATCTTGTTCTGCTTTGCTCATATGATCCTGCCTCCCTCTTTTCAACTGGACTGGGACTTCGAGAGCTCAGCCCAGTGCTTGGCTGTGGATCTCTGCATCTGCTTCCATCAGTCACTATGTGAAGGTTCTATGATGACTTTGGCTGCAGTCACCAATCTGATTACAGGAAAAGACCTTTTCAGGCTATTTATCCACTGTTGTTAGGAATCTTAGCTGGAGTCATTCTTATGGGTTCCTTCAGTTTCCCTGGCACACCTTAATCCCAGCACTTGAGAAGCAGAGGCACACAGATCTCTGGGAGTTCAAGGCCAGTCTGGTCTACAGAGTGAGTTCCAGGACAGCCAATTATTCACAGAGAAACTGTCTTGAAAAACAAAACAAAATGAGTGAATGAAAGAAAAAGAACGAAGGAAAGAAGACATCAGTCCTCCTTTCCTGTAAGTATTTCTACATCAGCAGTTGGCTGCTACAGTAACAGCAAGTGAAGAGCAATAAGTCCAATGAGGTTGTTTTGTTCCTGTTTTCTGGGTGAGAATAGGTTTACCATCCAAAACAGACTGAGAACATGTAACACACAACCTGACCTTTGGGGGTCACTGGCCATATAGATAAGCATAGTCTGATGCTCAGAACATCATGGGTGATGCATGCAGACACCAGCAGTAGAAAGTGGGAGCAGGGTGTGCATGTCCCTTTACTGCGTGCACACTCACCCACCATCAGGCAGAAAGCTGAAAGTTCAGAGAAACAGCATGAGTTTCAAGCTGACAGCAGTACAGCATTAGTTATGTGAGCACGTGATTTGTGTCGGAGATTTCATCGTTTCTCTTTGAAGAGCATCAGACAAACCAGCATTCTCTTTCAGTAACTCACATGAGAAATACACACACACACACACCTCTCTCTCTCTCTCTCTCTCTCTCTCTCTCTCTCTCTCTCTCTCTCTCTCTCTCTGTGAGTGTGTGTGTGTGTGTGTGAGAGAGAGAGAGAGAGAGAGAGAGAGAGAGAGAGAGAGAGAGAGAGAGAGAGGGATATTCCCATGTGCAATGTGCTGTGATCTACACAGACCACATGTGTGAACTTATTGTTCCCCCTGGGGGATTGAGAAGTTGCGTGAGCCTTTGGAGGTGATCAGAATGTGCAAGGAGTTGAAGCTACGAATGTTGCTATCCTGACAGGAAATCTTGAGACAGTCCCCTCTTTTTCCTCCTGGCACAAAGGGGCACGTAGAATATGCCCCGCACAGGTTCAGGTGACTGAGCATTCTAGCATTCCGTCTCCTGCTTCCTGATATACTGCTGCACTGGCATTACTTCTTAGCTCGGGAAGTTAGGAAAGGTCCACGGGAGAATCAGAGTCAGTAGTACACTCTTGAGAGTTCTCACTGACTAAGTAGTAGCCAAAGATTACAGAAAAAAATTGAAACAAATTTTCAAACTTTGAACTATATCCACTAGAGGGCTCAACTAGCCAGGCTTCTCAATGCCCTGACATGCTGCAAATTCTAAGGGTAAAAATTCTCTTACTTTCATTTTTTTCTTTTTTAATTAATTAATTTTTGGTTTTTTGAGTCAGTGTCTCTCTGTGTAACTTTGGTGTCTGTCCTGGAACTAGCTTTTGTAGACCAGGCTGGCGTCAAACTCACAGAAATCCTCCTGCCTCTGCCTCCTGAGTGCTGGGATTAAAAGCATGTGCCACCACCACCCAGCTTGGTTTCTTTTTTTCTGAGGTCTACACCATGGTCAAAGGCATGCATATTCCACATGGGTATTTGAGGACAGTGTCAGTAGCAATGGAAGTAGTTTGAGTATATGGGTGGTGTGTGTCTTCTTGGTGTGTGTGTATGTACAAATATGTCTGCATGCAAATTAGTGTGTACATATTGAAATCCCAAGATTTCTACTATTTGAAAGTATTTCTTGCTGTGTCTATAATCTGAAAATATCCAGGTCATCTGAAATACCAATAATGATTACAAATGCAGCACTGATTTATTACCAGGCTTTACTCAGAGAGGAAAAATCAATATTATTGAATTAAAATGTCATGCAGTTTCTAAAAAAATATTCAAATGGGGAAAGGTAGTAATTTTAGATCAAGGAAATTCAGTCTGTGTTTATCCCCTGTAAGATACAGAAAAAACCACAGAGAATGGGAATTGATTTCATTTTTGTTCATAACTTTCCAGACAGTAAGAAAACAGACAAATCATCACTGTTAGAAGACATGTGCTCTAATTCTCATTTTTAATTTTATGTTGGTTTTTGGATGGCTTTTAGTTTCTCTGTTTTCTGTATAATGGTTTTTGATCCACGAGCTCCTGTAGTCTAACAATGACTGACTGAGCATATTCAGGGAGCCACGCACCTTGGACACAGGCCCATCTTGCTGCAGTACATTTGCAGCTGACTCTGTTCTGGGTCAGTGGGTGGTTGTTCTGATCTAGATTTCTAAGGACGCCTGCTGCCTGGGACAGACACCTGAATGTATGTCAGTGGCAGACTCCCAAGGCATAGGACTGAAATCACACAATTCAAAGAGGTTTGATGTGGTGATATTGGGGTACCGTGGAATGTCTGAATGTCACTTGTGTCAATCAGCCTCTGCCCTTGTCGCCATCCAGGGTCTAAGTAGCACAGAACGGACTGTGCAGTCACACCTTAGGTGACTAAATGCTTCAGAATCATGCAGAATAAGACACATCTCTTAGTTCCTTGGTCTTTGGCTTAAATCTTATTTCAGAAAAGTCTGGAGAAATATGCATTAGATGGACAGACGAGCTGCAGCTGAGAGGATGAACACTGTTGTTCCACATTCTAAAGTATGACTAGGAGTGTTCCAGTCTCTGCATGATAATTCACTTATTCCTGACAACGGTCTATGAGATGAATTAAGTGCCATTGTAATATTTTACATATGCGGTGACTTGGATTAGAGAAGCTAAGTGTGGGAGTGGAAAGATGGCTCCCCTGTTACCAGCTTTGTCTCACAACTAAAAGGACAGGAGAAGCTAAATGATGGTCTACCACAGTGTAGTCAATTTTGGTCACAGTTTCCTCTGTCCCCTAACCACTGTGCTTTTGTGGTAAAGCATGATCACTCTTATCTTCCTCCTAGGGCGAAAACAAAACAAACAAACAAACAAACAAAAAACCAACTGACCTCATGTCTTAAATTCCTTCCGTGTTCTTTATTGGATTTTGGAACCAGCATCTTCCAAACGTATACCTTGGATCGCCACAAGGTGGCAGCCTTAGCACTCTGAAGAAAGATACCCACAAATTGGCCATTTGGAGGAAATTCAGGTTATCACCATACTATTGAAAGACCTGGATAAATCTAGACCCCCCTAGCAGGAAAAAATAGAGCCAAAAATCTAAGCAGGGAGAGAAGAATCAGAAATCTAGGATTAGCCGGTTCAGTTTCAGGAACTAGCTGAAAATAAAGCTAGATTGTAATCTTGAGTATAATCTTGAGAAACAGGGAGTTGCCCCCTTGTGATCATCACTGATATTTTTGGAATTTTCTGTGACACCTTCCCTACCCCTTTCGGATTACTGGGCTGTGGTTTCTTCCTTTAAAAACCCCTTCTCCCGGTCACTCGGGGTTGAACTCCTCCCCTGCATGGGTTATGAGTCTCGGCCCCAGTGCACTGGTACCTGTCAATAAATCTCTTGTGACTGCAGCAAGGATGGTCTCTCGTGAGTTCCTGGGTGGGGATCGTGTTATCCTGAGACTTGAGTGAGAGTCTCCCCACACTGGGGGTCTTTCACTATCATCCCCAGGAATGCCAAAGCCCGAGGAATGCCAAACCCAGAGCCACCAAGGACTCTACCCCTGGCATCCTGTGCACACGAGTTCCTCTTCTGCATCCTCAACTCAGCTGTTGACCCTGAGATCTGCCTTATATCCTCATGAATCACAAATGTTAGAACCAGTGCACTCTTGTTTTCTTATAACAAATGCTCATTTTCTTAAGCTGAAGAACATTAGTTTTCTTTAATTTCTCCGTGCTTTGAGGCCATAGTCCTGACACAGATAGCATATTCAGCTGAGAATCCTGAACAATAAGAGAAGAAATCCACTGTGAACTTGCAGAAATGATACAGAAGAGAATATCCAGTGCCTTGCACTTGTTAGTGACAAGGTTTCTCTGTAAAGGTGGTTGGTTAATAATGTAAAATGTGCGTTGTGCTGTGAGGAATGGTCAAGCCCCCTTAAATGCTTTAGGGATGCTATGAGAGACATCTCCAAATGATGCCTGTCACCATGGCAATGCCTGAGCTAAGAGGGACAAGGAAATGAAAGGGGAATAGTTGAACCATCACCTTCAACAGGTAGTGTGCAGAGAAGAGGCCTTGCCATGCAATTCTGTACTGCTCAGTAGGAGGAAAAACAAAACCCTGTGCATTCTGTAATTGGGAAATTATTTGCCTGGTAGAAGGTCACCAGCTTTCTGAGTTTAACAGAAAATTTGTTCCCACACTACTAAATTTTGATATTACTAAATGTACTCATAATGAAAAATAAATCTACAAACTGGGACATATTTTCCTGCTGGTAACCTCTGCTAAAACATAGATCTGTCATTAAGACAGAATACTTCCCACCACAAGGAGCAAAAGCTGGACTCCTTCTCACTGCTCTCTCTCACCTTTGTTTGGGTTTAGGAATTCTACTGCTAGGAGAGAATTACAAGCTGAGAAAGGTAATGTGAGCTCTGAGTGGGGATGAGCTCAGCTGCTGAGCAGTGGCCTGGATTTTGCAAGGCCCTGCTGTACAGCAACAAGAGCTTGACGGTGATGTCACCTCTGAGAGGTCAGGCTTATTCAGGGTTGTCCTCTCGAAAAGCAGAGGCTCTGCTAGGGGCCCAGAGCCTGTGTCTCCCACCATAATCTCTGTCACTGGTAAACTGGGAACTCCGCAATCAAGTGAGTCCTGCATAACAAAAGGCGGAGGAAGAGATTAACAGGGTGGAGAGAAAATTCTTTTCAAGAAGATGCACGTTTCAATACAACTCACAAACAAACAAGGAACAACTGTAGAGAAATCATGAAAATTGCTCACAGTCCTCTAGGATTTGGTGGTACCCTCTAGAGATGGAATGCCCTTACCTTAACCCATGGGACAAATGGTCACAGATTAGTACACACAGGTGATGCTGTCGTCTCACCACAGAGAGGTCAACTGCAGTTGTGAGTGTTTGTCTTCTTACGTGTGAGGCCGGTGACATTCATCCTACATTCCATTCTGTGCCCAGATATTTGATTGGAAGGAAATACCCTTTTTTTTTTTTTTTTACAAAATGTAAATCTGTGGAAAGTTGATCATAGTTTTGTGTGTGTGTGTGTGTGTGTGTGTGTGTGTGTAGGGATTAGGCAAAACATTTTCAAAACACTTGTCATAAAGCTGAAAACATAGTCAAACAATTTACGTATTATTCAATCTATACTAAGTGACTGTGATGCAAAGGACAGCAGTGCTCCCAGATTTACTGCACAGACTTTGGTTACCTTGAACATTTGGTTACTGTGATGCTAAGGACAGCAGTGCTCCCAGAGCAGTAAGACTGACTACTGTGTCTCAGTGCAAGTGAGCTCCATGTTCCCGCAGTTTGTACTTGAAGATCCTTTAAAAAGAAGCAAGCCAACCTTTCACCAAGATTTATTTTATGTGTATTTGTGTGTGTGTATGTATACACTTGGCAGTCTAGTGAGTGCAGGTGTCCATGGAAGAGTCTATGAGATGAATTAAGTGCTATTGTAATATTTTACATCTGCTGTAGCTTCGATTAGAGAAGCTAAGTGTGGGAGTGGATGGAAAGATGGCTCCCCTGTTAACGGCTTTGTCTCACAACTAAAAGGACAGGAGAAGCTAAATGATTGTCCACCACAGTGTAGTCAATTTTGGTCACTGTTTCCTCTGTCCCCTAACCACTGTGTGTGTGTGTTTTTTTTTTTTTTTTTTTTGGTCAGTGCCAACATGTTCACTTCCAGGTTTATTGGCAGTAACTTCACACAGTTTATTCCCGGTACCTGATGTTACACACTTTAGGGTCTTTGAGATACGCCGGATCCTTGTATGTAACTGGCATAAACCCCATTTTCTAAGCTCTCTTAATGGCTTTCGTTATTTCTTTCTGTTTCTTTCCACAAAGACCTGTTGTGTGCCGTCCGTAAATGCATCCGGTAAATGGAGAGATGAACTGGAACAAAAGCTGTACATCCTTATAATCCACGCGTTTCTCACACAAGACACACCTCCTAAGGGGCTCCTTATAGGGGTTTTCCATCGGGATTGGCAGGTCCTCATTGCTGGCTACCTGTTTATACTGTGCACAACTTCTTCTCCACAGCACCGCGTGAGCTCCGCGATCCGCGAGGCAGACTGCAGTCGTGGTCAAGATTTTCCTTCCTACACCACTGCACACCGCCACCAGAGCCGTCATGATTCTTCGCCCTTCCTCTTCCTTTCCTCCCACTGTGCTTTTGTGGTAAAGCATGATCACTCTTATCTTCCTCCTAGGCCAAAAAACAAAAACAAAAACAAAAACAAAACAAAACAAACAAACAAAAAAAAAAAAAAAAAAAAAAAAAAACAACTGACCTCATGTCTTAAATTCCTTCCGTGTTCTTTATTGGATTTTGGAACCAGCATCTTCCAAACGTATACCTTGGATCGCCACAAGGTGGCAGCCTTAGCACTCTGAAGAAAGATACCCACAAATTGGCCATTTGGAGGAAATTCAGGTTATCAGCCCCAGGAATGGCAAACCCAGAGCCACCAAGGACACTACACCTGGTATCCTTTGCACACGAGTTCCTCTTCCATACCCTGCATCCCCTGGGGATGCAGTTACAGGAGACTGTGAGCTGACTCTAGTGGGTGCTAGAAAGCCAGCTCAGGTCCTCTGTAAGCACAGCGGGTGCTCATGCACTTTTAACACCTAAGCCATCACTCAAGCACGTAGCCATCCTAAATCCAAATATTGTTTCCAATAAAATGTATGCCTTCTCATGTACTTGCATCAGGTCACTCAGTAAGGTGCTTAAAATGCTGATTCGAATGCATAGAACCATGAGCATGCAATCCCTGGGGTGGAATTTAGAGATCCGTCTTTTACTAAGAGCTCTACTGAGATTTCTGCAGAGTCAAAACTGAACCGCAGAGGATGCAGAAATTCTGGCTTAGCCTACTCTGCAGTGTTTTATTGGACTTTTAAGAGCTGCATGCTTGCTTCTCAGGAAGAAGGAATATAGAAAAACATTTATTATTTCCCTGTTCCTGGTCTACCTTAAATGTCGGAAGGAGTTGTAGTCAAAGGCGACGATCTTTGCCTAGAGAGTATTTTCTGATCTTCCGTTGTGGTGAGAGGTTTCTATAGAAATTTATGTCTTAGGCTACGAAGTATTCAAAATTTTCTGTATAAGACCAGTTAATAAATATTTTTGGCTTTGATAGGCTTTGAAAATATTTTGATATCATGCTGTAAATTGTGTCTGTGTATGTGTGTTTGTAATCATTTATTTACTTTGTTCATTTTTAAATTGCAGAATCAAATCATATCACACAGGTCTTTAAAATAAAAAGCAAAAAATAATTGCGAAGAAAGGCAGGCAAGGAGTGGAGCTCAGTTCATATGGGCAGCTTGCTGACTCCTCACTGAGCCCAGGACCAAGGTCTGTGTGGAAAGTTCTTTGATCTGACCCTGTACTCACACTAACGGTCATATTTAATGTTTATGAACAGCAGTGTTCTCACAGGAGACCACCTCAGCCAAGTCTCCTGGTTATTTGCTGGGTATCAGCACAGCATCCTGAGACAGGGCTAGTATTTAGTTACCGTTAGGGTAGGGGAAGCCACTTTGTGCTCTTTCCACTATTGATCTCATTTTGTTCTCTCTACCACTCCAGAACTGAACAGCACTGAGTTGGTCCCTCAGTCATTGTTATGTTGTCCTACTTACCACCTGGTATCCGTGGGTTCAAATTCAGAGTAAAGGGCAAGGTTGTGTTTGTGGCAGAGTATGAAGAAAGGAGAGAGAGACAGGCGGAGAAGGATATAAAGACACTTGTAAGCACGCTATAGTGGAACCTGCATGTGTTCCCCCACTTCCTGCCAAACCCATCCTCGCATTTCTGCCCACATCCGATGTTCATCCGTAGTCCTTATTCTCTGTATCAGAGGTTCTTGAAGTTTTTCACCTCACAATATCTGTGAGCTGAGAGGCTGCTTCGCATAAACACATGAACAAAATCACAGAAGTGGATTTAGTAACATTTTTTAAATTGCTAAAAACTCTTACCTAACCACAAACCAGAATTATTCATTTAATGATCCCCTGCCCCGTGTGTGTGTGTGTGTGTGTGTGTGTGTGTGTGTGTGTGTGTGTGTGTTTAAAATTCAAGTCAGGAACTCCAATAGCATTTCTTGAAAGAAAATCAAACATTCTGTGACATTATAGTCACAGATAACTGCCTTCATCCTTATACAGTGAAGAACACTGGTAGGCTGTGGAGTCATTCGAGCTCCAGATTGCGGGCTCTGCTTGCTCCAAATATGCTTGAGGTCTGTTAGAAAGTTCTGATTAAGCCCATGAGAAAGAGCATTTTTTTTTTTGCCTAAGAGAGAGAACACATTAATTATTAAGATTTGGACTGCTATATGCCAAGTGCTGAATTCTTGTATTGAGACAGTGCGCCTGCCTGAGCTTCCTCCCAAGGACAGTGCAGGGAGGTGGCTAGGGCTAGCTGACTGCACTGCCCTTTCTTCTGCCTTTTGCCTGTAATTAGTATATATGCTGGCTGAGAAATAAACTTGGGGCTGTTTGGTACTAACCTGCAGTCCTCCTGATCTATCCTATGCTTTCTGTCTCCATTTCTCTTAATTTGCCATTTCTATTTTTTTAAATTCATTTTTTTAAAAAACCCTATCTTTTCTCATGTTACATATCATCCCAGTTCCCACTCCCCCTCCTACTGTTCCCTCCACCTTCCCCTTGTCCCACCCCTATTCCCTTATGCACTCTTCAGAGAGGATGTCTTCCCACGGGGAACCAACAAAGTCTAGCACATTGCTTTGAAGCAGGACCAAGACCCTACCCACTATATCTAGGCTGAGTGCGCGGTAAATACACTGAGTAAAGATACAAGGTTGCATTTGCATAGAGGTTGTGCAGAAAACATGGGTGAATACTATCAGAATTGCCTCGGATAGCTTGCATGTTTACATAGTTTATTTTAAGTATCATTTTACCTTCCAACCACATTTCTCCCTCCCACTTCTCCCACAGCTCTCCCCTTGTTCCCACCCTCACCGCACTGCGGGGCAGCCTACCCTCTCCCACCCACTTCTCTCAAGGGTAAGGCCTCCCATGGGGAGTCAACAAGGCCTGGCACATTAAGTGGAGGCAGGAATAAGCCACGCCCCCATTCCTCGAGACTGACCGCGGCATTCCACCATAGGGAATGGGCTAATCAGAGAGTCCGGACTCTCTGATCATGGCGAACAATGAGGACTGATGAGAAGCCAAGGTCAATGGCAAGGGGTTCTGATCCTACTTCATGTTCCGGCTTGGTGGGAGCCTAGCCAGTTTGGATGTTCACCTTCCTAGACATGGACGNCCTAGCCAGTTTGGATGTTCACCTTCCTAGACATGGACGGAGGGGGGAGGACCTTGGACTTTCCACAGGGCAGGGAACCATGAATGCTCTTTGGATTAGAGAGGGAGGGAGAGAGGAATGGGGGAGGGGAAGGGAAATGGGAGGCTGGGAGGATGCGGAAACTTTTTTTTTCTTATTCTCAATAAAAAAATTAAAAAAAATAAAAAAAAAAGGAAAAAAAAGGTAGCTAATGCACCAGGGATAGATCCTGGTCCCACTGCCAGGGGCCCCTCAGATAGACCAAGCTACCCAAGTGTACCCCGCATGCAGAGTGTCTAGTTCAGTTCCATGCAGGCTCCACAGCTGTCAGTACAGAGTTTGTGAGTTGCCACGAGCTTGGTCCAGCGGTGTCTGTAGATTTCCCCATCGTGATCATCGGAGGGAGGGATATAGAGAAATAAAAGAGATATTTTGACAGAAGGAGCCAATAAGGTGTTAGGGAGAAACCTGGTGTTAGGGAAATTCCCAGGAATCTCCAAGGATGACTCCAAATAAGACTCCTAGCAATAGTGGAGAGGATGACCGAACTGGTCTTTAGTAATTGGATGGGTGAAGAGCCAAACTGTCATCATAGAGCTTTCATCCAGAGAGTAATGGACCCAGATGCAGAGATCCACAACCAAGCACCAGGCAAGCTCCTGGATTCCAGTCAAAGAGAGGGAGGAGCGGTTATGTGAGCATGTTTGGTTTTGAACTAATTTTCTTGGTTGTGCGGTCACAGACTTTTCCCTGCTGTCAGAAATTTCACGGCTTCCGGGCGGCGGTGGTGCAGCCTTTAATCCCAGCACTCGGGAGGCAGAGGCAGGCGGATCTCTGTGAGTTCGAGGCCAGCCTGGTCTACAAGAGCTAGTTCCAGTACAGGCGCCAAAGCTACAGAGAAACCCTGTCTCGAAAAACAAAAGCAAAAAGAAAAAAGAAAAAAAAAAAAAGAAATTTCATGGCTTCCACATTCAGTATAAAGATGTGAGCTATAGTCAAGAAACTTATCTAAACAACCACTCTCTCCTGCGTAGAGCACTTTATACCCTTGGAGACTTCTAATCCTCTTCTCTGAAAGGTCCAGAGGCAACCTTGTTATATATATCCTACTTATTAAAATCCTACAACTTCATTTACCTCCCCCAAATGTATTCATGAAGGATATTTGTCATTGATGAATGGTACAAACATAAGCAAGGCATTCATATTTGTAATTGTTTATAAGCACAAATTGACCAGGAACAAAGAGGCTAGTGGCAAAGAAGAAAACTTTGGGCATATATTTCCATTTTTCTGGTAATATTTCTCTTCAATTGCCTTTGCTTTTACTTTATTTAAATATCATATTTTTCATTTATTTTACATAATGACCACAGTTCCCTCTCCCTCTCTCCCCCTTTACTCCCACTCCTCCTCCATCTCCATTCAGAAAGGGGCAAGCCTCCCATGGGCTTGAACAAAGCATGGGACATCAAGTGGAGGCAGGACCAAGCTCCTCCCCTCGCATCAAGACTGGGCAAGGTAATACAGACACAACTAAACTTCATTTCTATGTGATTTGCCCTATGACAGTCACATTCAATTTTTTTTCCTGTAGGCTACAAACTTCACTACAGACTGAAAGCAACTTTTAAATAAAAAAGTGTGGGTAAAAAATGTTCACACCACAAATACTCTTTTCTTTTCAAAGATATAAAGAGTCTACATTTTTCATTGTTAAAAATACATATGTGGGTTTTTGCCTTCATGTATATCTGCTCATCATGTGCATACCAAAAGTGTACTTTGTAGCCTAGGTCGAAGGGCAGGGCAATAAATAAGTAATACAGTAATATTTTTTCATGTCTTTCTTTAATTACTTACCATGATTTATATCTAAGTCATTCTAATCTCTGGTTTAACTAGACAAACTCCTGCTATTGCTTATAAGGTGATACCAAATATATGCCCAAAGAATATTTCAGAAGCAAAAAGAAAAAAATAACAACTAGTGCTTGACAACTCACAGAGCAGCACAGGCCGTCGCTCCCCTAACTGTGGCACAAGGCCGAAAGGATGACGGTATCAGATACAAACATAGAATTATATCTAGGTACAAAGGCAGCAAATTCACTCAAGTAAAATATTTAAAGGTTGTCTTCCTTTTCTTTCCATCATGATTTTGCATGTCCAGCTTAAGATATGAATCATTACTCCACATAATTAATTCATAAAATATCTGTTAATGAACATATAACCTACTATAATTAATGGAAGAAAAGGAAGGGTTTCATTGCTTAGCCACACTAATGCAATGGTTGTGTGTCTTGTTCTTACCAAATGTCTATTTTATAATACATTTAAATTAAATATTTATGTTCAATATTAAATAGTATATTATTAAAAGAGTAATAAAGTAATACAATTTTAAAAAACAATCTTGATTATTTATATAACACAACTAGAGAAAAATTAATAAGAGTGTTGTCACCTTCTGGTATAAAAAATATACCTTCTTAATGAGTTGGGTGTTGGGATTCCAATGTAGAATTCATGGGAACCCTGGTTTTACTTCCAGGAATCTACAAGGCAAGTAGGCTGAAGGCCTCTGGACCATAGCCTGATGCTCTTTCTAGCACTTTGCCCTTTCTTTTCCCAGGATTGTCCTCACTGGCACTTTTGGGATCCTTTACACACATATCCACAATCATTATCATCCCCTCTACCTACCCACGACCATCCCCTGGGCATGGCACAGATGACATTGTGAATGGGAACACCATTAGGGAGTGTGCTGCTGTGTAGGAGGCTCCAGAAGGCCGCAGAAGCTAAGTGAGGTCGTATGCAGGACAGTGTAGACGGAGAAGTGTGCCCAGAGCTAGACAACAGATGGATAACAAGATGAGTCTACTGAAACATGGAAGCCAGGAGAGGATTCTCTAGCCTAGATCTAAAAGCAGTGCTACAAGTAGGTATTACATTAATATTTCATTCATGTCCATCATTGGTTACTTATTATTCATAACACAGCCATTCTAATCTCAGGTTTAAAGCCAGAATGGTTCAGCTTGAATTTCTGCTTCAATATTTAATTCCTATAAATACTTTAGAAATTTACTTACTCTCTTTTTACTTCAAACTTCATTTATAAGACATTAAGGATAGTAAAATAATGTAGAGGTTTATTAAGGATTATTCGTGAACTTTTATGATATGGATATTGAGTGGTACATGGTGAACAATATAGATATTTTTTAGAAAATGCTCAGCAGCTGAAAGTGATTATTTATGCTTCATGATATAAGTGCAAAGGTAATACAAGAGTATGCCACAATTATGGAAGTATTTAACTTGTAGGAAGTATTCCAAAGTACAGCTAGAGATGCAGTTTTAAAAGCTGAAAAATGTGCTCAAAATGTGTGTGTGTGTGTGTGTGTATGTGTGTTTAAATTCACAGGCTCTTTGAATTTTTGTTGTGTGTCTCACACTTACATTGAGATTTTACTTTAATAATCAATGATACTTTGCTTTTATCATCTTTGCATCATATCTTATTAAATATCCAATTCCTTATATTTATTTACCTCCATTTCTTTGAAAAGAAATATTTATTTTTACTTACATTTCTGTGTCTTGTATATGTGTGAATAAATGTCATGTGTGTTTATTCATCACAAGGCCTGAAAAGGACATGAAATTCCTTAGACCTGGATCTAATGGCCATTGTGAGCCACCTGACATGGGTCCTGGGAATAGAACTCCAACCTTCTGGAAGGCCATCAAGAGTTCTTAGCTACTGAGCCATGACTGTAGTTCTACCTAATACTTTATTTATGAGCAGTCATCTATATATACTGTGCATTTTCTTAGTGTGAGTGTGTTTGACATTGGATCCTTGCAAAGGGGTAGAGATAGAAGAGATGGGTCCACATTACCCATGAATCTGAATTGCTTCCTCTGAAGCTATATTGTCCCCAAGATGATAAATACATGGTATACCAATGTCCTCTTACAAAATACAAGTGAAAAATGACACTTACAAGTAAAAATCATATTTAAATTACATGCTAATACATATGCCCATCATATTTACCTCTTCTAAAAATAAATTAAAAGCCAAATGAGAACAAATGCATTTATTGACTTTGATGTTCACTTTATTCCACTATAAATGAGAAATTAATATTGATTTAACACAAATAAAAAAGCCAATCTGTCACCTTAAATTTTCTAGAATTTCTCATTTAATTTAAATTAATGCTCATAATATATAACAATGCCTGTAAGCTTTGAAAGACATGACAAATATAACTGAAAATATAATAAAAGTATAATATATGTTTCATTTTATATAGGTAAAATGTTTTTTCTTGAAGTTAGCTTAATCATTAAATGTACTGTTACAGAGACAGTAATCAGTCTGCACTCAATTATAGAAAGCTTGCTTTAAAATTTTAACTGTAGAAATACATAGCAATTGTTGTGGGAGCTGCTTCTGCTCCTTCAGCCAATGGCCTTTAAGATACGGTGCTGTGGGAGCTCCTTCTGTTTGTTCAGCCAATAACCTTTAAGATACCAGCTCACTTGGGCACAGTCTCTTATACTATAAATGCAGCTGTAAAGTGCGTGCTAGCTCTCTTGCTTCCTGCTCTTACTTCCGGCTGCTAGACTCTGTTCCTGGTTCGTGCAGAAGATTGTGATATAGGACAGTGATATATAAGTCTCCCCTGAATAAATAACCCTTTATTATACGCAATTCTGAACTAGTGTGGGATTATTTTGTATCTTCTGCCATTATCTGGCACCCAACATGAGGCCCAGTCCACAATTTTTGGGTTCGGTCTACCAGCCGCGAGCTGTGTTGGGCACTGATTCTCCAGCCTGCAACTTTAGCTGGCCCTCAAATGCAGCTGGCTGCTGCTCAGCGCTCCCTGGCTTGTGACCACACACTGCTTCATGTGATTCCCATGGTGCACACAGTCCACAACTAGCATTGATGAAAAACTTTGGGCTTTCTTATTATCCTGGGCCCCAACTCTCAAAATCATTTGATTGCCTTAACTGTTCTTAACTTGTTAAACAATGCGTATTTTCAGTACCTACATAAGCAACATGTGCTGTCCTCTGCTGCCAGTGTCCTTCAGCCATGTGGCTTCAACTGTGATGCCTGCTGGCTGATAATGATTATTATACCTATTCCAATTCATTGTAATTACTTTACAACAGGTAATATCTGAAAAACTACAAAAATGACTGATAACACCCAGGAGCTCAATAGTTATTTTGCTTATATTATGGAAGGTATTGCACAAGACTCACATTATTTTTCTTCCTATTATTTGATTTTAGGAATTATCCTTGTTTTTGATATTATCTCATTTAAAAAATGGTTCAATAATATGCAGAGGGATAGCATCATTTTGACAAAATTATATGAAGAATTTGTGCTGTTGAATCTAACTATCAGGATCAGTTGAAAAGTTATGATATGTCCAAGGATGAGACATTATCTTTACTAAACAAGTTGGAATTCTCAGTGAGGACTTTAGAACAGAACACTGGATAGAAGATTCAGACTTGAAAAAGGAAGTAGTAAAAAGATTTGAAAAGATTGAGGAATTTATTGAAATTGATGAGCAGGCACAAAAGGACAAGGACAAGATTTAGCCTCATCAGTACGTGCCAGATGCTTGGATGACTTACATGGAGTTTCAGCTGCATATCTGTTAATTTCCTCAGAAAGACCATCTGGCACAAAGTACCCTAAGGTAGTCAAAGAATATGCATGGGAACCAATACATATGAGCAATCTAAAAGAAATTATACAAGCAATAGCGTCTTATGGTCTATATTGGCCATTTGTCAGGGAAATTGTGAAAATGTAGTCTTCAAGCACTAAAGCAACCCCATACAACTGGCTTCAATTAATCTCAGTGGTCCTAGAAAATGGATGTCAGCTGCTTTGGAAGTGCTATTGGAGAGAAGAGGAAAAAATTTAAGAACAACAGAGGAAAACAAAGGATTTGAGACTTCCCTCAATCAAATTCTTGGTGAGGGCCATTACTCTGATCCTCAGGAACAGGCTCGATAAGATGAATGTACCTTGTCCCTATTTTTTACAGCAGCTTTAAATGTACGGGACAGGATTCAGAAACTAGGAAAGAGGACTCAGTCATATATTAGGGTTAAAAAAGGCCAGAGATGAAAGGAGACAGAGACAGAGACCCACAATGGAGCACCGGACTGAAATCTCAAGGTCCAAATCAGGAGCAGAAGGAGAGAGAGCACAAGCAAGGAACTCAGGACCGCGAGGGGTGCACCCATACACTGAGACAATGGGGGTGTTCTATCGGGAACTCACCAAGGCCAGCTGGCCTGGGTCTGAAAAAGCCTGGGTTAAAACCGGTCTCGCTGAACATAGTGGACAATGAGGACTACTGAGACCTCAAGAACAATGGCAATGGGTTTTTGATCCTACTGTACCTATTGGTTTCGTGGGAGCCTAGGCAGTTTGGATGCTCACCTTACTAGACCTGGATGGAGGTGGGTGGTCCTTGGACTTCCCACAGGGCAGGGAACCCTGATTGCTCTTTGGGCTGACGAGGGAGGGGGACTTGATTGGGGGAGGGGGAGGGAAAGGGGATGCGGTGGTGGGGAAGAGACAGAAATCTTTAATAAATAAATAAATAAATAAATAAAAAAAGAAAAAAAAAGGGCCAGAGGGAACACTTTACTGACTTCTTAAAAAGAATAACTAAGGCTGTACAATTAGTAGGGACAGATCCTGAAGCTAGATGTGCACTAATTGAAGCCTTGGCCTTTGAAAATGCCAACTTAGAATGTAAGAAGATCCTTGGGCCTTTAAAGGTTAGATCAGCACCAATAGATGAATGGATCTTGCATTCAATAAATGTTGAAATATTTGACTATAGTACTGAAGCTTAAGCTTAGGTAAGAAAAGCAATGGTATGTGGAGACACCAAAATGCCCTTATGATTCTCTCTAAAAGGCAGAATTATATGCCATTCTCATGGTACTAAGGGACTTTGAAGAACCTCTCAACAGGGCTGGAGAGATAGCTCACTGGTTAAGAGCATTGCCTGCTCTTCCAAAGGTCCTGAGTTCAATTCCCCACAACCACATGGTGGCTCACAACCATCTGTAAAGAGGTCTGTCGCCCTCTTCTGGCCTTCAGGCATACAGACAGAATATTGTATACATAATAAATAAATAAGTAAGTAAGTAAGTAAGTAAGTAAATAAATAAATATTAAAAAAGAACCTCTCAACATAGTTACTGATTCACAATATGCAGAAAGAGTTGTCTTGCATATTGAAACCACTGAATTTATACCAGATGATACAGAATGGACTTTATTATTTATACAGGTTCAAGATATAATCAGGAACAGGCTTTGTCCCATATACATAACACACATCTGATCCCATACGGGTCTGCCAGGTCCTCTAGCACAAGGTAATGCAGAAATTGATCAATTATTGATTGGAAGTGTGTTGCAGGCCTCAGAATTTCATAAGAAACATCATGTCAATAGCAAAGGTTTAAAAAAGCGTTTCCTATTACATGGTAACAAGCTAAAGAGATTATAAAGAGATGTCCTACTTACTCTTTCTATAACCAAACACCATTACCAGCAGGGAATAACCCAAAGGGTACTCAAAGGAATGAAATCTGGCAGATGGATGTATTCCATTTTATAGAATTTGGCAAATTAAAATATGTACACCACACCATTGACACTTATTCAGGTTTTCAATGGGCAACTGATTATTGATTTAGTAATCATGCATTTATTAGAAGTTATAGCCATCATGGGTATACCTGCAAAAATAAAGACAGACAATGATCCAGCATATGTCTCTAAAAATGAAACAGTTTTTTGCTTATTTTAATATAAAGCATATTACAGGTATGCCAAATAATCCTACAGGTGAGGCAGTTATAGAAAGATCAAATTGAACTATAAAGGTTGCTAAACAAACAAAAAGGGTTGGAAAATACCCCTAGAAATAGACTGCATAATACTTTATTAACATTGAATTTTCTTAATGCTAATGAGAAAGAAACAACAGCAGCAGAGAGACACTGGATAATAGAAAAACTTCTGGATTAAATCAGCCAGTGTATTTCAAGGATCTGCTGACCTCACAATGGAAACCAGGAGATGTGCTATGTGGGGGAAGGGGTTTCACTCTTGTTTCCACAGGAGAAAAAAGTTATAGGTACCATCAAAATTGATAAAGATTTGGTTTGAAAAAGAGAAACCTCTTAAGAGAAATGATGGCTCATCCACAGAGGTGACAATCACACAAGTGGTAAGAAAATCTCATAAGTGTTGGGGCAGGGTTATGTTCTTGTGTTTGTGACGTAACTTGGAAGCTGACACAGCATTGCACTGTCAGGGTCAACAGTTGAGGAAGGGAGGAGGCAGAGTGGAGATGAGTCTTGGGAAACAGTTCCAAAGCCTGCAACAGCCTACCATGGGTGCTTCCTGCTGAGATTTGTTTTTGGAAAAGGGTTCTCCCTTTCTCTGGGGCAGTGTTGTGTGCTTTTGAGACAGGGTTGCTGATCCTACTGCACTACTGGCTTTGTGGGAGCCTAGGCTGTTTGGATGCTCACCTTACTAGACCTGGAAGGAAGTGGCAGGTCCTTGGACTCCCCACAGGGCAGGGAACCCTGACTGCTGGGGAGAGGGAGGGAAATGGGAGGCGGTGGTGGGGAGGAGACAGAAATCTTTAATAAATAAATAATAATAATAAAAAAGAAACCAATCCTCACTTCATAATAAGAGCCCTGGAGAGCCAGAATAGGGAAAACTAGCACTTGTTTGTTGAAAACAGATTACTTCTCCCCTCTGCTTAGTGCCTTATATCACCAGACTGATCATTTAAGGCTCGCAGGACATGCCTTTGCCTATTAAATAGAACCCTGAACTTAGAAAGGTCAATAGTGTTTGTCGGAGGACATATAAAGGAAAGCATTGTAAGTGGGTTAAAGTGAAGCAGTCTAAATTATTGTGAAATACAAACTTTCAAAAGTCAGCTCAGTGTGTGAAACTTTGACAAGCTCTTTGTGAGCAGTGTTAATCTAAGTTCTTTCCAGATGGAAGTGTTCCTCAGCCTTCAGTAAAATCCATGAAGGCCTCTAGTGTTATTCTTTTGGTCCCTGCCCTAGCCACGCTCACTCCCATAACCTCTGACCCGCCCATCGCCATCTTGGGATCCCTTCCTCTCTTTCTGCTTCCTTAGCATGCGCACGCGTTTTCTCTGTCTCTCTCTTCTTTTATCTCTCCTCTCTCCTTTTATCTCTTCTCTGTCTTTCTTTCTCCCCCTTCCTTAATAAATACTTATGGCTATTTCCTGTGTTTACGTGTCTGTTACCTGCCGCCACTGTGGGCCAAGGAAGCGTGCCCTCCTGTAGCCGCCCTCATGGCGGGCTCCCTCCGCCAGCCGCCCGGGGATCCTTTGTAGCTGCTTTCCCATGGCGGGCACCGCCAGCCCGCCCGGGAACCGTTTGTAGCCGCTCTCTAATCGTTTTTTAAGAATAACATCTAGTGTTAAACAGATCTGTACATCAATGGGGGAGGCTGTTTGCTTCAGCTTCATAGATTAACAATTCCGAAATCACAGAAGTCGCTACAGCTAATGTCAAATTTTTTGCATAAATTAAGGTTGGTAATTCAGGATTTTTTTTTTTTATAACTTGAATGTATCAAGCGTCTCACAAATCCATGGTGTGGAATATAAAAGACAGATAAAGGTCAGACCTATGTTTGTAATTTAATTTAGCTTTAGTTAATTTCTCTGGAGTACTGATTCCATGAATTTGGCATTGTACATTATATAAAACACCTGTGCTGGCTGGAGAGATGGCTCAGAGGTTAAGAGCACTGACTGCTCTTCCAGAGGTCCTGAGTTCAATTCCCAGCAACCACATGGTGGCTCACAACCATCTGTAATGAGATCTGGTGTCCTCTTCTGGTGAGCAAGCATGTAGACAGACAGAACACTGTATATATAATAAATAAATAATAATAAAAAACAAAAAAACCCACCTGTGCTTTAGAAGTTGTATTAGTCAGAGTTTTCTAGTGGAACAGAACTGGTAAAATGGATGTGTGTACATATGTGTATATGTATGTATGTTTCTATGTGAATATGTATGTGATTTATTAGAATGACTTTCAGATTACGGTCCAGCTAGTCCGTTAATGGCCGTGTTCTGATGAAAATTCCAGGAATATGGCAGTTGTTCAGCCAACAGGGCGAGCGTCTCAGCTGATTTTCAGTTTAGGTCAGAATTGTGAAGAAGTAGGCTGTAATTGCAGTGAAGGGAGGTGCTTGGTGTGTGAACTTACAGGTGAATGAAGGCAAGCGGGCAAAGAGCAAAGCCTCTTCTTCCACATTCTTTATGTAATCTGACACAGAAAGCTGTGGCCCAGCTTTAGGATGGGATTTCATACCTCAGTGATCTGGATTTCAGGTGGGCCCTCCACCTCAAATAATCCAATTAACTAAAATCACTCAGAGGTATCACAGTTGCTTGGGATTTTAGTTAATTCCAGATGTATTTACATTGACAACAAAGAATAACCCTCACAGAACTTTGTTATCTTTTGATAAAGAAAAATCTTAGTTCATATTTTATTTGCTTCCTTCACTTTTTTAAAGTTTTCATTTTTCCTTATTTCCTTCTATTTCTTCTTCATCTTCTCTTATTTATGTTTTACAAATTATTGGACTGTCATAAGAGTTGTTTATAATAAAACAAAACTTCAGGGTTGGACAGAGTTTCTCTTGTCTGGTCCAGGTACTGCCTGAACTGTTCTGGAAGCTGGGACAGCAGAATGCTCTTCCCCCTGCTCCAGACACTGACAGCAGCTCCCACCCCCTCAAAAAGAAACGTTGTGGTGACACACAGATGAACAGAAATGTGTTAAATTCAATGTAATATAATGTAAGAGTTAGCCATAAGAAGCTAGAGCTAATGGGACAAGCAGTGATTTAGTTAATACCGTTTCTGTGTGATTATTTCGGGGCTAAGCAGCTGGGAACAAACTCATGGCCTCCTTGCAACAAACTAAGTCATCCCTCAGGAGACAGTTGAGACACCATCACTTGGTGAACGCTCTGCTAATATCATCTTCCACTTAATTTCATCTTCTCAGTGGTACACTGAGGTCTCACACAAATCATATCCTCATGTGACTCTGTTCTTGCTTCCAGTGTTCTGAGATTGATATATTATTTTATTACTTATCAATTTCTTATTTTATTACATGCCTGGTTTGATGAGTAATTTTTTTATAAAATATAATTTCTACATATGAGTTACTACTAGAACCCAAAGAATTAAAACTTGGATACTCAGTGTATCCAATAATGATAATGTAACTCAGAATAATTTTGAATAAGACAGGTATTTATTGTCAAAGACTATAAATCAATACTCCTGGCTACACTTATTTCAGTCTTGTTATTAGAGCATCGAAAGTTCCCTTAAACTAATGCAGAGGATAGAGCACAAAGTAAAGTGACCAAAGGGGACTTAAGTTAGGACTAAGTGTTCCCTCTGATACATTAATATTGATTTCATAGCTATGGAATATCAATATGGTGCTTCCTGCAAAAATTAAGACTAGACCTACCAGAAGACAATGATAGCTTACCTAGTGTGCATATATATATACATGAAGAACTCTAAGGCAATGTGCCACAGAGACACCTGTAGTTCCATGTTCATAGTAAAACCATCTGCAACAGTTAAATTCAGGAGTCACTTTTGATGAGCATCAACAGAAAAATAAATATACAAAATGTGTTACATTTTTCTTATCTTTGAAAATACTATCATGAGAAGTCTCTGTAATTGAATGTTTAATAACAACAATTTTCAAACATTTTCTCAGAATGATTAAATATTGAACTGTATATTGCAGATGAGCTAGCATGAGCTAGCACCCCAGTATGTGAGTATACAATCTCATGACATTTCTGAAGAACTGCAATTCCCACACACTTTGAGTAATGTTACTCCGTTAAAGAGAGAAGAGTAGCCTGGTGTTCACAATGTCTATGAATGAGTCCCCAAAGAAGGCAGCAACAATGTGGGGTATGTTGAATTATATATTGAG
This sequence comes from Alexandromys fortis, assembly GCF_014885135.2. Taxonomy (NCBI): domain Eukaryota; kingdom Metazoa; phylum Chordata; class Mammalia; order Rodentia; family Cricetidae; genus Alexandromys; species Alexandromys fortis. Next base: position 5,160 of record NW_026068096.1, on the reverse strand, counting down.
TTCAATATTATGTGTTTCTCTCCTTCCTTTTCTCCCTCTTTCCATCCATTTCTCCTTTCGTCACCCTTACTTCTCTCACAGATATGCATGAATATATTGATACAGATACACATATAAAAACAGTTTACTGATTTCATTTTTGTTGTTGTTTCTTTCTTAGGATAGTGGAAGCTATCCGGCCTTGTTTCCCAAGCAAGACACATGGCTCCCAGCAATCAAGTTCTCCAGTACAAATGGGTAAACTTGTTTAGGGGAGCGAAAAACATGTGTCTTTTTATCTCCCATAAGCAATAACCTCCAGCATGTCAGGAACTATCTGTCTTTGAGCAAGAGACTGACAGATCAGAGACCTTTTGTTCCAAGGATCTCTTAGGCATAGTAGTTAAAACTTGGAATGTAACTTTGGTTCTCACAGTTCCAACACTGAGATCTTCAATTTGGGCTTCACACCAGAATGCTGGTGAGATGAGAGTTGGCCTTTGTTCCACTTATTTGTCTACTCTTGGTTGTTTCTTATACCACAGAGTAGTATGTGTTGCTTATGCCTTTGACACCTTGGAAAGCACAGCTTTTCCCCACCAAAGAGCTATCAATATACAGTTGGGTACAATGAGCCTAAGACAAAATAGGATTAATTTTCCTTACCTGAGGAAGCAGCATAAATTACTTATATGTCAACTTTCTTCAAAAAAATTTCATTTATCCTTTCTGTAGGGTGGTACAAATCTTTAACTCTATGCTTGGGAGGCAGAGGCAGGTGGATCTCTGTGAAGTCAAGGCAAGTTGTTCTATATGGCAAATCTCCAGGCAGCCAGGACTACATAGAGAAACATTATGTCCAAACGAGCAAACAAATAAACAAACAAAAACCTTAAAAATGCCTCCATTTATCAAAGTATTGTTTAATATAAAAATTAAAAAAATAAAGTACATGTTTATAGCTATCATAACAGTCAGTAAACAGTTAAATAAATGTTAAGTTTCAAAGCAGGGACAACTGGCTGAGATGCCTATTTAACATATCAGTGCTGGGCCTGGCCACCAGGTTCTCTCAGCATCCCTCAGTCCCTACCTGTTATAGGGCGTGGCTTGCATATCCCACCCTGGACCCTGAACTCTACAGCCTAAGGGACTGGGCTGCCCTTCTCCCAGAGATTCTTCCTTAATATAATTTAGACACTTTGGTTACCCTTCCCTTTTGGACCCTTGGGCTCCTGATTGCTGCACTGGGTTCCCTAGTTTCCTGTTTCCATGGCCTGTCTCCATGTAGCCCAGCTCTGGATTCTCCCTGAAACCCCTGCCTCTGACTGTGTTCTCCCCTAAATCTAAAATAAGCTTTCTCCCCCACCATGCCTAGTGGAGGTCATATCCTTTCCCCTCATCTCCATTTCTTCTTCTAATTCAGTTAGGTGTGCAGAAGCACGGATCAGCTGCACATGGCATCATGCTATTCAAGACCAGAGAGTAACACAAGGGCCCAGGAGTTCAATCTGCTAAAGAGACTCCTCTGTGCCTTCATCTGGGCCAACACTTACCTATCCACACAGCTCATCCGGATGTTCTAATCCAGGGGTTCTCAGACAGCCCACACATGCTTAGCCAGTCCCTAACTTCTGACCTACATTCTTTGTCTTTCCAAAAATCTAAACTCATACAGTATCTGGATGATATTTCACTTTGTAACTTGTCCTTAGAAATTAGATAAACTAATACCTCTGCTCTTTTAAATTTCTTGTCCAGCACCTTCCAAGTTCCAACTGTCCACTCCTCAGGTCACCTTGGGACTAACCATTACTCCAGCTCTCAATGCCATTTTTTGGATAGAAAGAACCTAATTCAGTTTCTGCAGTCCCCTCTACTAAAGAAGAAAATTTATCTTTTCTGTGAATAGCTGGCTTCTTATGTTCCTGGATTCCCTCTTTTTCTCTCCTGGAATGCCCCCTTATATGAGGCAGCCCTTGAACCCCCACATGGACCCCTCCTCAATTCCATTACTAAGCCCTTTCGGAAGCTCCAACAGGCTCCAAGTTTCATCTCCCAGACCTAACTGGTCGTTCTTCCCTCCATGTAACCGAAAAGAAGGGATGTGTCCTTTGGGTCCTTAGCCACAAGCTGGGAACCTTCCTTTGTACCAGTAGCATAATGTCAAAAAACCTAGACCTTTCAACCCAAGTATGGGTACCAAGCATATGTGCTTGATCAGCTGCTGAGCTTCTCATTTATAAATATAAAAAAAACCCTAACCTTTGGGTCACCCGTTACTATCTCCGCCCCCCCCCCCCTACAACTTATTTCATCTCCTAACTTATCAAGGCTTACAAACTCTACCTCCTTCCCTGGTTCTTTCTCTCCAGATGGCAGTAGTAGAAAATGCCACACTTAGTTTCCAATCTCCCCACCCCTTAATATCTCATATCTTCTTCCTTGGCCCACCACTGAACACTTCCTGTTGGGAGAAGCTGCTTGTTCAGTTCCCGGCCACCCAGACTTCCAAAACTATCACACAGAAACTGTATTATTTAAATCACTGGTTGGCCAATCACTTAAGCATATTGCTAGCTTTTATATCATTGGTTAGTGCATTTATATTAATCCGTTTTTTTGCCATGTGGCTGTGGCTTACTGACAAGGTTCCAATGCATCTGTCCCAGGTGGCAGCTACATGGCATCTTGCTACTCTGTCTTCTTTCTCCCAGCATTTAGTTTAGCTTGCCCCACCTTCTCTGCCCAATCACAAGGCAAGCCAGCTTCTTTATTCATTAACCAGTAACAGCAACACATATACAAAAGGACCTCCCATACTAACTCCCCATCTCGTTTTTGCATCAACACCCTAAAAAACTTCTGCCCCATCCTTCAAACATACAGCAGGGCATATGGCTTCAGGACACCTATACTTGCTACACAGATGGCAGTTCCTTTGAATACAAAGGGACCCATAGAGCAGGCTATGTCATAGTGTCAGATACTGGGGTGGTGGAAGCATAGGCACTCCTTGTCACACTACTAACCAACAGGCTTAATTAAAAGCTGGCACTTATGCCTTCCCTAAACATTTACACACATGCCAAATATGCTTTTCACATCTTCCTGTCCCACGCTGCTATCTGGAAAGAGCATGGGCTACTTACAACAAAAGGAGGACCCATGACTAACTCAGGTCAAATTATGGCCTTGCTAAAAGCTGCCCATCTTCCCAAATCTATAGGAATTATTCATTCACAGTCTCCTCAGACTAACAACTCCATTATCTCTAGGGGAAAACAATGGGCTGATGTGGTAGCCAGAGCTGCAGCCCTCCAAGGCCCAGACTCACCTTACCCACCACAGGGAGTCCATACACTACAACCTACAACATACAGGGTCACCTCCTGACACTGGGCAAATTCTGTTCTGTTTACACCAGCTCTTACATCCTAACAGCCAGGATCTTTTCTTTTTTAAAATTTATTTTATTTATTTATTAAAAATGTCTGCCTCCTCCCATCCCCCTATTTCCCTCCCACTTCTTCCACCCCTCCTCCCCCTCCCTCTCCAGTCCTAAGAGAAGTCAGGGTGCCCTGCCCTGTGGGAAGTCCAAGGCCTTCTCCCCTCTATCCAGGTCTAGGAAGGTGTGCATCCAAACAGACTAGGCTCCCAAAAATCCAGTATTACATTCAGTAGAATCAAAACCCGGTGTCATTATCATTGGCTTCTCAGTTTGCCCTCACTGTCAGCATATTCAGAGATGTTTTTCATTGTGTCTAGGCTCACCTCCAGCCCACTTCTGAGAACTTCTTTTTTTTTTTTTAATTGAGAATAAGAAAAAAAAGTTTCCGCCTCCTCCCAGCCTCCCATTTCCCTCCCCCTCCCGCCCCTCTCCTCCCCCTCCCCCCACTCTTCTCCCCCTCACCCCCCTCCTCTCCCCCTCCCTCTCCAATCCAAAGAGCAGTCAGGGTTCCCTGCCCTGTGGAAAGTCCAAGGTCCTCCCCCCTCCGTCCATGTCTAGGAAGGTGAACATCCAAACTGGCTAGGCTCCCACCAAGCCGGAACATGAAGTAGGATCAAAACCCCTTGCCATTGACCTTGGCTTCTCATCAGTCCTCATTGTTCGCCATGATCAGAGAGTCCGGTTTTATCCCATGCTTTTTCAGTCACAGTCCAGCTGGCCTTGGTGAGCTCCCAATAGATCAGCCCCCACTGTCTCTGTGGATGGGTGCACCCCTCGTGGTCCTGACATCCTTGCTCATGTTCTCCCGCCTTCTGTTCCTCATTGGGACCTTGGGAGCTCAGTCCAGTGCTCCAGTGTGGGTCTCTGTCTCTATCTCCATCCGTCACCAGATGAAGGTTCTATGGTGATATGAAAGATATTCATCAGTATTGCTATAGGATAGGGTCATTTCAGGTTCCCTATCCTCAGCTTCCCAAGGGACTAACTGGGGACAACGCCTTGGGCTCCTGGGAGCCACTCTAGGTTCAAGTCTCTTGCCAACACTAAGGTGGCTCCCTTAACTAAGATATGTGCTTCCCTGCTCCCCTATCCAACCTTCCTTTATCCCAATCTTCCTGTTTCCCCAAGTTCCCCCAATCCTCCCCTTCTTCTGAGAACTTCTTAAGAACTATTACTGCCTCTTGTAAAACTTGTGAGATGTCAGACCCTAATTCCAGGTATCGTAGCCTCCCTTTTCCTACCCACCAGGCCACGGACTTTCTCCAAGGGAATGACTGGCAACTTAACTTTACCAAACGCATACCATCATATGAGTTATGTATTTCCTCGTCCTAGTGGGCAGAAACATTTCCTGCCTCTAACCTGAGGGCTCTGACTGTCTCTGACCTCCTTTTCCAGGAGATTATCCCCTGATTTGGAATTCTAGCCTCTCTTCAGTCATACAATGGTCCTGATTTCACCTTTCATATCTCTCAAACCCTATTTAAAGCTCTCAGTGTCCCTGTGAATTTTAATGTCTCATACCTCTGCCAGTCCTCAGGAAAGATAGAATGAACTAATCACTCCTTAAAAAAAAACATTCTTGTTAAAATGTCACAGGAACTTCACCTTGACTGGGTAAAGTTCTCACCTCCGGCTCTTTTCAGGCTCCAGGCCCTCCCTAAATAATCCCTTTTCATCTCGTCTTTTTTTTTTTTTTTTTTTTTTAGAGAACTGAATATCTTTATTTT
>NW_026068095.1:2178223-2221348 GCF_014885135.2 Alexandromys fortis | reverse complement strand
ATAAATCACCAGTAATTGATATTTAAACAAATTTAATAACAAAACAGACTCACAAAACCAAGGTTCCAGCGGGGTAGCCAGCGGAAACAGGAGAGCAAGCGGAAGGGCCCGCGCAGCCTCTGCCCGCGCACTATATCAGTAAACATACGCCTGAGGGCAGCCCGCCCCCAAGGGGAGGGCTTATCCCTACATCGAAGCACATTGTATCAAACTTTCAAAAAAACTACCAAATGAATTTAAAGAATCCTGATGACTTGTTGCTATATCCATAGATCATAGCATATTTCAAGCCCCATCAGAGAAAATTTTCCTTGTGGTAATTGACAGTTAGAATAGAGACCCTCACCTGCTCATATGTACAGAACAAAAGACTAAGGCCTTCTCAGCTCTAAAATGAGCACTCATGAACATGGCTCCCCTCAGGCCCCAGGGATTTTCACGGAAGAGGACAAGGAAAGACTGTGAGGGATAGAAAGAGTGTGTAACAGCAAGAAAACTGCTTGTCTTTTTTATTTTTCAATAAAACAGGGCAGTTGGGCGTGTGAACTCATAGCAATTGTAACAACGATCACAAAAGCTGAACAAGCTCAAGCTAGACAAAATCCCAACATAGAGAGAGGAAGGCAACACAAAACCCTACCTCTAACTGAGAAACTACAGGTTTTGATAGCTGTGGGAGAAGAATCAGTAGAATCAATGAGTCAACCACACACTGGGGCAGCCCCATCTCAGGAATAGTGCAGCAACAAAAAGTAGACTCTATGTGGTTGAAGAGAAATGAAGAGAACTCAAGGTTTGGATGTGAAGTTAGAGGAGAGTGGAGACCACAGTTATGGAAGCAGATGGAGTGAGATAATATGTACAGAATACATTGCATGAAATTTTCAAAGAATTAACAAAAATATTCTTAAAATAAAAGAATCAAAGAAAAGACAAAACAAATTCCTACATATTACAAGAGTAAAATTTTATTTCTGTTTTTTAGGTAAGGAAATGCAGGATTAAAGATATTAGCCGCTTTGAACAAACAAAACAAACACACCAGATGGTACAAGGATTGCTTCCACCATGGGTTTTAAAGACACCCTTTTTCACTTGCTCATTATTTGAACCCATATAAACTATAATTGAATGCACTATGTTAACTTTACCTAAGGAAACAATTCTGGAGACAGTTCACGGAGTAATAATCCTATCACCAGGGATGTCTTTTATCCCAGTAATACCCAAGCCATTTTCAATGCTACAAAGACATTGGCAGATTTCCCAAAATCAAATGCTCACACCAACTGGATGAAAAATATGCTCAGTATTAACTAAACCTGTGTTACTGTTTATGATAAATAATCTACTAACAAAAAGTTTTAGCAATACTGTTTTTGGGTGGACAATAAAATCCTATTTCCATTTTGCTCATTTTTTATTCATTTACATTTGAGAGTTTAGTATATTTGCATCATTATGCATCCTTTTTCTTCTATCTGAACGCTCCCATATACTTCTCCTTGCTATCTTTCAAATTCATCACCTTTTTTCATAATTTTTGTTACACACACAAACAAACCTTTCAGTCTGAATGATTTTCTACTGACTTTTACTTTCTGTAGACCATGTTAAGGAAGAAAACATTAACCGAGATAAATAATTAGTTTAATGTTAGTTTTGTAGAAAAAAAAAACTGCTATCCCAAAACAACTCTAACCATGCATTGTATGCCCTCACCACAGGCCCCAAACTTTAACTTTGGTCCTGAAGATAAAGCTGAATTCTCATTTACTAGCATGCAAATGAAGGCATACACTCTTTCACTGTTTTGCAAGCATTTTCCTTTGTCAAGCCTCTTTGAAACTGGAGTTCATGAAGTATGAATATTATGCAGCAAAGCTTTAAAAGTTTTGAAGTTGCAAAGATTTTTTTATTTTTTTTTTCAGTCCTCAGGTGATATCATGAATGATTCTTCAACATCATGATTTTGTTTCAGCAAATAAATTGGATTCATGTAATAGAGCTTTTTCTTTCTAAGGTGTCTTGTTGTCTATAGGATCTCCTTAGAAAATTCCTCTTCTCTTCAATTATCTGCTGGTAATTAACGTCTTATAGCATCATTATATCCAACCTAGAACGTAGATTCTCTCTCTCTCTCTCTCTCTCTCTCTCTCTCTCTCTCTCTCTCTCTCACACACACACACACACACACACACACACACACATACACACACACACACACACACACACACACACACACCAATCCAAGGCTGAAAACAAGACACCATTCAGAAAAATCATTGCTGTGATCATTGAGATAGAATTCCATTGTCTAGATATAGCAGTATATCTAGTGTGTTGAAGTGAAAACGACTAACAGACAGGAATCTTGCTAGAAGTGTTCTGTATAAGTTATTCGCAGTGGTGCTAAAAAAAAAAAGCTTGCTGAATGGTGTGTTCTATTGATCTAGTACCTTAGCAGCATAGTAGAAGGAAACTGGACAGGCTTCCATCTTGGTATTGAAAATGTGAGATTTCTCTGAGATTTGTTCTTTAGTGAAGATTGTTCCGTGTAATTCCATTTTTATTGCCCTGTAGATTGTATTATGTTTGAAATGCTACCATTACATAGTTTGCATTTTATCCTTTATTGATATTTACTATATTTTCACCAAGAAATAAATAATTTGACTCTTATCTAGTATTTCATTTATTGAACTTCATCTTTGACTTTTAGCATTTCACATTCATAGGTTCCATGATGTGGGAGGTCCTTCTGTCTGTGTGTTGTTTCTATTGGTTAATGAATAAAGAACTGGCTTGGCCTATAGCATGAAAGGAAAAGGGCAGAGTAAGAGAAATGCCATGGAGCTGTGGTCAGAGTCAGACATGCCGAAACTTGCTGGTAGGCCACTGCCATGTGGTGATACACAAATTAGTGGAGATGGGTTAAATTAATATGTAAGTGATAGCCAATAAGAAGCTAGAGCTAATGGATCAAGCAGTGATTTAATTATAGAGTTTATTTGTGATTATTTTGGGTCTAAGCTAACGGGATAACTGGGAAGAATGAATGGCTCCCTTCCAACAGTTCCATCTCTAAATATTTATTCAACTGCAGACACTTTAGAAATCAGAGCATTTCTCTCAGCACTGAATATATACATACTTTCTTTTCTTATTGTTTCCTAAACAACGGAATAACAAACAACTACTCACTGCACAATTTTCCTGTTTCCCAATTCAGCCCTTTATCCTCTTTTCAATAAGAGAATTTCTACATAAAATATTCAAATATAGGTTGAAATTTTCAAATGTCAATGAGCCATGTAAAGTACCATAACAATCTCCTTCAAATAGCTACCGATTACATATATCCATATTTTATAAGATTTGCATCCCCATTAACTTGTCTCTGGAAGACATACAGAAAATAAACTCAACATTTCTACAATAAGTAGATAAATAAATAAACAAGGTTAAAAGAGGAAAATATGATATAACAAACCTAGTAATTTGAAGGGTTTCCTTCTGAAGATTCACAAAATTCTTACAACAGATTTAACATCATTGGACCCATGCCACATGAATGAATATACACATAAATATTACATTTAACATAAATCATTTAAAAATGACAGTGTCTAATTATAGATAGAAAATTTAATTTATCTAATATTACATGTTCATATATTTATTTAGTCCATATTCATTTCTATCATTGTAGAACAATACAGATATTTCCATAATTTCTGCCAATGCTATAACAGTTAGGGTAGTCCTAATCTAAACAAAATTTGGCCAAATTCACAATGCTACAAGTAAAGTACAGAAGGTTGAAATTTATACAAAAATAATTTATTAAGAATTAATATACCTCTAAAATACAAAAGATGATCTACATTTTAGGAAACTGGGGGCTTCACATCACTGAGCCTGCACCTCAGCAACCAAACCATGGAAATAAATGCCTGTCTAAGTTTAGTGTTTCCCAGGATCAAGACATAGGAGTGGCCAGAAGGGAAGGCTACTCCAATAGTCCAGAAGAGCAGAGAAACTGAATTTTTATGCTTATATTTAACGTTACAAAACTGCAAAAGAAGTGACAGAGAAAAAACGGCATACAGTAACAGGAAGGTGACCACCATTTGCAGAGCCTTTATGTGGGCCGCAGTGCTGACATCTTTGGACCCTTGGGCATTGTACTGCATACTCTTCAGATGTTGCCACAGGGAGAAGATGAGCAGGAGAAACACGGTCAGGGTCACGGTGAAGGGGATGAGTGTGAACATAGTGCTGGTGAGTAAAACAAGCCTAGTAACTTGAGAATAATTACTTGAGATAACACTGAAGGATGTATTTGTTTCAGTGCTGTAGATGAAGATATCAATGTGTGTGTTTATGACTAAAATGTTTAAAAACAAGATGAGCAGAGATGCCAACAGTGTGCCTGAAACTATTTGTTTTACTCTCCACTTTAGATGAAGAAAAATAGAGTTTGAGAAATTGGCTATCTTGAGAAAATAGAAGATGCTGAGACATGTAGCAAGCCAGATACTGAAATGATTGGTTGCTGTCCAGGAAATACAAATTTGTTTCACAATTATTCTAGTTATTCTTATGACTGGAAACCATTCACATACAAATAAACTTGCAGTTAATGAAAAGAGCAAAGCAACTCTGGAAAGTGCCAGAGTAGTCAAGATCTGATCTGTGAAAGATATCTTTCTCTTCTTTACCCAGTCCATAACGTTCACTAGCACTGTGAATGCATTGCCTAAAGTTCCCAATAGCAATTCCACATTTAAAATAGTTAATAATATGTAATGTAGGACACCATTCATTGTTTCCAAGACAATGTTCCAAATCCCACTATAGTGCTAAATATTTCTTAATACAGTCTTCTGATGTAAGTCTAGATGATTCTTAAGGATTCATGACATACAAATTTTAATGAACTCATAGATACAATGTCAAATAAACATCAAGATTTATTGATGAAGTGGTTTATAGAGTTCTTCACAAAAAATCTTACACTTTTCTAGAAAGCCCACGCTGAGCTTCATTCAGATGCTTCATACAATTCACAGAGTCGACCAGAGTCCTCCATGGTTGATGTGGATGAAAACATAATTCTCATGTACTGTCATCAAAACAAATAAATTTATTTACATTGCTTTGACTGCTTACATATTACATTGTAGCCATTTGATTCCTGACAAGGAAAAATTATACAATTCTAACTCACATAAAAGGCAAAGTATCTTGAATTCTATTTAACATAATAATTCTTTCAAATATTTCAAAATGAAACCAGTTAGGCATCTATAAATATGTTCCAAAGTTCTTTCTACAAGCAAACAATTACCTTATAATCTTACATAGGTAGTTATACTTCAAATATCTTGGGATGAGAATATTAATAATTTTACCTTTTATAAGGTCATATATGCATTCATACACATGCATAAACTAATATCTGCTAGTTCATTTATAGGCGCTATTGACATTGTAATCCCTTTCATTTCTGACTTAAGTAATTCAGGTTTATCATCTACTTAAAATTTATTGTGCATTTCACTTATGATTCGTAATATGGTAGTTGTTAGGAGATGGTATAAAATTGGTTTCATTTTTAATTGTTCCAGTAGTAATGTAAATATTCTAAAGAGTTGTGAATATCTTATTCAAACATGTAAATAAATATGGAATAATTCCTATTCTGTTACAAAGCAGACAATAAGTTTATATGAGTTTATTTGCACAACAAGAATCCTTTTCATTATCCATGTCTCCTACCTTTGTTAGTGCATCAGATTCCTTCGCCAGTATGAGTCTTAGGCACTATCCATTTCTCTCCAGTTTTTGTTGACATTTGCTCCTGTAATGTCACTGTAGGCATCCATGCACATAAAGGACAATAAGTAGCCCAGGCAAGCCAGGAAATGGAGCAAAGGGTCAGTATATTCTTTAAGATCTAATGGATAATCAAAGAATCAATAACACAAAAGTGAAGTATCAAAATAAGACATAAGAAAAACATGTGTTAAAAACTTTAATAAACTTGGCCTAGTGGTGCACACTGGTATATGTGGCTCAGCACTGAAAAATACTGGGCTAGTTGGTGAGACCCTGTACAGACATAACACAGACAACACGTTATATTTATATTGAAGGAAAAGCTATAGGTTATTGCAGGTGAAAGATGAAGTATAACTGTAAATTGGAGCAATAGTGAGCAAAGAAAGTGACAAAATTTCTAGAAAAATAACATTAACATACCTGAAAACAGAAAAGCAGAAAAGTCCTCATGGGATTGCTCTTTCCCCATAACAAAAAAGACAGATGACAAAGAAAAATGCAAAACACATTAAGGGAAGGGTGGGGTTGTGTGGAGAAAATGCTAGTACAATAGCTTCAAGGCCTTTAGGAAAAGTGACAAACATTGTATGCATGGGAGGCAGTAACACCAACACAGGAGCTTCCCTGAGCTCCTCTTCTCCACCTACCACTGTGGACAGGAAACATTTAAGGGTCTACTGGAGTAGCTGTAGCTGCTGGACTCTGTAGGCCAAGTTGCTTGGTTCAGATTCAAAACTGCAACTCTATTAATAGTGACAAGACTGCTGTGAAAGTCTCTGACACAGTTGTAGGAAAGGAGCCCAAACATCTACTGAATTGATGGAAGGCACTCCTTCAAGAGTGGAGTAACCCATATTCAAAAGACAAAGCAGCAAAGACAGAGCTACAGAACAAGCATAGGCTTCCATCCCAGTGCAGGTCACTCAGCAAGGTGTAAGTCATATGTTTATAAATTCAGTCACAGGTAGAGTGGCACAGTCCATGAATATTTTAATCATGAATCTATGTGAGACCTCAGATATCTTGTTTTCTGTTTTCTTGGTGAATATCTTATGTCATCAAGATATCCTAACATTTTGAACTATAATGAAACATTGTGAGCATTAGGTTTAATTTTCTAAGTGGCCATCTAGGTACTGGATGGTGGCAGGGAAAATACCCAGTGAATTAAATATTTTGTTCCTTGCCTTCTATGAACTTAAAATATGCATACTTTAAAAGAGTTTAGAAATGTTAAGAGGAAATAAAACATACAAAAGTAACAATTGAGAAAAGTTTCTGTCAGGCCTTCAGTATAACTCAGTGGATAAATGCTTTTTAGTCATGTATGAGACCCTGGGTTTAATCAAAAATCATAAAAATAAAAAAAATAAGGAAAGGAATCTTCTTACTAATTAGATTTTATGATGTTAAATGGCTTTTTTCCTATAAAATAAGTAATAAGAAATGTAATAATGTAATGATGGTAACATTATCCATAGTTGAAAAGTAAATAAAATTTTATTAAAATCTTTTACGTGGTTTTCAAAAACTACCAATTGTCACAAATGCCATCTATTTTGGCGCTCCAGCTTGCTGCAGTTAATACTTCTTGCATTTTAATAATATACTAACATTACACTTAAAATTGTACAATAGCCAGGCTTTGTTCTGAGAAATGTTTCTGTTTGAGTAAATTTGCAACCTCAAAGTGAACCAAATGAAAACAGAACCAAACACTTCATGCTACACATATATTTCATAATGTGTTTATTTTTTGATGTTTTATAGCCTTCACATCATTCATTCATTAATTCATCCATTTATTAATTATGGAAAATAATTTGACAGCTGTTTTGCTTTCATTTTTAGGTGCTAAGAATAAACAGAATTGATATGATTTTCCCTCCAAGGATGATTTTTTTATGTATTTGAGGAGATGATTGATGATGAACATGATTAATTCTGTTACTGAAATGATCTCCCTTTACTTTTACATAATAATGATAAGATTTTATAGCACCTCAATTTTAAAGAGAAATGAGCTCAATTTGCTGGCCCTTCTTGTAGACTTTGATGTTGCGATCTTTTCATCCCCTGTGTAGAGCCACATCTTCCTGGACATCTTGCACAGAAAGTAGATTAATTCCAGAGTATATAGCAGGGATGTAGTGCGGAGTGTGAAGTGTCCACAGTGAGGGCAGTCTCCTGTGAGTGTGAAGTGTCTACATGAGGACAGTCTCCTGTGAGTGTGAAGTGTCTACAGTGAGGGAGTCCCACGTGAGTGTTAAGTTAATGTGAAATGTCCACACTGACAGTCCCATGTGAGTGTGAAGTGTCTACATAAGGACAGTCACATGTGAGTGTAAAGTGTCTACAGTGAGGGCAGTCCCACGTGAGTGTGAAGTTAATGTGAAATGTCCACACTGACAGTCCCATGTGAGTGGAAGTGAGTGTGAAGTGTCCACAGTGAGGGCAGTCCCATGTGAGTGTGAAGCGTCTACACTGAGGACAGTCACATGTGAGTGTGAAGTAAGTGTGAAGTGTCTACACTGAGGACAGTCCCATGTGAAAAGCAGTGGTGTCCTTTATCTTGGTCTTTCTAGTCAAATTGCTTTCATAATCACTCAACAAAGCAGTCTCTTCTATGTTTACACCACAAAAATCACAATCAAAACTTGTGCACAGAGATCTATGTGCAGTATTCACATTCATATGTGATAGTGTAAATGCCCCACTCCACAAGGCAAAGATTGTAGAGGATGTCAGGTGTCTTCATCTATCACTATGTCCCATTTTCTTGATCTAAGATGTCTCACTGTGCCTGGAGCAGAGCTGGTGGCCAGCAAGTCTCAGGGATCCTTCAGTCTCCACTTCCCATGCCCCACAACACTGGTGTTACAGACACCATCATGCCCTGTTTTTTATGAATTCTGTGGATTTGAACTTAGATTACCAAGGTTGTGAAGATTCTATTACCAGCTAAGTCGTCTTCCCTGCCTCCCCTTCAAAATATGTACTTTATATGTGCCTTTGAATTGTGGATGTAGTTAGTTATTCCTTACAATTCCATGACCAATGTAAAGCAAAGAGCACTACAATGTGCTAGTTTGTGGACTCAATCCTATCTTTATACAAACAGTAAATTCCCCAAACTGCTCAAATTAAGTCTTGTTCATTTACTCCATGTCCCTCCTGCAGACCAAAGGAATTCATAGTTGACTTTGAATTGAAACTGTATTCTTTTTTTGCTTGCATGCAAATAAGGACATTTTCTGTTTCAGCATTTGAAAATACTTTTGTTTAATTTCTCCATTATTTGTGTTAAACAACTTTAGTTTTCTGTTAATAAAATGTTAGATTTATTAAGTAGATTATTCAGAGTGTTTTCTTGGGAACCCAGGAAACCAATATTCCTTCAAAAGCTAGTACTATGCATAACTTTGTTTAAAACTGTGCACTTGTGCACTTATACAGAGGCACAAACACATGCCTCATAGGAGAATTATTGTCAATTTATCTACAAGAGAATATGCTTCTCTTGTAGATAAATTAAATTCAAAGCACCTTTCATGCCCTTCAAACTTTTCAGCCTTTTAGCAATGTTTGTCAAAAATACTCCTCATGTTTAGAGTTTTGGTCAAGTTACTTACTGGTTTGGATCCATTGAGTTTTAAAACAATTTTTAAAATAATCTGCAATTTAGAGGATTAAGGTTTAAATTTTTCCTGTGATTTCCTTATGTTCTTATGAACACCTGTTCCAAGCAGAAACAAGTGGAAGTACAATCTCTCTGAGACCAGTTATATGATATCAATTAATAGCAGAATCATTCCATCCTGGCCAAACACTTTCTCCCTTCCCTCTCCCTCCTACAGATAGAAAATGGATGCTTAAAATTTAGAAAACCTGCTTTCCCTGGAAGGCTGGTAACTTGACCTTTTCTGCACAGACTGTTGGCAAAAACTACTTGCTTATATTTCCCAGCTTCCATGCCCCAAATAATCACTCAGAAATTATATTAATAATAATACCGTTTGGTCTATTATTTCATTCTTCTTTTTGGCTAGCTCTTTTATCTTAAATTGAGCCATTTATAGTAATCTGCATATCATCACATGGTTGTGGTCTATAGGTAATGTTCTTTTCAGCATCTGCCATTTGTCTCCTGCAGCAGCTACATGGCTTCTCTTTGACTCTGCCTACTATCTCCTCTTCTCTCTGCTTGGAATTCCTATGTTTCACTATTCTGCAATGCAATAGGCCCAGGCAGATTCTTTATTAATCAATGGTATTCAAAGAATACAGAGGGGAATCTGCTGTTTGACAATGGTCTTGTACCCTGTAAAGACTTGTCACTTGAATTGCTTTAATAAAATGCAGATTGACAAATAGCAAGGCAGTAAGTATAGATGGGGCATCAAGGACAAGAGAATTCTGGGAAAAGGAAAGGATCTGTCTGAAATCATTACACAGACATAGAGGAAGCAAGATGTGAATGCCTCAATGATAAAATGTACCAAGCCATGTGGCTAACATGAACAAGAATTATGGGTTAATGTGTGATATGAGTTAGTTAATAAGGAAGTTTGAGCTAATAGGTTAACCAGTTTACAGTTAATGTAGGCCTCCGTGTGTTTCTTTGGGACTAAATAGCTATGGCACCAGACAAGAGAGAAATTTCTGTCCACAAATGGTGCCAACATGAACAGCTATGTCCACATAAAACCTGAGAGGTCTTGAGAAGTAATTTTGGATATAAAATAACAAAGTTAAACATGGTTTCTTGGTACTAGCATTTTCTCAGGTGAGCTTTATTTGCTAGAGTCAAGTGCATCTCATTTAAAAGAGGCTTCTTGACTCAGCTTTAGCTGCAAAATCCTTTCAGCACTTTTAAGTGTCCCCACCAGCAAACAATTAAATGGTGTTCATGAATAAATAGCCTGCAGCATGCTTCTTGGAGGTTCTAGGGACCTTAAAACTCCACAGAGTTGTGGCAATAAACATGAATCCTGCCAGTACCTCCACCATGAATGTAGACTCTTAGGAAGCTAAGGAATGGTGTAGATCTAGTCATCAAAACTAAAGCTTTAACCCTACCCATATTGCTTAGCAAATTAAAGAATCATGTCGTCAGAAAAAGAGAGATATACAGTAAAGATAGATTCAGACAAAGAAAACCAGTAAATGGTGTATAGTGTGTTTAAAAATATAAGTAAACTTGGGAAACAAAAGAGAAAGAATAAAGTCTTTTAAGAAAGAAAGAAAGAAAGAAAGAAAGAGAGAGAGAGAGAGAGAGAGAGAGAGAGAGAGAGAAAGAAAGNAAGAAGGAAGGAAGGAAGGAAGGAAGGAAAGAAAGAAAGAAAGAAAGAAAGAAAGAAAGAAAGAAAGAAAGAAAGAAAGAAAGAAAGAAAGAAAGAAAGAAAGAATAGTTGGGTGTGGTGGCATAAACGTTTAATCCCAGGACTTTGGCAGGAGAGGCAGGCAAATCTCTGTGAGTTCAAGGACAGACTGGTCTACAAAGTGAGTTCCAGGACAGCCAAAGACACACAGAGAAACCCTGTCTCATAAAACCAAAACATAAAAATAAAAGAAATAGCTCACACTCCGCCTCCAGTTTGCGCTGTGTGTCTTCCCGCTGCTCCGTCTCCCCTGCATTCGCTGATCGCCATGGAAGAAGAAATCGCCGTGCTCGTCATTGACAATGGCTCCAGCATGTGCAAAGCTGGCTTTGCTAGCGATGACACCCCCAGGGCCGTGTTCCTGTCCATCGTCGGGCGCCCCCACACCAGGGCGTCATGGTGGGCATGGGCCAGAAGGACTCGTACGTGGGTGATGAGGCCCAGAGCAAAAGAGGAATCCTGACCCTGAAGTACCCCATCGAGCACGGCATCGTCACCAACTGGGACGACATGGAGAAGATCTGGCATCACACCTTCTACAATGAGCTGCATGTGGCCCCTGAGAAGCACCCGGTGCTTCTGACCAAGGACCCCCTGAACCCCAAAGCGAATAGAGAGAAGATGACGCAGATAATGTTTGAAACCTTCAACACCCCAGCCATGTACGTGGCCATTCAGGTGGTGCTGTCCCTGTATGCATCTGGGCGCACCACTGGCATTGTCATGGACTCTGGTGACGGGGTCACACACACACAGTGCCCATCTACGAGGGCTACGCCCTTCCCCACGCCATCTTGCGTCTGGACCTGGCTGGCCGGGACCTGACAGACTACCTCATGAAGATCCTGACTGAGCGGGGCTACAGCTTCACCACCACGGCTGAGCAGGAAATCGTGCGTGACATTAAGGAGAAGTTGTGCTACGTTGCCCTGGATTTTGAGCAGGAAATGGCCACTGCTGCATTGTCCTCTTCCTTGGAAAAGAGCTATGAATTGCCTGATGGGCAGGTGATCACCATTGGCAATGAGCGATTCCAGTGTTCAGGGGTGCTCTTCCAGTTTTCCTTCCTGGGCACGGAGTCCTGTGGCATCCATGAGACCACCTTCAACTCCATCATGAAGTGCGACGTGGACATCCGCAAGGACCTGTATGCCAACACAGTGTTGTCCGGTGGTACCACCATGTACCCAGGCATTGCCGACAGGATGCAGAAGGAGATCACAGCCCTAGCGCCCAGCACGATGAAGATCAAGATCATTGCTCCCCTTGAGCACAAGTACTCGGTCTGGATTGGCGGCTCCATCCTGGCCTCACTGTCCACCTTCCAGCAGATGTAGATCAGCAAGCAGGAGTACGACTGCCCCTCCATCGTTCATCGCAAATGCTTCTAGATGGACTGAGCAGGTGCCAGGCATCTGCTGCATGAGCTGATTCTGAAGTATCAATTTGCCCTGGCAAATGTACACACCTCATGCTAGCCTCATGAAACTGGAATGAGTCTTCGAAAAGAAATTTGTCCTTGAAGCTTGTATCCAATATCAGCACTGGATTGTAGAACTTGCTGCTGATTTTTGACCTTGTATTCAAGTTAACTGTTCCTTTGGTATATGTTTAATGCCCTGTGCATATCTTGATTTAGTCCTTAGTCATGTGGCTTGGTCACTAGGTGGCTGGGGAGAGTGAGAGTATGCTGTGGATGAGAAATCCCCAGCCTGGTGGATGTGTGAGCACCGTGCAGTGATCTGTGCAGGGTATTAGCTGACTGCTGACTTCCAGGATTTCTCGAGGCTGGCAAGGGTTCCTGAACCAGTTACCACTTCCATCTTGCCGGTCTAACAGGTTGGGAAAGTCCAAGCCTTGGGACCCAGTTCTGGTGTTTTCCCTCCTGACCCCGTGGGTTGTTACTTGCCTTGAGTTGGGAACGTTTGCATTGACACCTGTAAATGTATTCATTATTTTAATTTATGTAAGGTTTTTTGTACTCAATTTAAGAAATGACAAATTTTGGTTTTCTACTGTTCCGTGAGAACATTAGGCCCCAGCAACATGTCATTGTGTAAAGAAAAATAAAAGTGCTGCAGAAAAAAAAAAAGAAATAGAGTTCAAAATTAAGTCCCATAAAGCTGGAAAATGGGCAGAGAATACGGATACTGTATGTTATTGTGCTGCCTTTGAATTGCTTGATGGCTAAGGAAGGAGAAACAGCTGCTAAAAGACATTTGATTATAAATTCTGCTGGATTAATCCAACATATATATTTTTGAAAATGCCTTGAGTTCAAATTTTAAGTCAAAAGATATGTTACTATGAAAAAGAAGTTTTGCTTTTGTTTCTATATGAAATGAGAGGCTGTGGATTCTTTCTGCATTAAGAAAAAAATCAGATTGACAAAAGGTAGACACTCTGAAAAATCTCTGATATTAGCTGATGGTCCAGATTATCCATCATTTCAGAGGACCTATGTTGGAGTTTCCTCTGAATTCTACATCCATAACAGACTCAAGACTGCTTTTTGAGATGATCAAGACTCACAGAATATTTTCATCAAGACTTGACAATATTTCTAAATATTCTTTAGGTCCCCATAAGTTTATCAGTGCCCCTTAACCAGCAGGAAGTAACCTAGAAAACTATGCACACATTCTCAATAAACGGGTTATAGTTGTTTGTTGTTCTCTAAAGTATTGGTTACAAGTTATTATGGATAATGGTCAAGAAAAAAACTAAACAAAAGAGATTAGATTCAGAGTTCTTATGTGGAAAAAGAGGGCAAATGCTGTGGGACAATGGTCTTGTACTGTAAAAAATTGTCACTTTTATTCCTTTAATAAAGTGCTGATTGGGAGGCAGCAAACTCAGGAGTAAGACTGATCCAGTGACCTGGGCCAGAGAGAGACTGAGGCAACAAATTCCGCAGGTGTAGATCTGAGCCAGCTGTGTAGGCTAGAGCAGGCCTGAAACAGCAAACTCCACAGGAGCAGGACTGATCCAGTGACCTGGACTGGAGCGGATCTGACATGGTGAACTCCACGGATCAGGAGCATATCCAGACCAGAGACATTTGTAAAAGCAGAATTGGGCCAGAAACCAAGACTGGAGAAGGCCTGCATCAGCGAGCTCCATGGGAGTGGGACTGAGCCAACAACCTAGGCCAGAACAGGCCTAAGATGGCAAGCTCTGGGGGAGAAGGAACAGATCCAGACAATGCACATTTCATGAGGCAGGACTGAGACAGCAACCTGGGATGGTGCAGACCTGAGATAGAGAACTCAACAGGAGCAGGCACAAGGGAGCAACCACTGAATGAGTGGGTGAGAACCAGAGATCTCTGCGGGTCCAGGTGTGAGTACACATGAGTCAGGACCCCTGTGGGTCCAACAAGAATCTGGGACCTGTAAGAAACTAGGCCCGAGACAGGACTTTTATGGGTTTGGGCATGAGTCTGGGACCTCAAAGTAAATAACCAGGAACCCGAGACCTTTGCAGGTCCAGGCATGAGTCTGGGACCTCTGAGGGAGTAGACCTGAGAGAGAATATCTGTGGTTCCAGGTGCACCCAAGTCTGTGACCTCCATGGGAGTAGATCAGAACTAGAGAACCTTGCAGGACCAACCCCAAGGCAGGGACCTCTGCAGGAGTTGATACAGACCAAAATCATTTACAAAAACAGGTCTGAGCCAGTACCTTAAGCCAGAGCAGGCCTGAGATAATGAACTCCATGGGAGCTGAGCAAACCCCAGGAGAGTTGAGAGACCTCCAGGAACACAAAGTGAGCAATGGGGTAACTGGAACCATGGCACTGACTGCACCATAGGAAGCAAGAATCTGAGGATCAGATTCAATGGCACCTGGAAGATTGATCACCAGAGTCACAGACAGCCCAAACTACACCAATTAGAGGAAAAGATGGGTAGACAAGGTATGAACACATGCAACACCACAAAGAGCAACACAATACCAGTAAAATCTAGTGACCCCACAACAGCAAGACTTAAACAACCAAATATAGATGAAGCAGAAGAAAATGACCTAAAAAATAACTCCAGGAGAATGTTGGAGAATGTTAAGATAGTAAAAATGGCAATCTTACCAAAAGCAATCTACAGATTCAATGAAATGCTCATCAAAATCCCAGCTAAACTTTTCACAGACCTCAAAAGAATGGTACTCAACTTCATATAAAATAGCAAAAACCCCAGCATAGACAAGACAATCCTGTACAATAAAAAAAAAAAACTTCCAGAGGCATCACAATCTCTAACTTCAATCTGTACTACAGAGCTACAGTACTGAAAACAGCTTGATATTAGCATAAAAAAACAGACAGGAGGACCAATGAAACTGAATCGAAGACCCAGATAATAATCCACACACCTTCAAACACCTGATTTTTGACAAAGAAGCAAAAAATATCAAATAAAAAAGAAAGCATATTTAACAAATGGGGCTGGCATAACTGGATAGCAACATGTAGAAGAGTGAAAATATACCTGTATCTATCACCATGCACAAAACTCAAGTCCAAATGGACCAAAGACATCAACATAAAGCCAGGCACACTAAACCTGAAGAGAAAATAGGAAGTACATTGAAGTCATTGGCAAAGGAGACTCCTTCATAAATATAATCCCAGTAGCACAGACACTGAGAGAAACAATTAATAAATGGGACCTCCTGAAACTGAAAAGCTTCTGTGAAGAAAAGGACATAGTCAATAATACAAAATGACAGCCCATAGAATGGGAAAAGATCTCTAACAACCCCACATTAGACAGAAGTCTGATCTCCAAAATCTATAAAGAACTCAAGAAATTTGTCATCAAAATAACAAATAATCCAATAAAAAAATGGAGTACAGAGCAAAACAGAGAACTCTCAACAGGGTAATCTAAAATGGCAGAAAGACATGTAAGGAAATGTTCAACGTCCTTAGTCATCAGAGAAATGCAAATAAAAACAACACTGAGATTCCATCTTACACTTGTAAGAATGGCCAATTTTAAAAACACTGATTACAACTTATGCTGGAGAGGTTGTTAGATAAAGGGAACACTCCTGCATTGCTGGTGGGAGTGCAAGCTGATACATCCCCTTTGTATATAAGTATGGCAATATCTCAGAAAATCAGGAAACAACCTTCTCCAAGACCCAGAAATACCACTTTGGGGTATATATCCAAACAATGTTCAATCATGCCACAAGGACATGAGCTCAACTATGTTCATAGCATGGTGTAGGAGGTTATTCTGTTCATGTGTTGCTTTCATTGGTTAATGAATAAAGAAACTGCTTTGTGAGGAAGAAAGTGGAGTCAATTAGAAGCCATGGATCCTTCGCCTCAGACATATGTCAGTTAGAATCTTACCTGTAAGCCACAGCCATGTGGCAATACATAGATTAATAAAAATGTGCTAAATCAAGATATAAGTATTAGCTAATAAGAAGTTAGAGCTACTGGGCCAAGCAGTGTTTAAATTAATATAGTTTCTGTTTGGTTATTTCAGGTTTAAACTAGCCAGCCGGCTGGGACGAACAAGGGGTCCTCTCCTCCCTACAACAATAGCAGCATTGTTTGTCATAGCCAGAACCTGGAAACAACCTAAATGCCCCTCGACCAAAGAATGGATAAGGAAAATGTGCTATATTTATACAATGGAGTACTACACAGGAGAAAAAAAAAACGACATCTCAAAATTTGCAGGCAAATGAATGGATCAACCCAAATCGAGAAAGACAATTATCATATGTACTCACTAATAAGTGGTTTTTAAACATAAAGAAAAGAAAACCAGCCTACAAATTTCAATCCCAGAGAACCTAGACAACACTGAGGACCCTAAGAGAGACATACAAGGATCTAATCTACATAGGAAGCAGAAAGGCTCGATCTGCAATTGTCACCCAGACACAGAGGAAACAGGATGAGAATGCCTTGCTGATAAAGGTACCAAGCCATGTGACTAACACAGACAAGAATTATTGGTTAATGGATGAAGTAAGAGTTAGATAATAAGAAAGCCTGAGCTAATAGACCAACCAGTTTATAATTAAAGTAGATATCTGTATGTTTCTTTGGGACTGAATGGCAATTGCACTGGGAGGGACAGTAACTTCTGTCAACAGGAATCTCACATCAGCATTCTGTCATGTTAATAACCCATTGTTCTCCTGACTCTAATAAACTCTTTTCCTGAAAAATGACCCATCTTCCTCCCTATCACTCCATTCCTTATCATCTCTAAAATGTAACACTTATAAATTGAGTACACCCTAGGGGAAAAAATATATATTAGGAAGTATATTGTTTTTCATTAAAATGTAAAAACCTACAATTAGCCCCAAAACACAGAAAGAAAGACTTGATTAAGCTTCCTGTACTTTAGAATTAGAACACAAGATGAACTGAGGGAAAAGCAAATCCCAGAGCTAGTAAAAACAAAATTATAAACTTTTCTGCTTAAAGCTACTGATACAAAATAGAAGGAAAAGCAACAGAAAGACAGCAGTTTATAATAACAAGATGTTGATCACCATTTTTAAGACTTTTATGTGGGCTGAGCTGCTGACATTTCTGGAGTCTTCAACAATGAGCTACTTGTCCTTAATATGTCTCGACAGAAGATGTGCAGAAGGAAAAAAATCAGGGTCATGAAGGAGTGAATGAGTGTGAACATACTGCTGGTGAATAAAATAAGCGTAGAAAATTGACCAGAGTTGCTTGAAATAGACCTATAGGACACTTTATGCTCATGTCCATCAATATAGACATAAACACATCTGTTTATGACTAAAGTATTCAAAGACAATAGAAACAGAGATGCCAGCAATACAATCAAAATAGAGAAAACTACAACCAGACAAATGCAAAAAACAAGCATCTATGGGGTGACCAGTGCCATTTGAGATATCTACAATACAAATTTTACACTGAATTCTCTGAGAATATTGTGGAAAAAGGAGCAGAATTATTGTAAGATGTACAACCATGACATCTGCTACATGATGATATCTTTTGTATATGATAGAAAAAGTTCCACTAATGATATTTCAACAGTATGATATTCTAAATAAGGCCTTAAAAATGACCCCAGTCAACATGTCATTGTGAATGGGAGAAAAAGCTCACAAACAACAACCATAGATGAAGAGCTATAAGCAATTAATGGTTACTAAATGAGAAATAATCAGGCTTTACTTTTCATAGTTTATCTAATTCCAAGTGGTCAACCCTACATACATATACATGAAAATAACACTAAATTAACTCATCAGAATCTATTTATAAATTTAAAGACCTGTATATGTGTAACAATAATAACTAAACAGTATGAGGCCATATTGTGAGAGGGAGTGTGGGCCATGGGAAGAGGTGGAGGGAAGATGGCGAGGGAAACATTTAAATATTGCTCATATAAAATTCTCAAAAATGTAAAACTTGTTTTTTAAAAAAGAACTTTTATGACAAGTAGTGGGAACATTCATCTTCACTTGCCACTCGATGAACTTGAATGAACTGCAGTTGCACAGCCTAAAACTGACTTTCCCAAAGCAAACCAATTTGAAAGCACCAGAACAGTGAGATTTCTATCACATGGGGCCATAAAATTTCTCTTGAAAAATAGCAGTTTTCTAATGACATGGAGATACTGGAAAATTTTCTCGGACTAAATCCTTCAACCATGTTGAAAGAAAGTATGTCCAGTATTGGTCTTAAATGAAAAGAAACTGCAAACAAAACCCTAGCATTTCCAGCTATAATTTAATCTCCTGACATAAAGTTCTGCCAACATCTGAACAGAAGATTGGCAGGGGAATGAAGTCCTGGCCAACATAAAGTAGGACAATGGACAAGTACAGTGTTGGTTATGGAAAACATCATTATTCAAAAATGTGTAAAATAACTCAAAAAAAAATATGACCACGAGCTCCAACCTTTTGGATTGGGATTTATGGATTCCCATTTGCTAACATGCAAAGGAAGACATATTCTATTTCATTGTTTTGCAAAGTTTTGCCTTGTATAGCTCCTGTGTGATTTGAATTCATCAAACTGAGAAGTTAGCTGATAAAACTTCTAAACCATGTGTGGGGGCTGCAGAGAATGACTGAAGTGAGATATGAGCCTTAATCCTCAGATGACAAGAGTAATTCTTCAAAATTGTTAGCTCAACTTCTTCAGTTATCACATTGTCGCTGTGAGAGCAAATGAAGAAAGAAAATACCACCCTTTTCAAGATCTGCTTGTTTCCTGTGGGAAGTTTATCTTTCCTCCAGATATCTACAGATAATCACTATGTGTTATAGCACTATTATTCACAACCAAATCTCTCTCTTTCTCAGCCTCTGTCTCTCTCTCTTCTCTCTCCCTCTCTCTCTCCCTCTCTCACACACATGCACACACACCTACACACACACGCACCCACACAGACACACACACAAACACATTCCATGGCTAAGACAACAACAAATTCATTCAAGATCCAATTGAGGGTCCCAGAGATAAATCCAGGCTAGGGGTTCAGCCCCTAATCCCATTTCTTTGTTGTTAAAAGCTACTCACAACAAATGTCTTGTCAGACGTGATCTGTGTAAAATATCATGAGGAACTTCTGAAAAACTAAGTCTGTTTAGTGCTGTGCTCCACCAACACTTTTGAAGTCCTGAGGAAGAAGCTGAGCAAGCTCTGGATCTAGATACTAAACTATCCAGTTATCTAGGTTCTGTGATTTCTATTGAAAATCTGTGCTTATGTGCTTTCTGTATGCCTGAGTCGATTCTACTATGTTTATAATGTTGTCTCTTTATATTTTCACTTTTCTTTATATTCACTTTTTTGACTGTTACAGATTTCATCAAGCCTTGTTAAATATTTAAAATTCTTACTGTGTGTTAAGTATTATCATTTTATCAATTTGAAGAAGATATTCTAGACTTAACTATTATCTTACTATTCATTCCTTCATTAATATAATCTCTTTGTCTAAACAAACTACATACTTAAATTACTTATAATTGTAATTATTGTTGTATTGTGAAGTCTCTGTTTGTTTGTGTGTGTGTGTGTGTAAGCACATATATGCCTTAGTGGAGGTCAGGGAACAACTTCTGTGACATGGTACTCTCTGTTCATCTTGTTCTGAGGCAGATTTTCTCTTGTAGTTTCTTCCACTATACTGGTAGTCTGGCCTGGGTGGCTTATGAACACCCAGTTAGCTCTGCTGTATCCCCATTCTCTCTTGCCTCAAAAATGCTGCAATTAGACAGGCATGATACAGCATCTATTCCTTTCATGTTTCTAACAATCTCAACTGATTCTATTTCATTGTGTTTGAGAATATTTCATTATATATTACTTTTTCATAAGCTTGTTATAGGCTCAGAACACATCTTCATATTAAGAACCTAAATAAGACCTGCACCAACTGACCCATTATCTGGGTGGTAGAAATCTCACAAGGCCCTATCCTTAGGGCAGGAGCAATGGACAATTAATGGCTGCTGAGAGAGATGAATCTTCCCTAGGAATCTCAGGCAAGGTTATCTAATTTCACATGTTCCTTCTGAAACATACATATATGTGAGCAATACTAAATGAGTGCAGCAGAGTATATATGAACATATATATACACATATATTTCATATATATATATGGAAAACTATTTAAAGAAAACTATGTCATTCAAAAAGTCATAAATTTAAGATGGAAGGGGGACATAGAATGACTAGGGAATAGATGGTCGAAATTAGGTTACTACTGTATCATGAAATTGTCAAAATAATAATTAAATATAAAAGAACCTTTAAAACTTGTATTCCTTATTCTTGTACAACTTATTCACCAATTTTCAATTATTTTCAGGCTTTTGTCTATTATTGGACACGTTTATATAATGCATAGTATGTGTAATAAAACTATATAAAATTTCAAACTGTGGAAAATACATATTTTGGGGTTAGAGAGTTGGCTCAGTAGCTAAAATTACATGTGGCCCTTTCAGAGGACTTATGTTCAATACCCAACACCCACATGTTGGCTAGCAACCATCTCTAACTCTACTACCAGAGGAGTCAACAGCCTCTACTGACACATAAAAAAATCTGAAAATTCTAAAAGAAAAATTAGTCAGAAATTATTATTTAAATATGCAATTTGTACTTTACAAAATATTACTTGCAATACATGAAACTTAATAAATCTCTATTGATCTAAACCTGTGATATGTCTGCTTTTCATTAACTAATATAATACATTTATGAATTTCTGATAAATTGTACTTCGATTTTCAGTAATCTCCCTTGCCTGCTTATCCTAGATTGATAGAACTGATAGCAGCGTTTAGTCCCATTTCTCTATTAAGGTGTCTGTGGGCATCATGGATTCAGCAAGAAACACACGCATATATACTGTGGATACCATCAATATTGTTGCTTTATTCGTAAGAAATATAGAAGAATCTTGTACAAATAGAGACAATCTTGTTGAGTGTAGGTTTAGGTGTCAATGAGATTGCCCTGATGTTGTGAGCATGGAAAAGCTGCCCCCATTTTTCATATATCTTGTAGCAGACTGGCTGAGGGAACGAAGCCCTCTCCCAAACCCCTCAATGCCTGGGACAGGTGGAAGAGCTGGCCCTGTGGTCATAAAATTTGGAGAGCCATCTCTGACACTCACCAGCTGCAACACTGGGGAGAGCAGGCTCTGCACCTAGAGCCATCCCTATTAACAGAGGGGTGGGTGAGCCAGCCCTAGAATTGTGAGCATGGTAGAGCTGTCCCCATTTCAGATGGGATGGACCAAAGCTACGGGTACCCAGGCCCAGACCCAGGGATAAAATTTGGCCTGCCCTAATATCTAGCCAACTGTGATTTACTAGAAAACATGAAGGAACCTGAACTATAGACCCAAAGCTGTAGGATCTTCAAAGCACAGGGAGGCAGTGGGGTGTCTAGGAAGAGTTCTAGTGGGGGTCAAGTATTGATCATGTTGTGTAGGGATAAGCCCTCCCCTTGGGGGCGGGCTGCCCTCGGGCATATGTTTACTGATATATTGGGCGGGCAGAGGCTGCGCGCGCCTTCCCTTGCTCTCCTGTCTCCGCCGGCTACTCCGCTGGAACCTTGGTTTCGTGAGTCTGGTTTTGTTATTAAACTTGTTCAAATATCTATTATCTTTGGTGATTATTAATCCGACCGCTACAATGTTGGGGAGACCAGGGGCTTAAACCAGAACAAGATAGGCAAGTGTGTGGGTAGGGATTGGCTAGTAGTTTGGATGGCAACTGGATGGGGTTGGGTTTGGGAAACTCCCTGCTGGCTGACCATGAAAAACCAAGGGAGTTGGGGGAGGGGCATGGGGCTCTGTACCATGGGGAAAATCCTAGAGAGTGGGGCATCCCATCACGTATGGCTGTTTACTCACCTCTTAAGCCCCCTCAGTATTGGAGCATGCTGTGCTTTGAATATATTTTAAAAAGAAAATAAAGTAAAACTATCTTTCAAAGGATAAAAAAAGATTTTGTGTGCATCTGATTCTAGACAATTTAACATTAATTATTTTACATTATAAAATATCAACTTTATTACCAATTGCACAAAGTTAAGATTTATTTTCTCAGCATTTTTACATTCAATTACATCGATATTGTACTATCTCCTTTATTTTTCTTAACAAGTGCAAGCAAGCATTCCCATTTAAGAGAGGCTTCCTGGCTCAGCTTTAGCTGCAAAACCCTGCAGCTCTTTAAGAGGTCCTGCCATGAAACACTTAAATGGTGTTGATAAAAGCTAACCGTATGTTTTTTGGTTTTCAGCCACAGCAGGAGAAAAGCCGTGCCATTTTAAAATGCCATGCCAGCTTTCTGGACCATCGTGCCAGTGCGAACTTTGACTTGTTCAGATAGGTGGTCTGACTATGGAACATTTGAGTATTGTTTGTAAGCACGCTGTTGCAGCTTGCTTGCTGGCAGGGACCTTGAAATGAGTTGTGGCAATAAAGATGGCTACAGCCAGTACCTCTGTTATGAGGGTGTCATCACTGAAAGCTAAGGAATGGGCTGTATCCAGTCATCAAAGCCATTGCTTTAATTCTCTCCATATTGCTCAGCAAATTAAAGACTTGTGTAATCAGATAAAGAGAGAGATACAGTAAAGAGAGACTCAAAGAGGAAGAAACCCCCTAAATTTTTTACAGTGTGTTAAAAAATAAATGCAGGCTTGAAAAAAGGGTTAAAGTTTTTAATATAAAAAAGAAAGAAAGAGAATAGTTCAGTGTAATGGTACACACCTTTAATCCCAGTGCCTGGGAGGCAGAGGCTGACAGACCTCTGTGAATTCAAGGTGGGGTGGTGGACACCTTTAATCCCAGCACTGGGAAGGCAGAGACAGGCAGATATCTGTGAGTTCAAGGACAATCTGGTCTACAGAGTGAGTTCCAGGACAACGATACACAGAAACCCTGTCTCAAAAAGCAAAAAAAGTAAAAATAAAAGAAATAGAGGTTAAAATAAAGCCATGTAAAGATGAAAAATATACAGAGAATATTTATACTATATGTTATTATGCTCTCTTTCAATTTTTTGAATGCTGAAGGAGCAACAGCTACTAAAAGATATTTGTTTATAAATGCTGCTAACTTAATCCAAGATAGGTATTTTGAAAATACCTTGACTTCAAAACTGAAGTCAAAAGGTATGTTACTTTGGAGAAGAGATTTTGCTTTTGTTTCCACAGTAAATGAGATGTAGTGGATTCATTCTGAGTTAAGAAAAATCAGGTTTGATCAAGGAAGACCACCTGAGAAATCTCTGGCAGAAACAGCTGGCCCAGATGTCAGAGTTTTAGATCCAGAACAGATTCAAGATGCTGCATGATAAGCCTCACAGGATACTCCAGTCAGGAATTGTTTATAATTCTAAATTTTCTTTAGGTCCCCATAAGATTATCAGCACCCCTAACCAGTCAGAAGTGGCCTGGAATACTATGCCCACATTTTCAAAAAATGGACTATGCATATTTTCCTTTGTTTTAAAAAAAGTGGGGAGTGGTGTGGGAGAACTGTCTGTATTCTGTCAATCATGTTTTAAATAAAGGCTGATTGGCCAGGCAGGAAGTAAAGTTAGGGCAATGAGAACAGGAGAATGCTGGGAAGAAGGAAGCCCATAGATCCCCAGTCTTTCCCAGACCACTGAAGAATCAGGATGTGACCTACCCCACTGAAAAAAGTACCAATCCATGTGGCTAACATAGATAAGAATAATGGGTTAATATAAGTTATCAGAGCTAATAAAAAGCCTGAGCTAATGGGCCAATTGGTTTATATCTAATGGACACTTCTGTGTGATTTTCTTTGGTACTTGCTTGCTATGGGAACTGGACAGGACATAAACCCCAACAAGCCCGGCCTCTCATGTTACAAGTATCTGCTCCATTGCCACCATCACAAGCTTCAAGGATGAAGCATGACATAGACAAGCAGGAAATGAAGCAATGTAGTTGTATTTATTCTATTTTAATAAATAAAACTTACCTGAAGATCAGAGATATGAAGCAGACAATCTCTATGAAATCTTCAGATTGAAAAGAGAATAAGTTTCTGTCTCATATCACCTTTTATTTTTCTCTAGTGTTGGGGTAAAGGCATGCACCACCAACTCCCAGCCTCTATGGCTAGAAGTGTGGCTGCTATTAATAAAAGTGTGTGCCACCACAGCCTGGCCTGTATGACTGACTAGTGTGACTGGCTTTTCACTCTTCAGGAATGTTTTATTTATTAAAACACAAATAAAATGTCACTATATTTCTTATTTTTGTCTAAATTAAAGAAAGAAGGCTATAAATAATATAAGAAAAATTATATGCAACAAGTACAATAGCTATATGCAATGTATAGAGGTAATAAGAACATCAACAATGTATAATCCAATTGCATTTGACAAATTCAGAGGAAATACTTGATATCTATCCTATCTTTGTGAGTCCAAAGTCTTCTACCTAATTTACTTTCTATCATAACCATCCAAAACTATCTTTTGATATCTCTCAGCCTTATTCATTTTATATTTCTTTAATGAAAATCTTTTCTGAGTCTCATAAACAAGAAAAATTACAACTGTCTTGCCTTCAAATTCCTCAGAGACCCAAGAAGAAAATAATATTAACTGAGTAAGCAAAAAGTGCAAGCAAGAGACTTTCAAAAGAATGAGAGTAATGACAGAAACAACTAAATGCTTGAATAGTCACCCAACATTCCTCTGTAACTTTAGGGACTCCGTCTTTAGCATAAACACCTATAATATTCAACAGACTTTTCTTTGAAGCAAGATTTTTGCAGGTCTGTCCCACCTAGTCTAAACAAAATTTGGCAGTCACTCTCTTTTGTGTCCTGTTTATCCAATTAGGATAAGCATACTGTCAACAGTCAAAGCAAGGGCATTTTTTTTTTGTCCAATGACTTGCTTTTTTTTATTTTTTTGTTGCCTTATAAATAATACCATTCAAAATTTCCACTTCCCCCCTCTTTCCATTTACCTTCTTCTCCCCCCTCCTTTTCCCCTCCAGTCCTAAAAGAGGGTAGGGTATCATGCCCTGTGCGAAGTCAAAGGCCCTCCCCACTTCATCCAGGATTAGGAAGTTATACATTTGTTGAGGGAGCTGTGGGCTGCGTTCCTGCCACCCAGCTCCCAGCCGCCTGGCTTGCTTAAGCCCCAAAATAACAACACACAAACTGCATTCTTTTAAACACTGCTTGGCCCATTAGCTCTAGCCCTTACTGGCTAATTCTCATATCCTGATCAACCCATTTCTAATAATCTGTGTAGCACCAGTTTTACCAGGAAAGACTCAGCATGTCTGACCTGGCGGCTTGCTTCATCGCATCTGCCTCAGAGAGCAGCGGCATGGCGTCTCTGACCTCACTTCCCTTCTTCCCAGCATTCTGTTCTGTTTACTCCAGCCACCTATGTTCTAACCTATGAAGCCAAGCAGTTTCTTTATTAATTAACCAATGACCTTCCTCCATCACACATCCAAATAGACTAGCTCCCAAAAAGCCAGTACATACAGTAGAGAAAAATCCCAGTGCCATTATCATTGACTTCTCAGTCTGTCCCAATTGTCAGCCACATTTAGATGGTCCAGTTTGATCCCATGCTTATTCAGAACCAGTCCAGCTGAATTTGGTGAGCTACCATTAGATTGGGCACACTGTTGGGACTAATGAGTCCTGGCCTTCAGCTGGATGTTGGGATTAATGAGTCCTGGCCTTCAGCTGATTTTCCCTCCTTTTCTAGAACCTTCTAATTGAAGTTACTAGAAGCAGTGCCTAGCTTAGAGGATGAGATTTTCACCTGTTTGCCATTGACTGCAGTGTATTTAAGCCTACATGGTGCTAATAAAGAGGGGCTTTGGTATCAGTGTTTGAAGGTCTGTGTGTCGGTCTGTCTCTGATTGTGTTTCCTCAACCTCCAGCCCCTTGTCCAAAGCTCGCAAACTGGGGTCCAGTTCATTGAACGCAGATTGGGGCTGCAGTGTACAGCAGCACACTGTCTCATTAGGTGGACAAATCCCTCTTGGTCCTGAATTCCTTGATCACATTCTCTCTCCTTTTGCTCCTCAACTGGACCTTGGAAGCTCATTCCAGTGCTCTGATGTGGGTCTCTGTCTCTATCTCCATCTGTCACTATATGAAGTTTCTATAGTGATATTCAAGATAGTCATCAGTCTGACTATGGGACAAGGCTAGTTCAGACTCCTTCTCCACTGCCCAGAGTCTTAGTGGGTGACATCCCCATGGTCATCTGGGAACCACTTTAGAGCTAAGCCTCTTGCCAACCCCAAAATGGCTCCCTCAATTAAGATAACTTCTTCCCTGCTCCCATATCCGCCCTTCCTCCATTTCAACCACCCCACTTCCCCAAGCTCTCCCCAACCCTCCCCTTCTCACTTCTCTCTCCCCTATCCTCTTGCATCCACCCTACTCCCACCCCCATGCTCCCAATTTTGATGGTGATCTGGTCTGCTTCCAATTTTCAGGAGGATCTACATGTGATTTTCTTTGGGTTCACCATATTAGTTGGCTTTTCTAGGATCACAAACTATAGGCTCAATGTCCTTTGTTTATGGCTAGAATCTACTAATGAGTGAGTACATACCATATTCATATTTTTGGGTCTGGGTTATCTCACTCAGGATAGTGTTTTTTATTTTTATCCATTTTCATGCAGAATTCAAGATGTCATTGTTTTTTACCGCTGAGTAGACTCTAATGTGTAAATGTGCCATACTTTCTTTATCCATTCTTCCATTGATGGGCATCTAGGTTGTTTCCAGGTTCTGGCTATTACAAATAATGCTGCTATGAACATAGTTGAGCAAATGCTTTTGTAGTATCATTGGGCATCTCTTGGGTATATTCTCAAGAGTGGTATTCCTGGATCCAGAGATAGGTTGACTCCCAATATTTGAAGAAACCGCTACAATGATTTCCAAAGTAATTGCATAAGTTTGTATTTTTACCAGGAATGGATGAGTGTTCCTCTTACTCCAATCCTCTCCAGCATAGGTGATCATTGGCGTTTTTCATTTTAGCCATTCTGACAGGTGTAAGATGGTATCTCAAAGTTGTTTTGATTTGCATTTCCCTGATCGCTAAGGAGGTTGAACACGCCCTTAAGTATCTTTTGGCCATTTGAAATTCTTCTGTTGAGAATTCTCTGTTCAGTTCAGTACCCCATTTTTAAATTGGGTTATTTAGAATTTTAATGTCTAGTTTCTTGAGTTCTTTATATGTTTTGGAGATCAGACCTCTGTCTGATGCAAGGTTGGTGAAGATCTTCTCCCATTCAGTAGGTTGCCTTTTTGTCTTAATGACTGTGTCCTTTGCTTTATAGAAGCTTCTCAATTTCAGGAGGTCCCATTTAGTTATTGTTGCTCTTATCGTAAGTGCTACTAGGGTTGTGCATAGGAAGTGATCTTCTGTGCCCATGTATTGCAGGCTACTTCCCACTTTCTCTTCTAGGTTCAGTGTGGTCAAATTTATATTGAGGTCTTTAATCCATTTGGACTTGAGTTTTGTGCATTGTGTTAGATATGGATCTATTTTCATGCATTTGACAAAATTCAACAGCCCTTCATCATAAAGGTCTTAGAGAGACTAGTGATACAAGGAACATATCTAAATAAAATAAAAGCAACATACAGCAAGCCAACAGCCAACATCAAATTAAATGGAGAGAAACTCAAAGTGATTCCACTAAAATCAGGAGAAAGAAAAGGCTGTCCATTCTTTCCATATCTCTTCAATATAGTGTTTGAAGTTCTAGCAGTAGCAATAAGACAAAATAAGGAGATCAAGGGGATTCAAGTTGGAAAGGAAGAAGTCAAACTTTCATCATTTACAGATGATATGATAGTGTACATAAGTGATCCCAAAAACTTTATCAGAGAACTCCTACAGCTGATAAATACCTTCAGTGATGTGGCACAATACGAGATTAACTGAACAAAATCAGTAGTCCTCCTATACACAAAGGATAAAGAAGCGGAGAGGGAAATTAGAGAAGCATCACCTTTTACAATAGCCACAAATAGCATAAACTATCTTCAGGTAACACTAATCAAGGATGTGAAAGATCTATTTGAAAAAATACTTTATGACTTTGAAGAAAGAAATTGAAGAAAATACCAGAAAATGGAAGGATCTCCCATGCTCTTGGATTGGGAGGATCGACATAGTAAAAATGGCAATTCTACCAAAGGCAATTTATAGATTCAATGCAATCCCCATCAAAATCCAAAAAAAAAAAAAAATTCTTCACAGACCTTGAGGGAACAATAATCAACTTTATATGGAAAAACGAAAAATCCAGGATAGCCAAAACAATCCTATACAATAAAGGATCTTCCGGAGGCATTACCATTCCTGACATCATACTCTATTACAGAGCCATGGTAATGAAAGCAGCTTGGTACTGGCATAAAAACAGAGATGTTGACCAATGGAATTGAATGGAGGACCCAGATATTAATCAACAAACCTATGAACATCTGATTTTTGACAAAGAACCTAAAATTATACAACGGAAGGAAGAAAGCATCTTTAACAAATGGTGCTGGCATGACTTGCTTTTGTTACAAAGAAAATAAACAGCATGTGAATTTTCACCAGTGTCCGTTATCTTCTCTGAAGTAATTGGTGCTGCCAGGAGCAGCCTTATTTCATTGTCATAAAAAAGTAGCTCTGTTAATAAAACATTTTTTTAAATATCGTATTCTGTAGATCTCTGATGTGTTCAAAGAAAACCTGTATTTTTTAAATGTATATGTTTGACCTTGAAAACATACCTAATATGACTCTACAAGTTCAATTGTAATAAATGACTAATTGCTAACCTGAATTTCCTTATTTTCTTTACCTCTTGAAATAATAACTTTAAAAGGCTAGAAATTTACATTGCATTGTTACATGAACTGTATAGATACATTACCTTGAATAAGTAATGTACATTATCTTTTGTACATTATCTTTTAACAAAATTAATCTCAAATTTATATCAATATACAAAATTTCTATACAATATACAAAAGTCCAATCCAATGCAGAATACTAGTTAAAATTAGTTATTATTTTGAAAAAGTAGATTTAATAATGTATTATTTTATCTTATCACATCTATATCCTTGCTTTTTATTTTCATAGTAAATTCAATAATATACCTTTCTATTCCCATCAAAGCATGGCATTAAAATTCTTCAAGAGCTAAGGGTACTCAAAGAATTCATGATTCAAAGTCAATAAAAGGAATAATGAAGATAGAACAACAGGTGTCAACGACTACAGTAAAATTTGTGGTGGTGCACACTGGTAAACTTAGGCTAACTGTGAAGAGATGGATATAGGGGGATAACAAATCCAAAACAAGTCTGAGAGATAAATAGGATACTATTTAAAACAAACCATCTAGAGATTACAGGCAAGGCATGAGGTATTCCAGTGCATAGAATGGAATACAGCCTAAGTCCAACTGGAGCAAATCCCCAAAAGTTACAAAACAGCTCTATTGGAAAGATAAAAAGATAACATACATTAACATGTAAAAAAAATTAGGGGAATGTTCTCAGAATAGAAGAATGAGCATACCATCATTGCAGACACAGAAATGTCCTCATGACATGGCTCTTTCCATGCAACAATAAAGAGAAAGAAGACAAAGAGAAATGCAAAACATTCCAGGGGTGGGGCAGTGTGGAGAGGATGCTAATACTGGAAATCAAAGGTCTTTTTTAAAGTAACAAACTTTGTATCCACTAGGAGAAAGCAACACATACCACCCTAATGTGTACCCCTGAGCTTCTCCTCTGCATCTTCTGCTCTGCACAAGAAATGCTAGGTGTTCAACTTGAAATGTAAGCATTTCCTAGGACCACCAGACTTGTCCAGACAAGATAGCAATGTCATCAGGAACTGGTCCCACATATTTCATCTCTAGAGCAACATGATGAATCATTTCCTCAGAAAGGAGGAAGAATATAAATTTGGGTGGATAAAGGATATAAGGAGGAGGTCTGAGAAGAATTGGGGAAATCTGAATATGATCAAAATACATGTATTAAATATTCAAAGAAATACCAAATAAGCTTAAAGACACATCAAACTGAATCTGAAAGACATACAGAAAATATATTCAACATTTTTTCAATGTGCAAACAAATTAATAAACAATACGAAAAGAAAATGTTGATAAAAACACAACTAATAATCTGAAGGGTTTCCTTCTAAAGAGTCACAGAATCCTTATGACAGATTTAGCATCACTGAAAACAGGCCACATTAATACATACACACATGTATTTTACATATTAGCAAAAATTATTTTAAAATGTCAAAGTGATTAATTTGATAAAGAAAAAATATATTTTGCTAATGTTATACGTTCATATATTTATTTAGTCCATATTCATATTTATTCATGTAGAGAACCATAAGTATTTCCATGTTTTCTATTAAGGATGTAAGATTTAGTGTATACCTAATCTACACAATTCATAATGCTACAAGTAAAGTACAGAAGGTTGAAATTTATACAAAAATAACTTATTAAAAACTAATATACCTCTACAATACAAAAGATAATGTACATTTTAGAAAACTGAGGTCTCCACATCACTAAGCCTGCACCTCAGCCACCACACCATGGAAATAAATGCCTGTCTAAGCTTAATATTTCCCAGAATCAAAACATAGGAGTGGCTGGAAGGGAAAGCGACTTCAGTAACACAGAAAAGCAGAGAAACTGAATTTTTCAGCTCATAGTTAATGTTACACAACTCCAAAAAAAATGACAGAAAATAAATACTGTACAGTAACAGGAAGGTAACCACCATTTGGAGAGCCTTTTTGTGGGCTGCCTTGCTGACATCTCTGGAGCCTTTTGCATTGTTCTGCATGCTCTTCAGATGTCGCCACAGGGAGAAGATGAGCAGGAGAAACACAATCAGGGTCACGGTGAAGGGGATGAGTGTGAACATAGCGTTGGTGAATAAAACGAGCCTAGAAGCTTGAGAATAATTACTTGAGATAAGACTGAAGGATGCATTTGCTTCAATGCTGTAAATGAAGACATCAATGTGTGTGGTCATAACTAAAATATTTAAAAACAAAAGGAACAAAGATGCCAACAGTGTCCCTGAAACCATTTTTTTTACTCTCCACTTCAGATGAAGAAAAATAGAGTTTGAAAAATTAGCTATCTTGAGAAAATAGAAGATGCTGAGACATGTAGCAAGCCAGATACTGAAATGATTGGTTACTGCCCAGAAAATATAAATTTGTCTCATAATTCTTCTAGTTAGTATTATGTCTAGGTATTGTTCAGATACAAATACACCTACAATTACTGAAAAGAGCAAAGCAACTCTGGAAATTGCCAGAGTAGTCAAGATCTGATCTATAAAAGATATCTTTCTCCACTTTAACCAGTCCATAATGTTCACCAAAACTGTGAATGCATTGCCTAAATTTCCCATTAGAAATTCCACACTTAAAGTAGTTAATAACATGTAATGTAGGACACCATTCATTGTTTCCAAGACAATGTTCCAAATCCCAATATAGTGCTAAATATTTCTTAATACAGTCTTCTGATGTAAGTCTAGATGATTCTTAAGGATTCATAACATACAAATTTTAATGAACTCATAGGTACAATGTCAAATAAACATCAAGATTTATTGATGAAGTGGTTTATAGAGTTCTTCACAAAAAATCTTACACTTTTCTAGAAAGCCCACGCTGAGCTTCATTCAGATGCTTCATACAATTCAGAGTCGACCAGAGTCGTCCATGGTTGATGTGGATGAAAACATAATTCTCATGTACTATCATCAAAACAAATAAATTTATTTACATTGCTTTGACTGCTTACATATTACATTGTAGCCATTTGATTCCTGACAAGGAAAAATTATACAATTCTAACTCACATAAAAGGCAAAGTATCTTGAATTCTATTTAACATAATAATTCTTTCAAATATTTCAAAATGAAACCAGTTAGGCATCTATAAATATGTTCCAAAGTTCTTTCTACAAGCAAACAATTACCTTATAATCTTACATAGGTAGTTATACTTCAAATATCTTGGGATGAGAATATTAATAATTTTACCTTTTATAAGGTCATATATGCATTCATACACATGCATAAACTAATATCTGCTAGTTCATTTATAGGCGCTATTGACATTGTAATCCCTTTCATTTCTGACTTAAGTAATTCAGGTTTATCATCTACTTAAAATTTATTGTGCATTTCACTTATGATTCGTAATATGGTAGTTGTTAGGAGATGGTATAAAATTGGTTTCATTTTTAATTGTTCCAGTAGTAATGTAAATATTTTAAAGAGTTGTGAATATCTTATTCAAACATGTAAATAAATATGGAATAATTCCTATTCTGTTACAAAGCAGACAATAAGTTTATATGAGTTTATTTGCACAACAAGAATCCTTTTCATTATCCATGTCTCCTACCTTTGTTATTGCATCAGATTCCTTCTCCAGTATGAGTCTTAGGCACTATTCATTTCTCTCCAGTTTTTTTTGACATTTGCTCCTGTAATGTCACTGTAGTCATCTATGCACATAAAGGACAATAAATAGCCGAGGCAAGCCAGGAAATGGAGCAAAGGGTCAGTATATTCTTTAAGATCTAATGGATAATCAAAGAATCAATAACACAAAAGTGAAGTATCAAAATAAGACATAAGAAAAACATGTGTTAAAAACTTTAATAAACTTGGCCTAGTGGTGCACACTGGTATATGTGGCTCAGCACTGAAAAATACTGGGCTAGTTGGTGAGACCCTGTACAGACATAACACAGACAAAACGTTATATTTATATTGAAGGAAAAGCTATAGGTTATTGCAGGTGAAAGATGAAGTATAACTGTAAATTGGAGCAATAGTGAGCAAAGAAAGTGACAAAATTTCTAGAAAAATAACATTAACATACCTGAAAACAGAAAAGCAGAAAAGTCCTCATGGGATTGCTCTTTCCCCATAACAAAAAAGGCAGATGACAAAGAAAAATGCAAAACACATTAAGGGAAGGGTGGGGCTGTGTGGAGAAAATGCTAGTACAATAGCTTCAAGGCATTTAGGAAACGTGACAAAGCTTGTATGCATGGGAGGCAGTAACACCAACACAGGAGCTTCCCTGAGCTCCTCTTCTCCTCCTTCCACTGTGGACAGGAAACATTTAAGGGTCTACTGGAGTAGCTGTAGCTGCTGGACTCTGTAGGCCAAGTTGCTTGGTTCAGATTCAAAACTGCAACTCTATTAATAGTGACAATATTGCTGTGAAAGTCTCTGACACAGTTGTAGGAAAGGAGCCCAAACATCTACTGAATTGATGGAAGGCACTCCTTCAAGAGAGTAGTAAACCATATTCAAGAGACATATTAGCGAAAACAGAGCTACAAAACAAGCATAGTCTCCCATCCCAGCACAGGTCACTCAGTAAAGCTTTAAGTTCTGTGTTTATATATTCAGGAACTGTTTGTGTGACACAATACATGAATATTTTGATCATTATTCTGTGTGAGACCTCAGATATCTTGTTTTCTATTTTCTTGGTGAATATCTTATGTCATCAATGATATCCTTCCATTTTGAACTATAATGGAACATTGTGAGCATTAAGTCTAATTTTCTAAGTGGCCATCTAGGTACTGGATGGTTCCAGGAAAAATATCCACTTAAAGATTTTGTTCCATGCCTTCTATGAACTTAACAACATGCACTCTTGAAAAGAGTTTAGAAATGTTATGAGGAAAAACACATACAAAAGTAATAACTGAGAAAGTATGCTGGTAGGCCTTCAGTATAGCTTAGTAAAAGAATATGTTTCAATCCTATATAAGACCCTGGGTTTAATCAACAACCATAAAAATATAAAAAAGGAAAGCATTCTTCTTACTAACTAGATTTTATATTAAGTGGCATTTTGCATATAAAAAAGTAATAAGAACTGTAATAATGTAATGATAGTAACATTATCCACAGTTGAAAGGTATATGAGATTTTATTAAAATATTTTACATGGTTTTTAAAATTAATATATTGTAACAAATGCCATCTACCTTGGTGTTACTGCATGCTGCAGTTAATACTTCTGGCATTTTAATAATATACTAACATTTCACTTAAAATTGTACAATAGTCAGGCTTTGCTGTTAGATATGTTTCTGTTTGCATAAGTTTGCAACCTCAAAGTGTAGCAAATGGGAACAGAACCAAAAATTCATGCTACACACATATTTCATAGTGTGTTTATTTGTTGACCTCTTGACAGCCTTTGCACAATTTACTCATTAATTCATCCATTTTTTAACTCTGTAAAATAATTTGACAGCTATTTTGTTTTCATTTTTAGGTGCTAAGAATGAGTGTGAAGTGTCTACACTGAGGACAGTCACATGTGAAAAGCAGTTGTGGCCTTCATCTTGGTTTTTCCAGTCAAATTGCTTTCATACTCACTCAATCGAACAGGCTCTTCTATGTTCACAACCAAAAAATCACAATCAAAACTTGTGAACAGAGATGTATTGCAGTATGTACAGTCATGTGTGATAATACACACCCCACAGGGCAAAGACCATAGAGAATGTCAGGTGTTTTATCTATCCCTCTGTTCCATTTCCTTGAGCTAGGATATCCCACTGTGCCTGGAGCAGAGCTGGTGGCCAGCAAGCCTCAGTGATTTTCCAGTCTCCACTTCCCTTCCCCCCCAGCACTGGTGTTCCAGACACACACCATCATGCCCTGTTTCTTATAAGTTCTGTGGATTTGAACTTAGATCCCCATGGTTGTGAAGATTTGGCAGGACATAAACCCCAACAAGCCAGGCCCCTCACGTTACAAGTATCTGCTCCATCACAAGCTTCAAGGATGAAGCATGATCTAGACAAGCAAGAAATGAAGCAGTGTAGTGATATTTATTCTATTTTAATAAATAAAACTTACCTGCAGTTCATAGATGCAAAGCAGACAATCTCTATAAAATTTTCAGACTGAAAAGAGAGTAAGTTCCTGTCTCATACCACTTTATATTTGTCTCTAGTGTTAGGATGAAAGGCGTGCACCACCAACTCCCCAGCCTCTATGGCTAACTAGTGTGGTTGCTAGGACTAAAAGTGTGTGCCACAACTGCCTAACCTGTATGACTGACTAATGTGACTGGCTTTTCACTCTTCAGGAATGTTTTATTTATTAAAACACAAATAAAATATCACTATATTTCCCATTTTTGTCTAAATTTTAAAAAGGCTATAACTAACATATGATCAAAATACATGTATTAAACTTTCAAAGAACTAACAAATAAGCTTAAAGACACATAATGACATTTTGTTGTACTGAACTTTCAAAGAACTAACAAATGACTTTAAACACTCTAATGACTTGTTACTATATCCATAGATCATAGCATATTTAACCCCCCCATCAGAGAAGCTTCTCCTTGTGGTAAATGACAATGAATATAGGAACCCTCACTTGCCCATTTGTACAGAACAAAAGACTGGGGACTTCCCAGCTCTAAAATGAGTGTGTTAACTTTACCTAAGGAAACAATTCTGGAGACAGTTCAAGGAGTAAGAATTCTATCACAAGGGAAATCTTTTTCACCCAGTAATACCCAAATCATTTTCAAGTCCTATAAAAACTTTGGCAGATTTTCCAAAAAAATATATATTCTCACACTAACTGGGTGAAAAGCATGCTCAGTAGTAACTAAGCCTGTGTTACTAGTTATGATTAATAATCTCCTGACAAAAAGTTCTAGCAATATCGTTTTTGGGTGGACAGTGAAGTCCTATTTCCTTTTTGTTCTTTTTTTTTTATTTTTGAGAGTTTAGTATATTTGTATCATTTCTATGTCCATTTCCTCTGTCTGGACTCTCCCATATACTTCTTCTTGTTCTCTTTCAAATTCATGACCTTTGTTCCATAATGTTTATACACACACACAAACAAACCTTTCAATCTGAATGATATTCTACTGACTTTTACATTCTGTGGACCACGTTAAGGAGGAATACAAGATTAACTAAGACAAGACCTTAGTTCAATGCTAGTTTCACGTAAATTAACACTACTATTCCAAAAAAAAAAAAAACCATGAATTATGCACTGTATGTCCTCACCAAGAGTTCCAGACTTCAACCTCTGGTCCTGAAGGCAAAGCTGAATTCTGACTTACTAGCATGCAAATGAAGACATACTCTTTTTTTTACTTTTTACAAGCATTTTCCAGTGTCTAGCCTCTTTGAAATTTGAGTTGATGAAGTATGTCATTCAGCAAAGCTTTAAAAGTTTTAAAGTTACGAAGTATTTTTAAAAAAAAAAAAAAAAAGAAAGAAAGAAAGAAAGAAAGAAAGAAAGAAAGAAAGAAAGGTGAATGTAAGAATTGGTGAGCTTCAGTCCTCAAGCGGTATCATAAATGGTCCTTCAACATCAGGAATTTGTTTCAGCAGATAAATTGGATTCAGGTAACAGAGTTTTTTCTTTCTAATGTGTCTTGTTGTCTATAGAATCTCCTTGGAAAAACCCTCTTCTCTACAATTATCTGTTGGTAATTAACGTCTAATAATGTCATTGTATTTAGCCAAGAAGCACACTTAGATACACACACACACACACACACACACACACACACACACACACAAATCCAAGGCTGAGAACAAGACACCATTCAAGGAAACATAGCTATGATCATTGAGCTAGAATCCCACTATGTATGGCAGTAAATCTAGTGTGTTGATGAAGTGAAAGCTCATAACAGACATGAATCTTGCTAGAAGTGTTCTCTGTAATTATTTGAAGTTACACTAAAAAAGTCTGCTGAGTGCCGTGTTCTGTGGTTTCCCAGTGCCATGGCAGCACAGTAGAAGGAAAGTGGACAAGCTACTATCTTCATACTGAAAAACTTTCTTTGAGATTTGTGTTTTAGTGAAAGTTGTGCTGTGTATTTTTTTGCCCTGTGGGTTGTATTGTGTTTGAAATGTTACTATTATGCAATTTACATTTTATATCTCATTGATATTTACTATATCTATTTATTTTCACCAAGAAATCTATACTTTGACTTTTATCTAGCTTTTCTTTTCCAGAGCTTCATCTTTGACTGTTAGTATTACACAGTCATAAGTTTCATATTTAAAAATTCATTCAACTGCAGATTTTTCACAAAGCATTTCTCTTAGCACTGAATTATTTTCTTATTATTTCCTAAGCAACAGGATAGCAAACAACTATAGACAGTACAATTTTTTTGTATTCCAATTCAGTCCTTTAACCTCTATTGAAAAAATGAATTTATATAATAATATTCTAAAACTAATCTGAAATTTTCAAATGTCAATGAGCTATATATAAGTACTATATCATCCTCCTCTTATTACACATATACACATTTTATAACATATTTGCCCCATCAAATTTTCTCTGAAAGACATGCAGAAAATATATTCCACATTTTTTCAATGTGCAAACAAATGAATAAACAATATTCAAAAAGAAAAATCTTGATAAAATATACCTAGTAATCTGAAGGGTTTCCTTCTAAAGATTCACAGAATTGTTATGACAGATTTAGCATCACTGAACACAGGCCACATGAATACATACACACATGTACTTTATATATTAACAAAAATCATTTTAAAATGTCAAAATAATTAATTCTATATAGAAAAATTATATTTTTCTAATATTATATCTTCATATATTTATTTAGTCCATATTCATATTTATCCTTGTATAATAGCATAGGTATTTTCGTATTATCTGCCAAGGATGCAATAGTTAGTATAATAACTAATCATCACAATTCACAATGCTACAGGAGGTTGAAATTTATACCAAATAATTTATTAAGAATTAATGTTCCTCTAAAATACAAAAGATGTACATTTTATAAAACTCTGGGCTCC
This sequence comes from Alexandromys fortis, assembly GCF_014885135.2. NCBI lineage: Eukaryota > Metazoa > Chordata > Mammalia > Rodentia > Cricetidae > Alexandromys > Alexandromys fortis. The sequence continues at coordinate 2,182,632 of NW_026068095.1, read as the reverse complement.
TCATCACTAAACCTGCACCTCAGCCACCACACCATGGAAATAAATGCCTGTCTAAGCTTAGTGTTTCCCAGAATCAAGACATACGAGTGGCCGGAAGGGAAAGCAACTTCAGTAATAAAGAAAAGCAGAGAAACTGAATTTTTTAGTTCAGACTTAATGTCATAAAACTGAAAAAGAAGTGACAGAAAATAAATACTGTACAGTAACAAGAATGTGACCACCATTTGCAGGGCCTTTATGTGGGCTGCCTTGCTGATGTCTGTGGAGCCTGGGGCATTGTACTGCATGTTCTTCCGATGTCGCCATAGGGAAAAGATGAGCAGGAGAAACACCGTCAGGGTCACGGTGAAGGGGATGAGTGTGAACATAGTGCTGGTGAGTAAATCGAGCCTAACAGCTTCAGAATAATTACTTGTGATCACTCTGAAGAAAGTATTTGCTTCAATTCTGTCAATCCAGAGGTCAATATGTGTGTTTACAACTAAAATGTTTAAAAACAAGATGAGCAGAGATGCCAACAGTGTCCCTAAAACTACTTTTTTTACTCTCCACTTTAGATGAAGAAAAATAGAGTTGGAAAAATTGGCTATCTTGAGAAAATAGAAGATGCTGAGACATGTAGCAAGCCAGATACTGAAATGATTGGTGACTGTCCAGAGAATAAAAATTTGTCTCATAATCTTTCTAGTTATTATTATTTCTGGGTATTTTTCAGAAACAAATAAACTTGCAGTTAGTGAAAAGAGCAAGGCAACTCTGGAAACTGCCAGAGTAGTCAAGATCTGATCTATGAATGATATCTTTCTCCACTTTAACCAGTCCATAATGTTCACCAAAACTGTGAATGCATTGCCTAAATTTCCCATTAGAAATTCCACACTTAAAGTAATTAAAAATATGTAATACAGGACACCATTCATTGATTCCAAAATGATGTTCAGAATTTTACTATAGTACTAAATATTTCTGAATACAGTCTTTTGATGTATGTCTACCTGATTCTTGAAAATTTATAACATACAAATTAAATGTACTCATATATACAATATCAAGTAAACATCAAGATTTACTAATGAAGGGGTTTATAATATTCTTCACAAAAATCTTACACGTTGTAAGAAAACTCAGCTGATCTTCATCCAGATGCTTCATACCTTACACAAAGTGGATTGGAGTCTTTTATAGTTGATGCTGAAGAAAGCAGAATTCTTATGTACTGTCATCAAAACAAATAAATTTATTTTAATCGTTTTGACTGTTCACATATTAAATTTTAATCATTTAATTTCTGACAAGCAAAACTATAACATTCTAACTGACATAAAAACAAAGTATCTTAACTTCTATGCAACTAAAATTCCATTAAATATTTCAAAATGAAGGCAGTTAGGCACCTATACATATTTTTCAACATTCTTTCTACAAGAAAACATTTACCTAATAATCTTACATAGTTGGTTATACTTCAAATATCTTGGGCTGAGAAGACTTATAATTTTACTTTTAATACAGTCATATATGCATGCATACATATCCATATACCAATATATGATAGTTCATAAGTCTGTATTTATTTAGATCATAATTCCTTTTATTTCTGACATAAATAATTCAGGTTTATCATGTAATTAAAATTTATTGTTCATTTCACTTATGATTAGTAAATGATAGTTGTTAGGAGATGGTATAAAACTGCTTTCATTTTTAATCGATGCAATAATAATGTAAATATTCTAAAGACTTGGGACTATCTTATTCTCACATGAAAATAAATATAGAGTAATTCCTACTCTGTTACAAAGGAGAAATAAATTTACATGAATTCATTTGCACAACAAGAATCCTTTTCATTATTCATGTCTCCTACCTTTGTTAATGCATCTGATTCCTTCACCAGTATGAGCACTAGGCACTATTCTTGTCTCTCCAGTTTGCACTGACATTTGCTCCTATAATGTCACTGTAGACATCGAGGCATATAAAGGACAATACATAACCCAGGAAAGAAAAGGAATGGAGCAATGGGTCACAACATTCTTTAAAACCAAATGGGTAGTAAAAGAAGCAATAACACAAAAGAGAAGAATCAAAATAAGACAGCAGAAAAACATATGTCAAAAATTTTTGTGAACTTGGTCTAGTGGTGCACTGAAAGAAATTGGGCTAGTTGGTAAAACCTTGTATAAACATAACACTAACAAAAATGTTTAAATTGAAGGGAAAGCAAAGGTTATTGTAGTGAAAGATGGATTATAACTGGAAATTGGAGCAATAACGAACAAAGAAAGTAACAGAATTTCTAGAACAGAAACATTAACATACCTGAACACAGAAAGGTCCTCACAGGATGGCTATTTCCCCATAACAATAAGGCAGAAGACAAATGCAAACCACATTGAGGGTGAGGCAGTGTGGAGCAAGTGCTAGTACAAAAGCTTTAAGGCCTTTAGGAAAAGTGACAAAGCTTGTATTTATGGGAGGCAGTAACTCCAGCCCAGGAGCTTCCCTGAGCCCCTCCTCTCCATTTTCCACTCTGGAAAGAAAACATTTGAAATTCTACTGGAATAGCTGTAGCTGCTGAACTCTGTAGACCAAGTTGTTTTTCTCAGATGCAAAACTGCAACTGTATTAATAGCAGCAAGGTTGCTTTGAATGTCTCTGACACAGTTGTAGGAAAAGAGCCCAAACTCCTACTGAATTAATGTAAGGCACTCCTTCAAGAGAGTAGTAACCCATATTCAAGAGACACATCAGCAAAAACAGAGCTGCAGAACAAGCATAGTCTCCCATCCCAGCACAGGTCCTCAGCAAAGATTTAAGTCATGTGTTTATATATTCAGTCACTGTTTGAGTGGCACAGTCCATGAAACTTTTTTCTGTGTGAGACCTCAAATATCTAGTTTTTTATTTTCTAGTGAATATATTGTGTCACCAAGGATATCCTTCAAAAAGGAATAGGGAATAATATTCTTCCATGTTTACTTAAAATTACATAAGCTAATATAAGGGTATATGAACACAAATACCTACATGTATATAAGTTATAAGTATTAAACATACATACATCATATATATTCACACACATTCATATATATATATACATATATTTGCACATATATGTATATATATAAAACCCAGGACTATAAATGGGCAGATTGTTGCTTATAGGTGTCTACAAAACCCTCCCTCAAAAATATAGGATATTGTTCTTGTCCTTGGTTGACTCTCAATTACTGAAGGTAAGACTCTATTTCTACAGCCATAGATGTCCACAGAGAATGAAGGACTATAGTAAATCACCTTCTCACAAGGCCTTCTTCTATAAACTAACATAATTCCCTCTATGTCTATAAACTTCTCCTATCTATCCCCTTGTCTTATGAACACTGATTGCATTACATTACAGTTTTACCCGATGGTTTCATTTATACCTGTGGTGGATTAAATTAATGCAGACAAATTGTAATAAATATATAAACAACTTTAATGGAAAAATCAGACTCACAAAACCAAGGTTCCCAAGGAGCACAGGAAACAGGAAGGGGCGCGCGGCCTTCACATGCCCGATTTATCAGTAAACATTCGCCAGAGGCAAGCCTGCCAACGTAGAGGCTGGCCTAACCCTACATCTCCCCCTTTTGTCTAAATAAGACAGAACAAAACCAACTACAACTATAAACAATAATAACAAATAATAAATATAACAAACACTATAGAGAACAAAAGTTTTGCTAGACATTCTATCTCAAGGAGTCTAAATAATGTAGAGAGTACTACAATTATATAATCTTCAACTCCATCAAAGATCTGAGAAGGGAATAAATATTACTTAACAAATGAAAGAAATCCAAAATGTGCAACAAATGACAGAGACAACTGACTACCTGGGCAATCACCCAAATTCTCGTTCACAATATTGAGTCAACCAACTTTGGCTAAGGCCTAATATAACTGACATACCATTATTAAAGGAAAGGAACTTTCTTAGAACTATCCTACCCTGTCTTGGCAAGATAAGACAATCCTGTTTCATATCTTTGTCAGTAGTTGAGGTATGGGCTTTTCTTAACCCAAAGGCCAGTTCTGCCAAGAAGACAAGCTCCCAGTGGAGTGTCTTTGGTGCTCAATGTTCTCTCGGGAGTAGAGTGGCATTGCCAGGAGTAATTGTGCCTCGGCACAGAATTCTAGGTTAGATTAAAGGCCATTTTCTACAGCTCTTTCAAGAGGCTGAAGATTATACTATCTATACTAAATATAATCTCTATGTATCTAGAATACCTTATTAACCTAAAAATAAACATGACAAACATATAATTCTCAATAACTATCTAACTTGAAGACAAAAAGAATAAACAACTGTGCAATATATGAAGACAATGATCTTCACCTGTAAACAATGTCATTACATA
>NW_026068095.1:2160207-2178069 GCF_014885135.2 Alexandromys fortis | reverse complement strand
TCCCCTCAACCCCAAACCAACCACTAAAAGATGTCCCTAACCCTGAGGGCAAACTCTGTTGGGAGAGGGGACGTCGTCCTCTAAGATTGCTTCAAGCTGACATGGGGGCGATGTTCTCCTTAGGGGCTCCTGTGAAAGCAAATGATGGTAAAATTCCCAAATTAACCTTTGACCTAAGAAAATTATAACTAGTCCCTGAGCACTTTGAGAAGGTCTGGCCAGAGTGTTGTCAAAAATGTGCACCATTCGAAATTGTCTCTTGCAATGGGCATCGAAGAGGATCCTTATGGAGCTTGATAGCCATTGGGCAAGAAACTGCTCTTGCCTGGACTGTTGCATAAACTGGACATAGAACCCACAGAGAGAGGACTGCTGAACTTGCCTAAAGGTGAGATGGTCTTTCGGGGTTCCTGATTCATGAGAATCTGCGAGACATTCTGCAGGACACGGCAGAAAGTGACTGAACTGTCTTTGGAATTTTCCTGTTTAATGGAAATATCTGCTGGATACTATGGGCCTGAAGGCCGAAGATGGATGCCCCAATGGTACAGAGGAACTTTGGGTGACTGTCCAGGCAGTGTGATGTCTCTATCATTTCTAGAGTTTAGGACTTCTTGTTTGCTTAAGAAATATTATATCCTTCTGGAGTCTTTGATGGAATTGAAGAATGGTTAGATAGTTATAGTTTTCCTTAGTTATGATAAAAGATAAAGTAGATATAAATGTTGTAACTGTAATTCTTACTTGATAACTGTTTTGTTATATGTAATTTTACTATGTTAAAGTTAAAGCCTTTCTTTTTTATTTAAACAGAAAAAGGGCAAATGATGTGGGCGTGATTTCTTATTAATAAAGAAACTGCCTAGGCCCATTTGATAGGCCAACCCTTAAGTGGGTGGAGTAAACAGAACAGAATTCTGGGAGAAAGAAGCTGAGTCAGAGAGTCGCCATGGTTCTCCCACTCCAGACAGACGCAGGTTAAGATCCTCCCTGGTAAGCCAGCTCGTGGGCTACACAGATGATTAGAAATGGGTTAGAACAATATGTAAGAGCTAGCCAATAAGAGGCTGGAACTAATGGGTCAGGCAGTGTTTAAAAGAATACAGTTTCCATGTAATTATTTCAGGTAAAGCTAGCAGTGCGGGCGGCCGGGTGCCGGGGATGCAGCCTCGCCGCTCCTAATGCAACATATACCTAACCATATCAATAAATTCTGTTTGGGCACTTTCAGCAGTATAGCATCAACACTTACATTTTTAGGACAAGAAAGTTGGTCTCTCACATTCTTCCTGTACCTGGATCATGAATATTATTCACAAGTATAAGGTAAACATTTCAACAATACTGTTTTTTGTTTTTGATATGCAATGACAGTTCTTAAGTGAATGTATAAGACCAAATCTTGAATACAAATTAAGTTTATATTTACCTTCTTCAGCATTTTAGGAGTATCAATCAGTAACCTTCCAGTGTACAAATTTTTAAAAAGATTTCTCATGTGAATATACTTTTTACAGCCATGATTTTGTAGACGTCTGAATTTGACTTTGACTTTGGTAGGGTTAGTGTTTTGCAGTATAACCTCTTCCCTGATGTTTCCTAGGGAGATGTCAACAGATGTCTACTTACTCCAGGAAAGGCACCCACAACAGCACAAGAAATGACTCTACTCAAGTCTAGTTCAGTGAACCAATTATTTTATTATGATTTCTTGCAGGGACATGGGTGAGGGTTCCTTACAATAACATTGACACATAAGGGCAGCTTTATCCCAGAAAGCCAACCCCTACAGAGCCTGGGTGACAACTCATAAGAGTTCCATCACTGCAGCTCCCTGAACATCCTGCTGGTGGCTGAAGCAGTTCCCTCTCTTAGCAACTGTTTAAAGTACTTAACAAGTTGTATACATATACACATCTCACTTGTTATTCATTGATCATTTTAAAATCTTTAAAAGTTTAATGACTGATAAATAGAGATGCCAGTTCTTATATTTAAGTGGTTCAAATATACGAATACATCTTTGTACAACAAAAAACTTGCTTGCACCTTATCTGTAGAGATACAAAATTTTTGAATAGTTCTTAATCTACACAGAATCTTCTAAATCTATAAAGTTACAGACACCTGAATAATTTTAAAGTGTAAATTTATACAAAAGATGTCTTTTGTATATATCCCATACCCATAGTGGACTCTATTCCTTTGGTGCTCCTGACAACAGATGTGACTGCACACTCCAGGCTGTCTTCCTTTCCTCACAGCTCTCACAAGAGCCCAGTTTGCCCCATCTCTGGGGAAAAGTCCTTTATTAACATTCCTGCTAGAAGTGTTGTGTATAGGTTATTTGAAGTGGTGCTAAAAAAGCCTGCAGAGTGCTGTGTTCTGCAGTGTCCCAGTGTCTTCACAGCATTGTAGAAGGAAAGTAGACAGGCCTCCATCTTCATGATGAAAATATGAAATTTCTCTGAGTTTTGTTTTTTAGTGAAAATTGTGCTGTGTACATCCATTGTTATTGTCTTGTGGATTGCATTGTGTTTGAAATATTACTATTATGCAATCTATATTTTATCTCTCATTGATATTTACTCTATTTATTTTCACCAAAAAATCTATACTTTGATTCTTATCTAGGTTTTCTTTTATTCTGAACTTCATCTTTCACTGTTAACATTACACATTCATAACTTGGTTTTTTGTGTTTTTTTGTGTTTTTTGTTGTTGTTGTTGTTGTTTTTTTTTTTTTTTTTTTTTTTTTTTTTTGATTTTCGAGACAGGGTTTCTCTGTACTTTTGGTGCCTGTCCTGGAACTAGCTCTTGTAGATCAGGCTGACCTCGAACTCACAAAGATCCTCCTGCCTCTGCCTCCCGAGTGCTGGGATTAAAGGCATGTGCCACCACCACCCGGCCACATTCATAAGTTTCATCTCAAAAATTCACTCAACTGCAGATATTTTACAAAGCAGAGCATTTATTTTACCACTGAATATATATGTATATGTGTGTGTACTTTCTTTCCTTATTGTTTCATAGGCAACAGAATAACAAACAACTACTCACTTCACAATCTTCTTGTTTCCCAATTCAGTTCTTAAACCTCCTTTCAAAAAAATGAATTTATTCAACAATATTCAGAAGTAGTCTGAAATTTCCAAACATCAATGAACCATGTACAAGTACTAAAACATCCTCCTCCTATTACACATGTACACATTTTATAACATATGTGACCCCATAAAATTGTATCTGAGAGACGTGTAAAAATATATTCAACATTTTTCCATGTGCAAACAAATAAATAAACAATATTCAAAGAGAAAAATGTTGATAAAACCAACCTAGTAATTTGAACAGTTTCCTTATAAAGATTCACAGAATCCTTATGACAGATTTAGCATCACTGAACATAGGCCACATGAATACATGCACACATGTATTTTACATATTAACATAAATCTTTTAAAAGTTTCAAAATGAATTTCTCTGCTTATATTTAATGTTACAAAACTGCAAAAGAAGTGACAGAAAAAAAATGCTGTACAGTAACAGGAATGTGACCACCATTTGCAGAGCCTTTATGTGGGCCGCTTTGCTGACATCTCTGGAACCCTTGGCGTTGTACTGCATGCTTTTCAGATGTCGCCACAGGGAGATGAGCAGGAGAGACACAGTCAGGGTCACGGTGAAGGGTATGAGTGTGAACATAGAGTTTGTGAGTATAATGTGACTATAAACTTGAGAATAATTACTTGAGACAACTCTGAAGAATGTATTGGCTTCAAGTCTGTCAATCCAGAGATCAATGTGTGTGTTTATAAATAAAATGTTTAAAACCAAGAGGAACAAAGATGCCAACAGTGTCCCTGAAACCATTTTTTTAACTCTCCACTTCAGATGAAGAAAAATAGAGTTGGAAAAAATTGGCTATCTTGAGAAAATAGAAGATGCTGAGACACATAGCAAGCCAGATACTGAAATGATTGGTTACTGTCCAGAAAATACAAATTTGTCTCATAATTCTTCTAGTTATTATTATGTCTGGGTATTGTTCAGATACAAATAAACTTACAGTTAGTGAAAAAATCAAAGCAACTCTGGAAATTGCCAGAGTAGTCAAGATCAGATCTATGAGAGATAACTTTCTCCTCTTTAACAAGTGCATAACGTTTACCAAAACTGTGAATGCATTGCCTAAATTTCCCATTAGGAATTCCACACTTAATGTAGTTAATAATATGTAATATAGGACACCATTCATTGTATCCAAAAGGAAGTTCATAATTCCACTATAATGCAAAATATTTGTAAATACAGTCTTCTGATGTATGTCTAGGTGATTCTTGAGAATGAACTCATATGTACAATTCAAGTAAAAATCAAATTTACTAATGAAATGGTTTATAAAGTTCTTCACAAAAATCTTACGCTTTGCAAGAAAACCCCACTGTGCTTCATCCAGATGCTTCATACTACACACAATGGACTGGAATTCTCCATAGTTGATGCTGAAGAAGCAGAATTCTCATGTCCTGTATTCAAAACATATAAATTTATTTTCATTGTTTGGACTGTTCACATATTAAATTTTAATCATTTATTTTCTGACAAGCAAAATTATAAAATTTTAAGTCATAATAAGCAAAATATCTTAACTTTTATGCAAAAAAATTTTTATTAAATATTTCAAAATGAAGCACCTATACATATTTTCCAAAGTTCTTTCTATGAGCAAACAATTACCTAATAATCTTACATAGTTAGTTATTCTTTAAATACTGGAATTGAGAAGATTAATAATTTTAGTTTTTAGACAATCATATATGCATGCATACATATCCATATACTAGTATATGCTAGCTCATAAGTATGCATTTATTTAGACCATAATCCCTTTCATTTCTGACATAAATAATTCAGGTTTATCATGTACTTAAAATTTATTGTTCATTTCACTTACGATTAGTAATATGGTAGTTGTTAGATGGTATAAAATTGCTTTCATTTTTAATCGATACAATAGTAATGTAAATATTCTAAAGACTTGTGACTATCTTATTCATACATGTAAATAAATATGGAATAATTCCTATTCTGTTACAAAGCAGAAATAAATTTACATGAATTTGTTTGTACAACAAGAATCCTTTTCATTATCCATGTCTCCTACCTTCGTTAATGCATCGGGTTCCTTCACCAGTGTGAGCACTAGGCACTATTTTTGTTTCCCTCCAGTTTGTACTGACATTTGCTCCTGTAATATCACTGTAGGCATCTAGGCATATAAAGGACAATACATAGCCCAGTCAAGCCAGGGAAGAGAGCAAAGGGTCAGAATATTCTTCAAGACCTAATGGATAATTTCCACATCTTAGAATGGTATTATTATACAGCAATAAAAAATAAAAATAAAAAAGACCTAATGGATAGTCAAAGAAGCAATAACACAAAAGAGAAGTATTAAAAAAAAAAGAAAGCAGAAAAACATATGACAAAAACATTAGTAAACTTGGCCTAGTGGTACACACTGGTATATGTGGCTCATCACTGATAGAAACTGGGCTAGTTGGTGAGACCCTGTATAAACATAAGACTAACAAAAATGTTTAGAAAGAAGGAAAAGCAAAGGTTTTGTATGTGAAAGATGGATTATAACTGGAAATTGGAACAACAGTAAACAAAGAAAGTGAAAAAATTGCTAGAACAGAAACATTAACATACCTGAACACAGAAAGGTCCTCATGGGATGGCTCTTTCCTCATAACAAAAAGACAGAAGAAGAGAAAGAGAAATGCAAAGCATATTGAGGGTGGGGCGGCGTGGAGAAAATGTTAGTACAAGAGGTTCAAGGCCTTCAAGAAAAGTGAAGCTTTTATCCATGCTTGTATCCTTGAGAGGCAGTAAAGTCAGCCCAGAAGCTTCCCTGAGTCCCTCTTCTCCACCTTCCACTCTGGAAACATTTGAGGTTCTACTGGTACTGGAATAGCTGTAGCTGCTGGACTCTGTAGGCCAAGTTGCTTTGTTCAGATTCAATACTTCTACTATATTGATAGCGGTAAGATTGCTGTGAAAGTCTCTGACACAGTTGTAGGAAAAGAGCCCAGACTTCTACTGAATTGATGCAAGGCACTCCTTCAAGAGAGGAGTAACCCATATGCAAGAGACAAAGCAGTAAAAACAAAGGTACAGAACAAGCATAGTCTCCCATTCTCAGTGCAGGGCACTCCACAAAGGTATAAGCCATAAGTTGATAGTATCAGTCACTCTTTGAGTGGCACAGTTCATGAATATTTTGATCATGAATCTGTTTTCTATTTTCTTGGTGAATAAAAAAATAAGAAAAGGAATTTTCTTACTAACTAGATTTTTTAATGTTAAATAGTATTTTGCATATAAAATAAGTAATAAGAAATGTCAGGATAGTGACATTATCCACAGTTGAAAATAATATGAGATTTTATTAAAATCATTTTTATTATTAATTTAAAAATACTAATCCAAATTCTCACTTCCTCTTTTCTTTCTACTCCCTCACACGCCCTCCAATCCCACCCCCCTCCAATCCTAAGAGAGGGCAAGGCACCCTACCCTGTGGAAAGTCCAAGGCCCTCCCTACTACATATAGTCTGAGCAAGGTATGCATCCAAAGAGAATAGGATCCAAAAAAAACAGTATCTGCAGCAGAGACAAATCCCATTGCCACGGTCAGTGGCCCCTCAGTATACCCCTACTGTAAACCCCATTCAGCGGGACTAGTTTAATTCCATGCTCGTTCACTCCCAGTCCAGTTGGAGTTGGTGAGCTCCCATTAGCTCAGGCTAATTGTCTCAATGGATGAACCCCTCATGGTCTTGACCTCCTTGCTCATACTCTCACTCCTTCCACTTTTCAGCTGGACCTTGGAGCCTCAGTCCAGTGCTCTGATGTGGGTCTCTGCTTCTGTTTCCATCTGTTATTGTATGAAGATTCTATGGTGATATTTAAGATAATCATTAAACTCACTACAGAGCAAGGCCAGTTCAGGCACCCTCTCCTCTATTGCTTAGGGTCTTAGCTGGGTTCATCCTTGTAGATTCCTGGAAATTTTTCTAGAGCCAGGTTTATTGTTAACCCAATAATGGCTCCCTCAAACAAGATATCTCTTTCCTTGTTCTCATCTCTGTCTTTCCTCCATCCCAACTATCCTGTTCCCTCAAGTTCCCTCAACCCTCTCCATCTCCCTTTCATTCTACACCCTGCCCCCATGCTCCCAATTTAGTCGGGTGATCCTCTCTGTTTCCAATTTCCAGGTGAGTCTATTTACATTTTTATTTGGGTTCACCTTATTACTTAGCTTCTCTAGGATCATGAACTATAGTCTCAATGTCTTTTATTTATGGCTAGTATCCACTTATGAGTGAGTACATACCATATTCATTTTTGGGGGGTCTGGGTTACCTCAGTTAGGATAATGTTTTCTAATTCTATCCATTTGCATGCAAAATTCAAGATGGCATTATTTTTTACCACTGAGTAGTACTCTAATGTGTAAATGTGTCACACTTTGTTTATCCATTCTTCAATTGAGGGGCATCTAGTTTGTTTCCAGGTTCTGGCTATAATAAATAATGCTGTTATGATCTAAGTTGACCAAATGCTTTTGTAGTATGATTGAGCATCTTTTGGGTATTCCCAAGAGTAGTATTGTTTAATCCTGAAGTAGGTTGATTCCCAATTGTCTGAGAAACAAAGTCCTTATCCAAACTAATCAAAAGGCAGAGAGGGAACATCCAAATTAACAAAATCAGAAATGAAAAGGGTGCCATAACAACAGACACTGAGGAAGTTCAGAGAATCGTTAGGTCTTATACAAAAACCTGTACTCCACAAAATTGAAAAATTTAAAAGAAATGGACAATTTTTTAGATAGATACCATATACCAAAATTAAATTAAGACCAGGCAAGCAATTTAAATAGACCTATCAGTTGCGAGGAAATAGAAGCTGTCATCAAAAACCTCCTAACCAAAAAACACCAAGGCCAGATGGTTTTAGTGCAGAAAGAGAAGAGATAATATCTATACTCCTCAAAGTGTTCCACATAATAGAAACAGAAGGATCATTGTCAAACTCTTTTTATGAGGCTACAGTTACCCTGATACCAAAACTGCACAAAGACTTAACCAAGAAAGAGTATTACATACCAATCACACTCATGAAAAATGGATGCAAAACTTCTCAATAAAATACTGGCAAACTGAATCCAAGAACATATTAAAATCTTTTACATGGTTTTCAAAAACTACCATATTGTCACAAGTAGCATCTACTTTGGAGTTACAGCTGCAGTTAATACTTCCGGCATTTTAATAATCTATTAACATTTCACTGAAAATTGTAAATAACCAGGCTTTTGCTATAAGAAATGCTTCTGTTTGTATAATTTTGCAACCTCAAAGTTAACCAAATGAAAACAGAAAGAATATTCATGCTACACACAGATATTATAAAATATTTCTTTGTTGACCTCTTTACAACCTTCTCATAATTTACTCATTCATTCATCCACTTATTAATTCTATAAAATATTTTGACAACTATTTTTTTTTTATTTTTAGGTGCTAAGAATAAACATAACTGGCATGATTTCTTCTCCCAGGATGCTTTTACTGTGTTTGAAGATATGAACATAAAGTTGAGCATGATTGATTCTGTGACTGAAATTATCTGCCTTCACTTTTACATAATAATCACAAGATGTCATAGCACTCAAATTTAAAGAAACAGGAGCTCACTATTTGCAAGCCCTTCATGTGGACTGTGATGCTGAGATCTTATAATCCTTTGTGTGGAGCAACATCTCCCTGAGCTTCTTTCAAAGGAAGTAGATTAACTACTGAGTAGAGAACAGGGATGCAGTACAGAGTGTGAATTGTCCACAGTGAGGACAGTCCTGTTTGAGTGTGAAGTAGTGTGGAGTGTCTACAGTGAGGACAGTCCCCTGTGAGTGTGGAGTGTCTACAGTGAGGACAGTCCTGTTTGAGTGTGAAGTAGTGTAAAGTGTCCTCAGTGAGGAGAGTCCCATGTGAGTGTGGAGTGAGTGTGAAGTGTCCACAGTGAGAACAGTCCCGTGTGAGTGTGAAGTGAGTGTGCAGTCTCCACAGTGAGGAAAGTCCCATGAATGAGTATGAAGTGTCCACAGTGAAGACAATCCCATGTGAGTGTAAGCAGTTTTGTCCTTCAGCTTGGTCTTTCTAATCAAATTGCTTTCATATTCACTCAACAGAGAAGTCTCTTCTATGTTCACAGCCATAAAAATCACAATCAAAACTTGTGTGCAGAGATGTATGTGCAGTATGCACACTCATATGTGAAAGTGTACATGCCCCACTCAACAAGGCAATGACCGTAGAGGATGTCAGGTGTCTTCATCTATCACTCTGTCCCATTTCCTTGAGATAGGATATCTCACTGAGCCTGGAGCAGAGCTGGTGGCCAGCAAGCCTCAGTGATCCTGCCTCTCCACTTCCCATCTGCCACAGCTCTGGTGTTACAGACACACATCATCATGCCCTGTTTCTTATGAGTTATGTGGATTTGAAGGTAAACTAGGATCCCCATGGTAGTGGAGATTCTTTAACCAGCTAAGTCATCTTTCCTGTCTCTCTTTCAGTATATCTACTTTATATGAGCTCTTGAATTGTGGATGCAGTCAGTTATTCTTTACAATTCCATGACCAAGTTCAAGCAAACAGCACCACAGTGTGTTAGTAGATGAACTCAATCCTCTCTTTTTGAAAACAGTACATTCCCATAATCGCTCAAATTAATTCTTGTTCATATACTCTGTGTCCCTCCTGTAGGCCAAAGGAATTCATAGCTGACTTTGAATTGAAACAGCATTCTTGTTTGCTAGCATGCAAATAAGGACATATTCTGTTTCAGCATTTGAAAACACTTTTGTTTAATTTCTCCATTATTTGTGTTAAACAACATTAGCTTTCTCTTAATAAAATGTTAGATTCAGGAAGTAGATTATTCAGAGTGTTTTCTTGGGAACCCAGGAAAATAATACATCTTCAAGAGCTAGTAACCATGTATAAGTTTGTTTAAAACTGTGCACTTGTGCACTTATACAAAGGTACACACATGGGGGAACTTTTGTTCTTTCATCTTAAATGTGTTTTTCTTGTAGATAATTAATATTCAAAGTACCCTTGTTGATCTTCATGGTTTCAGCTTTTTATCATTGTTTGTCAAAAATATTTCTCATGTTTATAGCTTTGGTGAAGTTACTGGTTTGGGTCCATTCACTTTTAAAATAATAAATTTTTAAAAATAATCTGCAATTCACAGGATCGAGGTTTAGACTTTTCTTGTGATTGCATTATGTTTGTTTGAAAACCTGTTTCAGGCAGAAATAAATGGAAGTTCAAAATCTTTAAGCCCAGTTAATTGATATCAGTTAATAGCAGAACCATTCTATCCTTGCCAAATACTTTCTCTGTTTCCACTCCCTTTGACGGATAGAAAATAGAGCCTTAAAATAGAAAACCTGCTTTCCCTGGGTGTATGGTACATTTGACTTCTCTGTGCACCCTGTTGGCACATTAATTTTCCAGCTGCCTTGTCCCAAATATTCACTCAAAAACTACATTAATCACAATACTGCTTGGCCTATTAGCTCATTCTTCAAACTGGCTAGTTCTTTAATCTTGAATTGACCCATTTCTAAAAATCAGTGTATTGCCACATGGTTGTGGCCTACTGGTAAGGTTTTATCCAGCATGCATTGAGCATATGTCTCCTGCAGTGACCTTATAGTTTCTCTTTGACTCTGACTACTCTCTCCTCCTCTCTCTCCTTGAAATTCCCACCTTGCCCTGTTCTGGGCTGCAATAGGCCTAAAACAGATTCTTTATTAACCAATGATATTCACAGCATACAGAGGAAAATCCCACATCAGCAGCCTGACATGTTAACAAATCCACTGCTCCTCTCACTCTAATAAATGCTTTGCCTGAAAAATGACCCTTCTCCTTCTCTGTCTCTACATTTATGATCATCTCTAAAATGTAACACTTATGAACTGAGTAATCCCTAGGGAAAAAATATGTATTAGGGAGAAGACTGTTTCTCATTGAACTGTACAAATATATACTTTAGGCCCCACAACATAGAAAGAAAGTCCTGTTTCAACATCTGTTCTCTAGAATCACTGCACATGAATGGGCTGAAAGAAAAGCAAATCCCAGAGTTGGTAAAAACAAAATTATTGTACTTTCCTCTTAATGTTACAAAATAGTGGGAAGAGCAACAGAAAAAAAGGAGTACAGTAATGAGTTGACCACCATTTTCAGGGCCTTTATGTGGGCTGTGCTGATGACATCTCTGGAGCCTTTTGCAGTGAGCTACACTGTTCTTAAAACATGTCCACAGGAAAAAAATAGCAGAATGAAAGTAATTAGGGTCATGGTGAAGGGGATGAGGGTGAGCATAGTGCTGGTGAATAAAATAAGACAAGAGAATTGACCAGAGATGCTTGAAATAACACTATAGGACATATTTGCTCCATGTCCATTAATTCAGACATGAACATGTCTATTTATGGCCAAAATATTCAAAGACAAGAGAAGCAGAGGTGCCAGAAATGTCATCAAAATGACTTTTCTAACTCTCCACTTCAGGTACAAAAAAAATAGAGTTTGAAAAAATGGCTATTTTGAGAAAATAAATGATGCTGAGGTTTATAGTAAGTCAAAAGCTGACATGATTGGTCACCATCCAGAAATTATTAGTTCTTCTCTCCACTTTTCCAGTTATCAGTAAGGATGGATACAACTCAGATATCAAATGGACTATGAGAAGAGACCAGAGCACAGTGATCCTGAAGATGGCCAGAGCAGTGAGGATCTGACCCACTGTCGAGAACTTTCTTCTCTTGACCCAGTCCTTGATGTTCACCAGTGCCACAAATGCAATCCCTCACTTTCTGCTATTGATTCTATTCTTAAAATGAGAGTAAGCAGGAACTATAGGAAATCACACAACGTAACAGGATGCTCCAGTTTCTATTACACTGCAGTAGCTATGTTAAAACAACCTTTATAAAACCTAGGTCTACCTGATTCTTGAAAATCCACAGCATATTCACTTTTAAGAACTTACATATACAATTTCACCAAAATAGCAAGATTCACAGATAAAACCATTTGTGTATTTATATATGAAATTATTTCATATATTCCAGGGCAGGCTAGTTGAAGATAATGCAGATACTGTGTGTATTACATGTTAAACTGAAAACTACCGAACTCTAATGTGCTGTCATCAATTAAAGATACATTCATTTGAATTGTCTTATCTACTTTTGTCTTTTACATATTTTCATGTGGTTTTTGGACAAGTAATATTTGGTAGTTGTAACTCATAGCAAGCAAAATGTAGAAGAACTTCTTTAAATACATCAAAATTAGTTTGATATAGGCAGCTATGCATGTTTTCTAAAGATCGTTCAACAAGCTACAATCTCCTAAACATATTCATTCATCAAATACTTAGTACTAAGAATGATAAACATCTTACTTTTAACATGGCCCTGCAAACACCTACCCAAACATCCACCAACACAGAAATAAACATTTATTTAGATTGAAATCCTCTTTACTCTTCACTACAAATAATTCATGTTTATTTTTTACTCATCATTTATTGTGAATCTAACAAATGTAACAGCTGTCAAGATATTTAATAAAATTGTATTAAGATAAAATTGATATAGTAATAGTGTATTTATTTCATCAACCTATAATTCTGTAATCAATGTATGTGATCAACTCTAGAGTAATATTATTGTGTTATAATACAAAGAGCTTAAATGAATCCACCTATAACACAAGAATCCATTCCAATCTCCATGTCCTTTTGCTTAAATGTCTACTTGTGGCTTCAGCACCAGGAACTGCAGGTATTGATTATTGTCTATCACTTTGCACCAACATTGGCTCCATTAAATTCAACAAAGGCATCAGTCCATGTAAAAGAGAATGCATTACCTAGACAAGTAGGGAATGTTCAAAAGCTAAAGGTCATCAGAGAACAAAAAGATACAAATACAATAAAAGTAACAAATAAAACACAAAAATAGTTATCAAAGACTCAGTAAATTTGATATGGTGGTGCACACTGGTAAACCCAGCCATTCAGCGAAAAGTGAACACAGGATATTAACATGTGAATCAATCTATGATATAAATAAGATACCAGTGTGGGAATTCCTTCAGTGTTTGTGCTGCTTATATTGGTTAATGAATAAAGCTGCTTTCAGCCTGCGACTTAATAGAGTAAAGCCAGGTTGAAATCGAAACAGTGATGTAAAGGGAGAGAGTAGGTGGAGTCAGTGAGAAGCCATGTAGTCATGCAGGAGAGAAATGCCTCCACTGATGCCCATCAAAACTTTGCCAGTAGACCACGACTGGAGATGCACAGATTAATGGAGGTGAATTAGTTTAGGATATAAGAGCTAGCTAAAAATAAATTTGAGCTATTAGCCAAACAGTATTGTAAATAATATAGTTTCTGTGTGGTTATTTTAGGTCTGAGCTGCTGGGAACAAATAAACAGCCTCCAAATACAAAATACTGTCTAAAAATACACATTTTTACATACAGTTAATAAAGTCATGGAATATGTCAGTGTGAAGAAGAGAATACAACCTCATAACCCTGAAGGAAATGCTCAACATTGAGGGCACAGATACAGTGGCAAGATAAATGAGTCCACCTATTAAGATTTAAGGGAATTATAACTATACCATCACTGTTGAAACAGGAAGGTCTTCCTGACATGGCTCCTTCCATATGACAGAAAAGAGGGAGTCAAGGAGAAATACAAAACACCTTGGGGAAGGACTATTCAGAGTGGGTGCTTCTGCAGGAACATCAAGTATTTTGAGAAGTGACAGAATTTTACCCAATAGGCTACAACTTGAGTAGCTTCCCCATGTCTTATCTCTGCACATTAGGCTCCCTATAAAAAAATTTGTAAGTTTCATCTGAACAGCAATTCTAGAACAGCCGTATGCCCACTCCTACCTTTGAAACTATTGACTAATTGACAACTGCCAAGAGAAAGAGAGACAATTTTCTCTTAGGAGTGTAGCTCCTGGTAATTTGACCATGATCCAGTAAAAAACTCACACATCTAAGACTTTTTGGTAGCACGAATCAATCTTAATGGGGAGATAGATAGATAGATAGATAGATAGATAGATAGATAGATAGATAGAAAATGAAGTGAGAATTAGGAAAGGGGTATTTCTGGGAAAGAGTTGGTGATCAAAATATGTTATGCTAAAGAACAAATTTTAAAAAAATTAAAAAAAAAAGAGTTCAGAGCCTAAGGTATTCTAAACCGCTTTGATGAAGATGAACCACAAAAATGTTTTAAATGTGGTGATTGAATGGATGTTGATGAATTTATCTTGTGATGTTCTAAAGATTTATATATACTTATGTACCAGGAAACATTTCCCTGAGAAGGTAAATGGTCATATTCTCTAAAACTTCCAGAAATTAAATCAGAAATTATACTAATATCTAGAGACTCAAGAACTTCTGTTTCATGGAGGAATTTCTACATGTCAATGCTATTGAGAGTTTTGACTCATGATATTCGAACGGATTTGTATTTATCTACTATTGAATACATAATGGAAATTTATAAATGTGGCAGTTGACCAAACACAATCACATTTCTTCTTCCTGTCCTAAGGAATTAGGGAAACCATTGTAAGTAACTCTGAGGGAAGGCTTCTTTCTAGATCCCTTCTTACTTCTGGTAGACAATGAATAAATGACCTGCCACGCACCGCCACCCCACCCCCACCCCGTCTGCGCTCTATGCTCTAAAATCCAGTTCGCAAGCTTCGGGCAAGGGGCTTGAGGTTGAGGAAACACACACAGAGACAGACCAACACACAGACCTCCAATCGCTGGTACAAAAGCCCCTCTTTAATAGCACCATTGGAGGCTTAAATACCCTGCAGTCAATGGCCAACAGGTGAAAATCCCATCCTCTGATCCTCTAGGCAAAGCGAGTTTTTTGCAGCTTCAATTAGAAGGCTCTAGACAGGGAAGAGCAGCTGAAGGCCATGACTCAATTGGTCCCAGCAAATACCCACAGTCTCCTGAGAAGAAATTACTATAAAAACAAATGCCTTGTGTCATTTCTTTAAAACTATTAAATATATATGTTTGGGTTTTACCACAGACTGATAGAATAGAGGATAAAAGGACATTCATTGTTGTATACTTGCTCTGAACTAGTAGGTACTCCTTCAGGAAAAGAATCTTTACTTGGAATGAGAATATCACCTCTAAATCTTTTTTAAGTTGTATTGTAGTATTATTGGGAATATCAAATAGTTGAGTTTTTATTTATTAAGAATTGTAGCTCAGCTCACATTTGCATGTTATGGTCTTCTAAGCTGTCAGTTTTATATTTTGTAAAATATCATGTCAATTCACTATATTAATTTTGTAGTGATTATTGTTAGTAAATGGTAAATTATAAATTTCTAAATAATAGAAAACAAACCAGCCAATCAAGGGAGCAGAAAGCCCACTGAGTAGCACAGAATCTTTGTCAATTGTATGTCTGATAGAAGATTAATATCTAGAATATATAGAGAACTCAAAAATAACAAAGAGTCAAAACTAGTGACCCAATTTTAAAATTGAGCTATGGATCTGAACAGAAAAGTCTCAAAGGAAAACATAAAATGACTAAGATATATCTCAGAAACTGTTCAGCATCCCTAGTAATAGATTATTGCTGACAGGGGCAATCATGTTTCACATCAAAAGAACCCTAAGTTATTTTTATACCACATTCTGTAGTTCTTTGAAGTGGTTGAATGTGGATTGCGTTGGGGTGGGCTACTCAGTCTAGGG
Source organism: Alexandromys fortis (assembly GCF_014885135.2). NCBI lineage: Eukaryota > Metazoa > Chordata > Mammalia > Rodentia > Cricetidae > Alexandromys > Alexandromys fortis. Next base: position 2,162,140 of record NW_026068095.1, on the reverse strand, counting down.
GTTAGTAACCCACCCCGCAATCAAGTTACTCCAGGGTCTCGGAGGGGCGCTACCTGGAAGGGAGTGAGCTAAGACAGAAGAACGAGGCCAAGCAACTTTGTCAAGGCCTCCGTTTATTAGGGACGGGTTACAGTTTATATATGGTAAGGGATGAGGGGCAGGGTACGGGATCTCGCAGGCCTCGTGGTTCCGGTCACGTAGCTCGGTTACATTCAGACAGACAGGCCAGAAGTCACAAGTGGCCACACCTGGTTCCCTGGATAGCTGGAATGTGAGGCTGGTTCCGCTAAGATTAGCAGTTAATTGGGTGAGGGGCAGGTTTTGTCAATAGAACATAACTATGGGTGTGAGGTTCTCTGCAGACTCCCTAGAGTGATGGTTTCTGTAATGATTGTTAGGGGGGAAATGGCTCCTGACAGTTGAAGATTACAAATCTATGTAGAATACAATCTCTATGTATCTAAAGAACCTGATTAGTCTAACTAAAAGTTTGACAAACGTTGATGACTATTGACCTATTATAATTAACACCTATATAACTTAAAAACTGAAACCACATATTAGAATATTAAACCATCTTTAAACTAATGTGCAATAAATGAGGACAATGACCTCAAGATGTAAACAATGTATAAGTATCTTGATCAGAGGTAGAAATGTATAACTCAATAATATAAATATATCCTAAATTTGTATCAATATATAAAATATCTTAATCAGGGGTAGAAACAAGCATGCATACAATCTGACAAAATGACTTGCATGGGTATACAAATATTATAATCAGAAATAGGAGCATATTTCCTGTGAAAACAAGATGGAAACTCCTACCAACATAGCACATCTCCTGGTTTTTTGGGTCAACAAATCCTTGAAATACACTGACTGATATAATTTAAAACTTTTTTTTATTATCTAGTGTCTCTCAGGTGTCTTTGTTCCTTTCTCATTAGCATTAAGAAAATTTAAGTTTAATATAGCATTAAGTAATTTATTTTGGGTGGTAATTTTTATTCCTCTGTGTTTGTTTAGCATATCATTTATAGTTCAATTTGATCTTTTTATAACTGCCTAACCTGTAGGATTATTTAGTATACCTGCAATATGCATTATATGATAAAAAGCAAAAAAACTGTTTTATTTTCTTAGAGACATATGTTGGACCATTATCTGTCTTTATTTTTGCAGGTATACCCATGATGGCCATAATTTCTAATAAATGCATGATTACTGAATTAGCCTATTTTTGAGCTCAAGGCAGTTGCCCATTGAAAACCTGAATAAGTGTCAAGTGTTGGTATAGTTATTTAATTATTTAGATTTTGTAAAGTTGAACACATTCATCAGTTAGATTTTATTCCTTTGTGTACCTTTAGGTTATTCCCTGCAGTTAATGGTTTTTGTTTATAGAGAGAGCAAGTAGGACATCTCTTTATAATCTCCTTAATGTGTTACCATGTAATAGAAAACTCTTTCTTCGAAGCTTTGCTAGTGACATGATATTTTTCATGAAATTCTGAGGCCTTTGGCACACTTTCAACCAATAATGGATCAATTTCAGCACTACCTTGTGCTCGAAAACCTGGCAGACACATATGGAATTGGATGTGTGTTATGTATATGTGACATATATCTGATTAACTTGAAACTGAATAAATAACTAGGTCAATTATTTATAATCTGATATAAATTCAGAGGTTTTCATATGCAAAAGACCTCTTTCTGCATATAGTAAATCAATAACTGTATTGAGAGCCTTTTAAAAATCCCTTAGTACCATGAAAATAGCATATACCTATGCCTTTTAGACAGAAGTATAAGGGCTTTTATCCACCTTACTTAAATATTTTGATTTGTAACCTGCCATTTTTTAATTTATTTGCATCAGTATAATTTTTTTTTTTTTTTGATTTTCGAGACAGGGTTTCTCCGT
>NW_026068095.1:2148629-2151739 GCF_014885135.2 Alexandromys fortis | reverse complement strand
CCCCCCCCCCCCCGCTCAATTTGGTGTGGGTATATAAAATTTTTGGACAATAAACAGAGATAAACAGAGATGCTGGCCTTTTACATGATGACATTGTAAGCTGTGTCAGTTCTTTTCCTCGCGACTCCGTTCCAGCTGGGTTAGGGAATTAGGGAATTTTATGTTGGACCCTCACGGGCTGCGACAGCAGAGACAAATCCCAGTGCCATTATCATTGGCTTCTCAGTTGGCCCGAATTGTCAGCCACATTCAGAGAGTCCAGTTTGATCACATGCTAGTTCAGTCCCAGTCCAGCTTGCTTTAGCAGGCTCCCATTAGATCAGGCACACTGTCTCAGTGAGTAGAACAACCACTCGCAGTCCTGACTTCCTTGCTCATATGCTCATATTCTCCCTCCTTCTGCTCTTCAATTGGACCTAGAGAACTCAGTCCAGTGCTCCGATGAGGGTCTCTGTCTCTATCTCCATCTGTCACCTGATGAAGGTTCTATGGTAATATTAAAGATAGTCATTAGTCTGACTACAGGACAAGGCCAGTTCAGGCACCCTCTTCTCCACTATCCAGGGTCCTAGCTGGGAACATACCCATAGACAACTGGGAACCCCCCTAGAGACAAGCCTCTTGCCAAGCCCAAAATGGCTCCCTTAATTAAGATATCTTCTTCCCTGTTCCCATATCCACCATTCCTCCATCTCAACCATTCCACTCCCCTGAGCTCTCCCCATCCCACCCCTTGTCCCTTCTCTTCCCCCTCTTTCCTTGACCCCATCCCACTCCCACCCCCATGCTCCCAACATTTGTCTGATCTTGTCTGCTTCCAATTTCTTTGGGTTCACCTTATTACTTAGCTTTTCTAGGATCTTGAACTATAGGATCAATGTCCTTTGTTTATAGCTAGAATCCACTAATGAGTGAATAAATACCAAATTCATATTTGGGGGTCTGTTTTATCTCACTCAGGATAGTGTTTTCTATTTCTATCCATTTGCATGTAAAATTTAAGATGTCATTTTTTTTCTGCTGGGTAGTATTCTAATGTGTAGATGTGTCACACTTTCTTTATCCATTCTTCAGTTGAGGGACATCTAGGTTGTTTCTAGGTTCTGGCTATTACAAATAATGCTGCTATGAACATAGCTGAGCAAATGCTTTTGTAGTATGATTGGGCATCTCTTGCGTATATTCCCAAAACTGGTAGTGCTGGATCTTGAGGTAGGTTGACTCCCAATTTCCTGAGAAACCGCCACACTGATTTCCAAAGTTGTTGCACAAGTTTGCGTTCCCACCAGCAATGGATGAATGTTCCCCTTACTCCCCATCCTCTCCAGCATAGGTTATCATTGATGTTTTTGATTTTAGCCATTCTGACAGGTATAAGATGGTATCTCAAAGTTGTTTTGATTTGCATTTCCCTGATCGATAAGGAGGTTAAGCATGACCTTAAGTGTCTTTTGGCCATTTGAACTTCTGTTGAGAATTCTCTGTTCAGTTCAGTGCCCCATTTTTAATTGGGTTAATTAGCATTTTAAAGTCTAGTTTCTTGAGTTCTTTATATATTTTGGAGATCAGACCTTTGTCTGTTGCGGGGTTGGTGAAAGTTTTAGGGGAAGTTGCTAAGAATAGAAGCATAAGTAAACCATCATTGCAGACACAAAAATGTCCTCTTGACATGGCTCCTTCAATAAAACAAAAAAGAGAAAAGAGACAAAGAGAAATGCAATACACTCCAGGGTCCAGGGGTGGGGCAGTGTGAAGAGGATGCTACTGCTAGAAAAGCCAGGTTTTTAAAAGTATCAGAACTTGTTTCTACCAGTAAAGATCAAAATATAACACATAATGGGCACCCCTGAGCTCCAGCTCTGCATCTTCTGTTCTGCACAAGAAACACTTGAGGTTGCACCTGAAGAGCAAGTAGTTCCCAGGATGGCCAGACTTGCCCAGGCAAGATGACATTAGCACCAGGAATAGTTCCCACATATTTCATCTTTAAAGCAACACTCTGAGTGGATTTTAAGTGCAAAGCTTGGGCAGCGCAAGTCAGAGCACAAGCCTTGTCACATCCAGCAGAGGCGCTATTTGAAATACCTGCCACAGCATTTGCATTTGCACTGTGACCTTTGTCCCAGTGGAACAGCATAGGGATGCTGGGCAGGCAGTCAACTGTTCTCACATCGGCTATGTCACGACCCCCTGTATCGGGTGGGAGCAGGGCAGCCGTCCAAGGTGAGCTGTGCTGTTTATCAGCTGCTGGATTTTAGTACATCTAACTTCTTGAGTAGACAGGATCTATCCTGACACCATTCCATTGATTCTGGTTGCTACTCAGGAACAGCACCATATGCTGGTTAACAGGTAAAGTGGTATGTTTCATTTTTAATGAGACTCTAGCCACGGCCTTTGCTGCCACTTTGGATAAATCACAAGATATGCCTATAGAGAGGTACCTCAATTTACTGGTTATTAGGTTTCAGTTTCCTTCTTCATATTATATCATTATGGAAGTATATGGCATTAGTTGATAGGATTAATACCATGATAGTCAAAATTGACTCCTTATCTAAGGGTACTAGGAACTTACCTGAAAGGGTCCAGACTGTTGAATTTGACTTTCAGAAGTTATCACAGAGTTTTGATGAGGTAACAGACAGAATATGCTCCAGGGTGGCAACTTACATGATATCGGGGACAATTCAAGGAGGAGATGTTATCTTTGAAAGGAAACCCTAAGACCTTGGGATCACAGGTGCAGAATGGGGACCAGAAAATTAATACCATAGGGAAATCACTAGAAACCTTTGCAGGTCAGGAGATTCAGGCCTTAGGTGAGACAAAGATTAAGAGATTTGAAATGACTGACGAAATCATTGGAGCTGGCAAAGCGGGTGAAAAGATACAAGGGCAGGATACAATGCCACCACCAGCTGTCAGAACTGGCTTACCCAGGGTTTCATTGAATATATGTATGTCTGTATATGTTTATATAATTAATGTTTAAGTTTCCCACAATGAACAATGAATTTTCCTGCAGTAATCTTTGAAGTTGCCAAGAAGAATATGGGGCCCGGTACCAACAACAACACCTGGTTGATATGACGTCATGATACTGATAG
>NW_026068095.1:2141773-2144146 GCF_014885135.2 Alexandromys fortis | reverse complement strand
CCCTTCTCTTCCCCCTCTTTCCTTGACCCCATCCCACTCCCACCCCCATGCTCCCAACATTTGTCTGATCTTGTCTGCTTCCAATTTCTTTGGGTTCACCTTATTACTTAGCTTTTCTAGGATCTTGAACTATAGGATCAATGTCCTTTGTTTATAGCTAGAATCCACTAATGAGTGAATAAATACCAAATTCATATTTGGGGGTCTGTTTTATCTCACTCAGGATAGTGTTTTCTATTTCTATCCATTTGCATGTAAAATTTAAGATGTCATTTTTTTTCTGCTGGGTAGTATTCTAATGTGTAGATGTGTCACACTTTCTTTATCCATTCTTCAGTTGAGGGACATCTAGGTTGTTTCTAGGTTCTGGCTATTACAAATAATGCTGCTATGAACATAGCTGAGCAAATGCTTTTGTAGTATGATTGGGCATCTCTTGCGTATATTCCCAAAACTGGTAGTGCTGGATCTTGAGGTAGGTTGACTCCCAATTTCCTGAGAAACCGCCACACTGATTTCCAAAGTTGTTGCACAAGTTTGCGTTCCCACCAGCAATGGATGAATGTTCCCCTTACTCCCCATCCTCTCCAGCATAGGTTATCATTGATGTTTTTGATTTTAGCCATTCTGACAGGTATAAGATGGTATCTCAAAGTTGTTTTGATTTGCATTTCCCTGATCGATAAGGAGGTTAAGCATGACCTTAAGTGTCTTTTGGCCATTTGAACTTCTGTTGAGAATTCTCTGTTCAGTTCAGTGCCCCATTTTTAATTGGGTTAATTAGCATTTTAAAGTCTAGTTTCTTGAGTTCTTTATATATTTTGGAGATCAGACCTTTGTCTGTTGCGGGGTTGGTGAAAGTTTTAGGGGAAGTTGCTAAGAATAGAAGCATAAGTAAACCATCATTGCAGACACAAAAATGTCCTCTTGACATGGCTCCTTCAATAAAACAAAAAAGAGAAAAGAGACAAAGAGAAATGCAATACACTCCAGGGTCCAGGGGTGGGGCAGTGTGAAGAGGATGCTACTGCTAGAAAAGCCAGGTTTTTAAAAGTATCAGAACTTGTTTCTACCAGTAAAGATCAAAATATAACACATAATGGGCACCCCTGAGCTCCAGCTCTGCATCTTCTGTTCTGCACAAGAAACACTTGAGGTTGCACCTGAAGAGCAAGTAGTTCCCAGGATGGCCAGACTTGCCCAGGCAAGATGACATTAGCACCAGGAATAGTTCCCACATATTTCATCTTTAAAGCAACACTCTGAGTGGATTTTAAGTGCAAAGCTTGGGCAGCGCAAGTCAGAGCACAAGCCTTGTCACATCCAGCAGAGGCGCTATTTGAAATACCTGCCACAGCATTTGCATTTGCACTGTGACCTTTGTCCCAGTGGAACAGCATAGGGATGCTGGGCAGGCAGTCAACTGTTCTCACATCGGCTATGTCATGACCCCCTGTATCGGGTGGGAGCAGGGCAGCCGTCCAAGGTGAGCTGTGCTGTTTATCAGCTGCTGGATTTTAGTACATCTAACTTCTTGAGTAGACAGGATCTATCCTGACACCATTCCATTGATTCTGGTTGCTACTCAGGAACAGCACCATATGCTGGTTAACAGGTAAAGTGGTATGTTTCATTTTTAATGAGACTCTAGCCACGGCCTTTGCTGCCACTTTGGATAAATCACAAGATATGCCTATAGAGAGGTACCTCAATTTACTGGTTATTAGGTTTCAGTTTCCTTCTTCATATTATATCATTATGGAAGTATATGGCATTAGTTGATAGGATTAATACCATGATAGTCAAAATTGACTCCTTATCTAAGGGTACTAGGAACTTACCTGAAAGGGTCCAGACTGTTGAATTTGACTTTCAGAAGTTATCACAGAGTTTTGATGAGGTAACAGACAGAATATGCTCCAGGTTGGCAACTTACATGATATCGGGGACAATTCAAGGAGGAGATGTTATCTTTGAAAGGAAACCCTAAGACCTTGGGATCACAGGTGCAGAATGGGGACCAGAAAATTAATACCATAGGGAAATCACTAGAAACCTTTGCAGGTCAGGAGATTCAGGCCTTAGGTGAGACAAAGATTAAGAGATTTGAAATGACTGACGAAATCATTGGAGCTGGCAAAGCGGGTGAAAAGATACAAGGGCAGGATACAATGCCACCACCAGCTGTCAGAACTGGCTTACCCAGGGTTTCATTGAATATATGTATGTCTGTATATGTTTATATAATTAATGTTTAAGTTTCCCACAATGAACAATGAATTTTCCTGCAGTAATCTTTGAAGTTGCCAAGAAGAATATGGGGCCCGGTACCAACAACAACACCTGGTTGATATGACGTCATGATACTGATAG
>NW_026068095.1:2136345-2137404 GCF_014885135.2 Alexandromys fortis | reverse complement strand
GCCTATAGAGGTACCTCAATTTACTGGTTATTAGGTTTCAGTTTCCTTCATATGGAAGTATATGGCATTAGTTGATAGGATTAATACCATGACAGGCAAAACTGACTCCTTATCTAAGGGTACTAGGAACTTACCTGAAAGGGTCCAGACTGTTGAATTTGACTTTCAGAAGTTATCACAGAGTTTTGATGAGGTAACAGACAGAATATGCTCCAGGGTGGCAACTTACATGATATCGGGGACAATTCAAGGAGGAGATGTTATCTTTGAAAGGAAACCCTAAGACCTTGGGATCACAGGTGCAGAATGGGGACCAGAAAATTAATACCATAGGGAAATCACTAGAAACCTTTGCAGGTCAGGAGATTCAGGCCTTAGGTGAGACAAAGATTAAGAGATTTGAAATGACTGACGAAATCATTGGAGCTGGCAAAGCGGGTGAAAAGATACAAGGGCAGGATACAATGCCACCACCAGCTGTCAGAACTGGCTTACCCAGGGTTTCATTGAATATATGTATGTCTGTATATGTTTATATAATTAATGTTTAAGTTTCCCACAATGAACAATGAATTTTCCTGCAGTAATCTTTGAAGTTGCCAAGAAGAATATGGGGCCCGGTACCAACAACAACACCTGGTTGATATGACGTCATGATACTGATAGCGCTACTACAAGGCCTGTTTTTGGTGCCAGCTGCACAAGATGGTTCCAACTTGGTTAGATGAAATGGTGCACATATTTTACAACATTCTGGCCAGACCTCCACAAAATACTCAGAGACTATTTGATATCTTACCAGACATTAATCTTGAAATTCAACCATAATTTTACTTTCACAGGTTCCCCCAGAAAGAACGTTGCCCCATGACAGCTTGGAAGTAATTCTAGAGGATGATGTCCTCTCTCCCAGTAAAGTTTGTCCTCTGGTTTAGGGACATCATTTAGGAGTTGATTATAATTAGTATACGGTTGAGGGTTGGGGGAAGAATTTTATAAGCTCAGAGATTTTTTTTTTTTTAAAAAAAAGGAAAATTGGTTTTTCCACCATTATTATAA
>NW_026068095.1:2086546-2130139 GCF_014885135.2 Alexandromys fortis | reverse complement strand
CCTGGTCTACAAGAGCTTGTTCCAGGACAGGCTCCAAAGCTACAGAGAAACATCTTGAAAAACAAAACAAAATAAAAAACAAACAAACAAAAAGAAAATACTATTTAAAAAATTAAAATAATAATAAATGATTCATTTAAAATTTACTGGTACTACTAAAAATGCTGTAAGATAAATAACAAAATAAATATGTAAGAGCTCCACATAAAAATCATGATTGATCATGCTGTAGCAATCTAAGGTGGCTAAATTTAAGGATTTAAGGATGCCCCAAATTAATTTCCTCCTCCACACGAGAATCCCTAAAGTAATATGTATAGCATATTTTGAGATGAGCAACCATTGAAAAACACTGAACGTTAGCAAGTGAGTCCTGGCAACCTTGTCATATGTAGTAACCTGTGACAACATAGAAAGCAGGGAGAATTAAAGAAGGAAAGAAAGGAAGGAAGGAAAGAGGAAGGGAGGGAAGAAGAAAAAAGAATCTGCCACTTACACTCCATGGTTCGAGAAGGTAAAGACCCCCTTTGTGTAATTAGGAATAAAAGAGAGTACTAACAACAGTCTGTGCAGATACTGGCCTCCTTCTCTACTGTAATACACTGTGCAGATACTGGTCCCTCTCACCACTGCTACTATAACACACTGTGCAGATACTGGTCCCTCTAGCTACTGTAATGACTCTCTTCACAGGAGTCCTCACAATGTGAGCTACATATCAACCTTTATCCACACTCAGTTGTCTGCTTTGCTAGTATCTCCAGTTTTGCATGATCCATAGAGACAGTAAATAAATCTGACTGTACTACAGTTTTTACAATTGTGGAGGCTACAAGAAAGATATTTTGCCAGCACTGTGTAACAACTGATACTCCAAAACATATCTTAACAGGAAAGTTGTTACTAAGAATGCTACCCCACACACACAAAATGGTGGGAAAATCCATCCACCAGATAGACAAGTTGTACTTAGAAAGTATGGAAAAGCAAGTAGGTACTGCTGGAGAATCTCTGTATTCCCAAAGAACTCAGCATAGGCAAAGTGACTGATAAAAGATGCAAGTGAACAGTAAGTAAATTTTGAAAGCAAGTATGTACCAGATTGGAATGTGAAATTGAGCAGAGATAAAAATTATAACAAAAACCAAAATATATCAATAACCAGAACACATACAAACAGATCCCATTAAGCAGAAGCAAGAATAGTTGAACTTAGAGGCAGATCCTTTACAATAGTCTAGACAGATTTTGGTGATTTGAGTGAGAATAGCCCCCCATAAGCCTAGATGGTGGAACACTTGCTCTCCTGTTGGTAAAGCTATCTGGACACATATGTGAGGTTTAGAAGTATGTCATTGCAGCCTACAAAATGGGAAAAGATCTTCACTAACTTCACATCAGACAGAGGTCTGATCTCCAAAATATACAAAGAACTCAAGAAATTGGTCATCAAAAGAACACATAATCAATAAAAAATGTAGTACAGACCCAAACAGAGAACTCTCAACAGATGAATCTAAAATGGCTGAAAGACACTTAAGGAAATGTTCAACATCCTTAGTCATCAGAGAAATGCAAATCAAAACAACTCTGAGATTCTATCTTACACCTGTAAGAATGACCAAGATCCAAAACACTGATGACAACTTATGTTGGAGAGGTTGTGGGGAAAAGGGAACACTGCTCTATTGCTAGTGGGAATGCAATCTGTTACAACCCCAGTGTACATTTCTACCTCTGATTAATATACTTATATATTGTTTATGTATTGATATATATTTACCATATTGCAATGTATACTTGTACATTGTTTACATTTGGAGGTTATTGTCCTCATTTATTTCACAGTTGTTTATTGTCTTAGTCTTTAAGTTAGATAGGTATTAAGAATTGTAGATCAATAGTCATTTGTGTTTGTCATATTTATAATTAGACTAATCTTTAGATACATAAAGATTATATTCTGTATAGTCTTCAACCTCTTCATAGAGCTGTAGAAAATGGCATTTAATCTAACTTAGAGATCTGAGGTAATGAGACACAATCACTCCTGGCAACACTGATCTATTCCCAAGAGATTGTTAAGCACCAAAGACACTCCACTTGGAGCTTGCCTTCTGGGCAAAACTGGACTCTCAGCAAGGAAATGCCCATACCTCAACTACTGACAAAATACATAGTATCCAGAAATGGATAAGCAGAACTGTCAAATCTTGCCAAGACAGGGTAAGACAGTTTTGAAAAATTTCTTGCCTGTTAAAAATAATCTGTCAGTTATTCTAGGCCTTAGCCAAGTTGGTTGCTTCAACACTGCAAATGTGACTTTGGGTGATTGCCCAGGTACCCAAATATCTCTGTCATTTGTTGCATATCTTGGAAGTTGTTTGATTGCACTTCCTACTTACTCAGGTAACATTATTTCCCTTCTCAGATCTTCGATGGGGTTGAAGATATAGAAATGTAGTTACGTTCCTCTCATGACTTGGACAAGTTATTTATTATACAAGACTTAAGCTAGTTAGAATAGGATATTTGTTCTTACTAAATATAATCTTGTAGGAGGTTTAGAACTCTCTAACTTAAACAAAGGGGGGGAGGTGCTGTGGGAGCTCCTTCTGCTCCTTCAGCCAATAGCTGCTGAGATGCCAGTCCACTGGGGCATGGACTCTTTCTCTTTAAAAAGCAGCGGCAGACCTTTGCTCACTCTCTTGCTCCAGACACTAGACTCCTTTCCTGGCTGTTGTGTAGGATGGTGTTCTGTAAGTTTTTTCCCCTCAAATACATAATTCTTTGAATCCAAATCGGTATGGAATTGTTTCATGCATTATTAAATTTATAAAAAACTACCAAATAAATTCAAAGACTGTTAATGAATTGTTGCTATAACCAAGGATCATAGCATATTTCAGCCCCCACCATAGAAACTTCTTCATGTGGTAAATGACAATGAATATAGGAACCCTCACCTGCCCATATGAACAGAACAAAAGACTGGGGCCTTCTAAGCTCTAAAATGAGCAATCATGATACAACCCTCCCAACAAACCTAAGGAATTTTCATGGAAGAGGACAAAGAAAAACTATGAGAGACATAAAAAGTGGGTAACAGCAAAAAAAAAAAAAAAACTGGTTTTTTGCTAAAAAAAAAAAAAACACAGCAGTTGTACATGTGAACTCAGAGCAATTGTAACAACTTGCACAAAACCTGAACAGGCTCAAGCTAGACAAAATGCCAAGATAGAAAAAGGAAGGCAGAAAACCCTACCTCTAACTTTGAGGCTACAGGCTTTGATAGCTGTGAGAGAAGAATCAGTGGAGTCAGTGAGTCAACCACACCCTAGGGCAGGCCCCATCTCAAGAATAAAACAGCAACAAAAAGTGGACTCCATGTGGATGAGGATAAATGAAGAGAACTCAAAATTTGGGTGTAAAGGTAGAGAAAGTGGAGACAACAGTTACAGGAGCTTTTGGAGGACTGAGATAATATGTTCAAAACACATTGCATGGAATTTCTAAAGAATTAATAAAAATATTCTTAAAATAAAAGAATCAAAGAAAAGAGAAAACAAAACCCCTATACATCACCAGAGCAAATTCTTATCTCTCCTTCTGAGGTAAGGAAATGTAGGATTAGATCTTAGCCACCATGAACAAACAAAACAAGCTGAGGCTATTGGCACACCAGACAGTACCAGGATCACTTCCACCAGGGGCTTAAGGACACCCTTCTTCACATGCTCATTATTTGAACCCAGATGAACTACAATTGAAAGCACTGTGTTAACTATACCAAAGGAAACAATTCTGGAGACAGTCCAAGGAGTAAGAATTCTATCACCAGGGACATTTTTTTCCCAGTAATACCCAAGCCATTATCAGTGCTATAAAGACATTGGCAGATTTTCCAAATCCAAATATTCTCACACTAACTGGATGAAAAACAAGCTCATATTAACTAAGTCTGTGTTACTGGTTATAATTAATAATCTCCTGACCAAAATTCTAGCAATACTGTTTCTGGGTGAACAAGGAGTCCTATTTCCTTTTTGTTCATTTTTCATTTACCTGTGAGAGTTTAGTGTATGTGCACCATTTTAAATCCTTTTTGCTCCTCAGAAATCTCCCATATACTTCTCCTTGCTCTCTTTCAAATTCATGACCTGTTGAGTTTTTTACACAATTTTTGTTACACACACACACACTCACACACACACACACACACACACACACACGCAAATAAATTTTTCAGTCTGAATGATATTCTACTGACTTTTACATTCTGTGGACCATGTTAAGGAGGAATGCAACATTAGGTAACACAATCCCTTAGCTCAATGCTAGCTTCATAGAAAAAAACTACTAGCCAACAACTTGAACCAAGCATTGTATGACCTCACCACCAGCCCCAGACTTCAACTGCTGGTCCTGAAGGTAAAGCTGAATTCTCATTTACTAGCATGCAAATGGAGGCATAGTCTCTTTCACTGTTTTGCAAGCATTTTCCTTTGTCTAGCATCTTTGAAATTTGAGTTCATGAAGTATGAATGTCATTAAGCAAAGTTTTATAAGTTTTAGCATTACAAATTTTTGCTTTGTTTTTTAAAAAAAAGAATGAGTGATGAATAGAGGGATGGTGAGGTGTAGTCCTCAGGTGATATTGGGAATGATCCTTCAACATCAGGATTTGGTTTCAGTAAATAAATTGCATTCATGAAAAAGTTTTTTTTTCTTTCTAAGTTGTCTCATTGTATATAGGATCTCCTTGGGAAATTTCTCTTTCTACAATTATCTGCTGGTAATTGATGTCTTGTAGCTTCATTATATTCAGTCAAAAAGTGCATACACAAACACACAGTTGTAGTGATAGGAGCTGCGAGGCTGCGTCGCCGGCACCCGGCCGCCCACATGGCTAGCTTATGCCCCGAAATAATTACACGGAAACTGTATCCTTTTAAACACTGTCTGGCCCATTAGTTCCAGCCTCTTATTGGCTAGTTCTTACATACTGAACTAACACATTTCTAATAATCTTTGTAGCCCATGAGCTGACTTATCAGGAAAGATCTTAACCTGCGTCTGTCTGGAGTGGGAGAATCATGGCGACTCCCTGATTCAGCTTCTTTCTCCCAGCATTCTGTTCTGTTTTCTCTGCCTACCTAAAGGTTGGCCTATCAAATGGGCCTAGGCAATTTCTTTATTAATAAGAAATCACTCCCACATCATACAGTGAACACACACACACCAATCCAAGGCTGAGAGCAAGACACCATTCAAAATATCACTGATTTAAACTCTGAGCTATAATTCCACTGTCTAGGTATGGCAGTAAATCTAGTGTGTTGATGAAGCTAAAACTCCTAACAGACAAAAATCCGGCTAGAAATTTTGTATAAGTTATTTTCAGTGGTGCCATCTGAGTGCTGAGTTCTGTGGTTTCCCAGTTCCATGGCAGCACAGTAGAAGGAAAGTGGACAGGCTACCATCTTCGTACTGAAAATGTGAGATTTCTCTGAAATTTGTTTTTTAGTTAAAATTGTGCTGTGGACATCCATTTTTATCTCCCTATGAATTGTATTGTGTTTGAAATGTTACCATTATGCAATTTACAAGTTATCTTTTATTGATATTTACGCTAGTTATTTATATTACCAAGAAATCCATAATTTGACTCTTATCTAGTTTTTCTTTTATTGAGCTTCAACTTTGACTGTTAACATTTCATATTCATAGGTTCCATCTCTAAAATTCATTCAACTGCAGATACTTTACAAAGCAGAATTTCTCTCAGCACTGAATATATATGTACTTTTATTTTTTATTGTTTCCTAAGTAACAAAATAACAAACAACTACTCACTGCACAATTTTCCTCTTTCCTAATTCAGTCCTTTAACCTCTTTTCAAAAATGAAATTTATTCATACAATATTCAAATATAGGTTGAAATTTTCAAATGTCAATGATCCATGTATAAGTATTATAACATCCTCCTCTGAGTAACTACCTATTACACATGTTCACATTTTGGAACATGTGCATCCCCAACAAATTGCTTCCGTAAGACATACAGAAAATAAACTAACATTTTTCCAATAAGTAGGTAAATAAATAAACAATGTTAGAAGAGGAAAGTTATAAAAACAAACCTAGTAATAAGAAAGGGTTCCTTCTAAAGCTTCACAGAAGTCTTACAACAGATTTAACATCATTGGACACATGCCACATGAATATATACACACAAATATTTTACATATTAACATAAATCATTTTAAAATGTCAAATTGATTAATTATATGTAGAAAAATTATATTTTGCTAATGTTATGTGTTCATATATTTATTTAGTCCATATTTATTTTATATTTATCCTATAAAACTATATTTTTTCTATGAAGATAGTAATACTTAGAGAAGTACCAAAACTATACAAAATTTTGCAAAATTCACAATGTTACAAGTGAAGTACAAAAGGTTGAAATTTATACAAAAAATAATTTATTAAGAACTAGTGTTTCTCTAAAATACAAAAGATGATGTACATTTTAGGAAACTGAGTGCTCCACAGCACTGAGCCTGCACCTCAGGCACCATATCATGGAAATAAATGCCTGTCTAAGTTTAGTGTTTCCAAGAATCAAGACATACGAGTGGCCAGAAGGGAAAGCAACTCCAATAACACAGAAAAGGAGAGAAACTGAAGTTTTCTGCTTATATTTAATGTCACAAACCTGCAAAAGATGTGACAGAAAAAAAATGCTGTACAGTAACAGGAATGTGACCACCATATGCAGGGCCTTTATGTGAGCTGCCTTGCTGATGTCTCTAGAGCCTTTGGCATTGTACTGCATCTTCTTCAGATGTTGCCACAGGGAGAAGATGAGCAGGAGAAACACGATCATGGTGACAGTGAAGGGGATGAGTGTGAACATAGTGTTGGTAAGTAAAACGAGTCTAGCAACTTGAGAATAATTACTTGATATGGCACTGAAGAATATATTTGCTTCAATTCTGTAAATGATGGTATCAATGTGTGTGTCTAGGACTAAAACATTTAAAAATAGTAGGAGCAGAGATGCCAACAGTGTCCCTGAAACCATTTTTTTTACTCTCCACTTTAGATGAATAAAAATAGAGTTTGAAAAACTGGCTATCTTGAGAAAATAGAAGATGCTGAGACATGTAGCAAGCCAGACACTGAAATGATTGGTTACTGTAAAGAATATACAAGTTTGTCTCACAATTTCTCTAGTTATCATTATGGCTGGATACCATTTATATACAAATAAATGTGCAATTAGCGAAAAGAGAAAAGCAATTCTGGAAATTGCCAGAGTAGTCAAGATCTGATCTATGAATGATATCTTTCTCTTCTTTACCCAGTCCATAACGTTCACTAGCACTGTGAATGCATTGCCTAAAGTTCCCATTAGAAATTCCACACTTAAAGTACTGAATAATATGCAATATAGGACAACATTCATTGTTTCCAAGATGATGCTCCAAATTCCACTATAGTGATAAATATTTGTAAATAGTCTTCTGATGTATGTATAGCTGATTCTTGAGAATTCATAACAAACAAATTAAATGAACTTTTATGTACAATGTCAAGTATGCATCAAGATTTCCTAATGAAGTAGTTTATAGTTTTCTTCACAAAAATCTTACACTTTGCAAGGATACCCAGGTGAGCGTCATCCAGATGCTTCATACCTTACACACAGTGTACCAGACGGAGTTCTCCATATTTGATACTAAGGAAAGCAGAATTCACATGCACTATCATTAAAACAAATAAATTTATTTGAATTGCTTTGAATGTTTGCATATTAAATTGTAACCATTTTATCTCTGATAAGGAAAAAACACCATAAAAATCTAACTCACATAAAAGGTAAAGTATTTTAACTTCTATGTATCATAAGATTTCCATTAAATATTTCAAAANAAATTTTTATACAAGCCAAAAATTACCTAATAATCTTACCTATTTAGTTACTCTTCAAATATCTGGGACTGAGATTAACAATTTTACTTTTTATAAGGTTATATATAGATGCATACACATACATATACTAATATATGCTAGTATATAAATGTGCATTTTACAACTTAATCCCTTTCAGTTCTGATTGAAATAATTCAGGTTTATCATTTACTAAAATTTATTGTGCATTTGACTTACAATTAGTAATGTGATAGTTGTTAGGAGATGGTACAAAATTGCTTCCATTTTTAATTGATGCAATAGTAATGTAAATCTTCTAAAGACTTGTGACTATCTTCTTCAAACACGTAAAGAAATATGGAATAATTCCTATTCTGTTACAAAGACAATAAGTTTACATGAATTCATTTGCACAACAAGAATCTTTTTGATTATCCATGTCTCCTACCTTTATTAATGCATCTGATTCCTTCACCAGTATGAGCACAAGGAACTATTCATCTCTCTCCAGTTTGCACTGACATTTTCTCCTGTAATGTCACTGTAGGCATAGAGGCATATAAAGGACAATAGATAGCCCATGAAAGAAAGGGAATGGAGCAATGGGTCATAACATTCTTCAAGACCTAATGGATAGTCAAAGGAGCAATAACACAAAAGAGAAGTATTAAAATAAGAAAGCAGAAAAAAAACATGTATCAAAAACTATAGTAAACTTGGCCTAGTAGTGAACACCAGTATACATGGTTCAGCACTGAGGGAAACTGGGAAGACCCTGTATCAACATAACACTAATAAAAATGCTGAGATAAAAGGAAAAGGCATAGATTATTGCATGTGAAAGATGAATTATAACTGGAAATTGGAGCAATGGTGAACAAAGAAAGTGACAAAATTTCTAGAACTGAAACATTAACATACCTGAACACAGAAAGGTCCTCATGAGATGGCTCTTTCCAGTAACAAAAGGCAGAAGAAGACAAAGAGAAATGCAAAACATATTGAGGGTGGAGCAGTGTGGAGAAAATGCTAGTACAATAGCTTCAAGGCCTTTTGGAAAAGTGACAAAGCGCGTATTCATGGGAGGCAGTAACAACAGCCCAGGAGCTTTCCTGAGCCCCTCTCTTCTCCACCTTCCACTCTGGACAAGAAACGTTTCAGGTTCTACTGGAATTGCTGTAGCTGCTGGACTCTGTAATCTAAGTTGGTTTGTTCAGATTTGAAGCTGCAACTGTATTGATAGCGGCAAGATTGCCGTGAAAGTCTCTGACACAGTTGTATGAAAAGAGCCCAAACTCCTTCTGAATTCATGCAAGGCACTCCACTTCACAAAAGGAGTAACCTATATTCAAGAGACAAAGCAGCAAAAACAGAGCTACAGAAAAAGCATAGCCTCCCAGTGCAGGGCATTCAGCAAAAGTGTAATTCATGTGTTTATAAATTCAGTCACTCTTTGGTTGGCACAGTTCAAGAATATTTCATCCATAAAGCTCTGTGATACCTCAAATGTCTTGATATGTTTCCTGGTGAATATCTTGTGTCATCAATGATATTCCTCCCTTTTGAACTATAACAGAACATTGTGAGCATTAGGTCTAATTTTGTAGGTGGTCATCTAGAGACCACATAGTGGAAGGGAGAATATTTATTCTAGTTTAGATTTTGTTGCTTCACTTCTATGAGCATACAATATGCACACTTAAAAAGCTTTTAGAAATGTTAGGCGAAAAAAACATATAAAAGTAACAACTGAAAAATGATGCGGGTAGTTCAGTATAAGTTCAGTAGAAGAATACGTCTCAGTCATGTAGGAGACCCTGGGTTTAATCAACAATCTCAAAAATTAAAAAAAAAAAACGATAAGGAAAGGAATCTTCTTCTTAACTAGATTTTATAATGTCAAATGTTATTTTGCATATAAAATAAGTATTAATTAATGTAATGATAGTAACATTATCCATAGTTGAAAAGTATATGATATTTTGTTAAAATCTTTTACATGATTTTCAAAAACTACCGTTTTGTCACAGATGACATCTACTTTGGCATAGCAGATTCCTTCAGTTAGTACTTCTGACATCTTAATAATATACTAACATTTCACCTAACAATTGTTCAATAGCCAGTCTTTTGCTCTGAGTAATGCTTCTGTTTAAGTTGGCAAAATCAAATTAAACCAAATGAAAACAGAACCAAATACTTTATGCTACCTACAGATTTTATAATGTCTTTATTTGCTATCATCTTGAAAGCCTTCACATAGTTCACTCATTTATTGATTCTGTAAACTATTTTGACGACCATATTGTTTTCATTTTTAGGTGCTAAGAATAAACAGAGCTGGCATGATTTCCCCTCTCAGGATGCTTTTTATATACTTGATGAGATTGATGTTGAACATGGTTAATTCTGTGACTGAAATGATCTGCCTTTACTTTTACATAAAGATGATAAGATTTCCTAACACCTGAATTTCAAAGAGATAGGAGCTCGCCTTTTGTAGGCCCTTCATGTGGACTGTGATGCTGGGATTTTGTCATCCATTATGTGGAACAAAGTCTTCCTGGGCTTCTTTTGCACAGGAAGAAGATTAACCCCAGAGCACAAAGCAGGGATGTAGTGCCAAGGGGGAAGTGTCCACAGTGAGGACAGTCCCATGTGAGTGTGAAGTGTCTACATGAGAACACTCCCATGTGAAAAGCTGTTGTGTCCTTCATCTTTGTCTTTCCAGTTATGTTGCTTTCATACTTTCTCACCAGAGCTGTCTTCTTTACTCACACCCCCAAAAAATAAAAAATATATAAATAAAAACAAGCAACACATGAGTGAGAGTGTATGTATGTAATATTTGTGTGCTTGTGTGTGATAGTATACACACCCCACAAAACAAAGACCATAGAGGATATTAGGTGTCTTCATGTATCATTCTGTCCCATTTCCTTGAGCTAGAATATCTCACTGAGCCTGGAGCAGAGCTGGTGGCCAGCAAGCCTCAGTGATCCTCCAGTCTCCACTTCCCATCCCCCACAGCACAGGTGTTACAGACACACACCATCATGCCCTGTTTTGTTGTAGAAGGAGGAGAGGCAGGCTGCTTCTTGCCGCCCAACTTCTGGCCGCCTGGCTAGCTTACACCCCAAAATAACAAGAAACAAATTATATTTATTTAAACATTGCCTGGCCCATTATTTTTAGCCTCTTATTTGCTAACTCTTACATATTCATTTAACTCATAGCTAATAATCTGTATCGCCACTTGACTGTGACTTACCCGCATGAGTCTATCCAGCGTCCATCTTGGAGAGGAGAGCCATAGCATCTACCACACTGCCTTCCTCCTCCCAGAATCCTGTTCTGTCTACTCCACCCACCTAAGGGCTTGCCTATCAAAAGGCAGCTTCTTTATTTAACCAATGAATGTAACACATAGGCAAAAGATCCTCCTACACCATTTCTCCTTTTTTTGTTTAAACAAAAAAGAAAGGCTTTTACTTTAACATAGTAAAATTACATATAACAAAGCAGTTATCAAGCAAGAATTCCAGTTACAATATTTATATCTATTTTATCTTTTATCATAGCAATGGAAAACTATAACCATCTATCTATTTTTCCACTCCATCAAAGACTCCAGAAGGATATAATATTACCTAAGTAAATGAGAAGTAAGCAACTTCAGAAACTCTAGAGATGACAGAGACATCTCGCTGCCTGGACAGTCACTCAAAGTTCTTTTTTACTGTTGGGGCATCCATCTCTGGCCTTTAGGCCCATAGTATCTAGCAGACTTTTCCATGAAGCAGGAAATTTCAAAGAAAGTTCAGTCACTTTCTTTTGTATCCTGCAGAATGTCTTGCAGACTCTTTCATAAGTCAGGAACCCCGAAAGATCATCTCACCTTTAGGCAAGTCCAGCAGTCCTCTCTCTGTGGGTTCTTTGTATCCAGTTTATGCAACAGTCCAGGCAAGAGTAGTTTCTTGCCCAAATGGCTAGTAAACTCCATAAGGAGCCTCTTTGATGCCCATCTTCCTCTTGAAGTAGCTGGTGCTACCAGGAGCAGACCCTAAGTTATTAAAACATTAAATGCCATATTCTGTTGTTTTTGAAAGATATGAAGAATGCCTATCTAACTGAAATATACATCTATATTTCTAGAAAATTTAACTAACATGACTACAAGCTTGACTATTATCAATGATTATTCATTAACAACTATATTTCCTGATTATACATTATATTTTTGCTGTTTCAAAAGGCTTTATTTTTCCTTGGTCCAAGACTTGAGAGGGACTCCAGGGCATTACAAAGCTGCCTAATGGCTTCTTGAGAGGTTCGGGTGAAGGTCCTGAGGCAGGCTGGTGCAGAGCAGAGGTGGGAGCCCCTCGGAAGGAGAGTCATGCTTGAGAGTGAGCCTCCTAGTCATGCTTGAGAGTGAGCTGCTCAAAGAGGTACTCACCCAGAGATGCCTGGGGCCCAGCAGCCAACCAGCGGAGGTTGGTCAGGTGGTTGCCCATCTTCTTGATAACCTTCACCTCCTTATCCAGGAAGTGGTTTTCAAGGAAGTTACAGAGATGAGGATCTGTGCGGGCAGAGCCCAGGGAATGAAGATCCAAGAGGGCCTGGTTCAAGTTCTTCTCCAAGGCCAGGGAAGCTTTCATGGCCTCCTGGGTTTTACCCCACTCATCTTGAGATGGACTTTGCACATCCTGAAAGAGTGCACGGCCTCCGCGATCGTTCTGCAACTTGAGGAGATGCTCGGTGCCCTCGTGCTTCTCCTCGGCCAATTCGCTGAAGAAGTGGCCTACACTCTTCAGAGCCACGTCATCCTGGTCAAAATAGAAGCCCAGCAAGAGGTAGGTATAGGTGGCCTGCAGGTGCAGGTTGACCAGGCGGTTCATGGCAGCCTCCACTTTGGTGGAATAATTCTGACGAATCTGGGAGGTCATGGCTGAGATACAGTCTGGAGCTACACGCAAAGAGATGGTGCTGGCTGGTCCTGGGAGCAGAAGGCGGCCAGGAGATGATCCCGGAGGCTGCGATTGCAGATGAGGAGCGGTGGAAGCTAACAAAGGAAGGCACTGGGTCTGTTCCATAAAAACACTATTGAAGCAAGACACAGATCCACGGGATCTCCGAAGGCTGCTCTACATTATGTTTTTAAATTAACTACACAATCACAATACCTTAATCAAGATCAGAAATACATATACATATAACAAAATTGACCTTAAATTTATACCAATGAAGCATAATTTATACCAATGTAAATTAATTCATATCTATATCATATCCCCCTTTAAATGTAAAAGAACATTTATAAACAATGTTTGGGAATATGGGCACAGTTAGTTCTCTACAAACTTCTTCCTGATGTATGGGGGCGCTGTTAATTAGGTCTTTCATGGTATAATATGTGTGCTAGATTCCTCTCAGTCAGCAGTTGAGTCAAGTAATTTTTTGAGGGTGTTCGTAGCAACCTTTCAGGAGGGCATGCTCTATCATACCATATTGGGATAGAAGCAATCCACAGGGTCTCATCCTCTGTGAAATCAAAAGAACCACCTCTTTTCCGAAGCATCATATCCTTAGGTCCAAATTCTGAAGTCAAGATAGCTTTATAGTACACATGTTGGATTAGCTTAGCCACACAATGAAATGTCTCTCTCTATTTAGCTCCTTCACAGTCAAAAAATTTAAAGAAAACACAATGAACATAATCCTGACTCTGTGAATTTTTCATTTTTATGTGACTTATTTTTTATTTCTTTTAATCTATTACCATCTGTACTCTGTCTCTTTAAAGACTTTACCCTTTTTTAATCATTAACTTTATTCTCTATATTCTTTTTCTTCTCTCTTCCAAGCCTGCATATGTCTATCAAACACTATGACACATTTAGAGAACTTTTATGCCTGAATCTGTCCTATTGTGAATCTGTAATTCTTCACTATCCAGGAGCACTTCTTAAAATGCTAAGCACTTCTTAAAAACTTAAGTTGCACCATGTACAGGTAATACGGTACTGCCTGTGTCCTGCCCAGTCTAAACCTTAACTGTGCTGTTATGATAATTAATATAGTTACTGCCTGAGATCAGCACAGTTCAGCATGGCAGAGCTGAAGCTGCTCATGTCTCTGAGCCAAGCACAGTTCCAGGCACACAGCAGTCCACATTGCCATCAAGCAAGCCATAGCACTTTACTCACAAAACCCCATCCAAATTCTCTGTCTCCTGCAAGAGAAAGAGGTTACCGTAGGAGCATAGCACAGAAAGCCCGCGTTTAATTTCTCTGCGGCACCTGGCCAGCAAACAGCAAAAAGCTGTGTTAAACTCTCTCTCTCTCCTTTTTAAGCCCTCTCAGGTTTTATGTAGAGTTAGTAGACCATGTTGGGCAGGCACTCTGTTGTAAAAGGAGTGGCAGCTGCGTTCCTGCCTGGATCCCGGCTGACTAAACCTCTAAATAATCACCAAAACTATTCATTTAAACACTGCCTGGCCCATTGTTTCTAGTCTCATATTGGCTAACTCACACATCTTAATTAATCCATTTATATTAATGTATATTGCCACTTGACTGTGCCTTACCAGCATGAGTCTAACCAGCGTCCATCTTGGAGAGGAGAGCCATGGCGTCTGCCACACTGCCTTCTTCCTCTCAGAATTCTGTTCTGTCTACTCCACCCAAGGGCTGGCCTATCAAAAGGCTAATGCAGCTTCTTTATTTAATCAATAAAAGTAACACATAGACAGAAGACCCTCCTATACCACTGTTTCTTAGGAGTTCTGTGGATTTCAACTTAGAACCCCATGGTTGTAAAGATTCTCTTATTAGATAAGTCATCTTCCCTGCCTCCCCTTCAATATATCTACTTTATATGTGCCCTTGAATTGTAGATGTAATCTGTTATTCTTTACAATTCCATGACCAATGTCAAGCAAACAGCAGCACAGTATGTTAGTAGGTGAACTCAATCATCTCTTTTTGAAAATAGTAAATTACCATAACCGCTCAAATTGACTCTTGTTCATATACTCTGTGACACTCCTGTAGACCAATTGAATTCATAGTTGACTTTGAATTTAAACTGCATTCTTGTTGCTAGCATGCAAATAAGGACATATTCTGATTCAACATTTGTAAACACTATTGTTTAATTTCTCCATTATTTGTGTTAAACTATTTAGTTTTCTGTTAATTACATGTTAAATTTAATTATCATAATATTCACAGTGTTTTTTTGGAAACCTAGGAAACTAATATTCCTTCAAAAGCTAGTAACTATGCATAACTGTGTTTAAAATTGTGTGCTTGTGTAATTACATAGAGGAACACACACATACCCCATAGGAGAATTATTGTTCTATCTTCTCAATTGTGTTTCTCTTGTATATAAATAAAATTCAAAACACCTTTAATGATCTTCAGACTTTTTGGCCTTTTATCAATGTCTGTCAAACATATTTCTCATGTTTAGAGCTTTGGTGAAGTTACTGGTTTGAGTACATTAAGTTTTAAAATAATTATTTTTTAAGATAATCTGCGATTCACAGAATCAAGGTTTAAACATTTCTTGTGCTTTCATTATGTTCTTTTAAAAACCTGTTTCTGATGGAAATAAATGGAAGTACAATACCTCTAAGCCCATTTAGATAGTACCAGTTAATAGCAGAACCAATCCATGCTGGCCATTATGTTCTTTTAAAAAATCTGTTTCAGGCAAAATAAATGGGAGTACAATACTTCTAAGCCCATTTAGATAGTACCAGTTAATAGCAGAACCAATCCATGCTGGCCAAACACTTTCTCCATTCCCCCTCCTTTCTACAGATAGAAAATAGAACCTTAAAATAAAAATCCTGCTTTCCCTGGGAGGCTGGTACTTTTGACTTTTCTGCACAGCCTGTTGGCAAAGGCTTCTCTTTCTTTCCCAGCCTGCCTGATCCAAATAATCACCCAGAAACTATATTGATTACAACACAGCTTGGCCTACTAGCTCATTCTTATCATTGAATAGATCTTATAACTTAAATTAACCTATTCTATTCATTGATGTATTATCACATGGTTGGGGCTTACTGGTAAGGCATCAGGCATCTGTCTCCTAAAGTGGCTACATAGCATCTCTTTGACTTTGCCTACTCTCTCCTCCTCTCTCTGCTTGGAATTCCCACCTTGCCCTATTCTGCACTGCAATGGGCCCAAACAGATTCTTTATTAACCAATAGTATTCACAGTATACAGAGGGTATACCCACACCAGCACCCTGTCATATTAGCTAACACACTGCTCAACCAACTCTAATAAATGCTTTGCCTGAAAAATGACACATCTCCTTCCATGTCTCTCCATTCATGATCATCTTGGAAATGTAACACTTATGAATTGAGTACTCCCTAAAAAATTACATCTTATGAAGCAGATAGTTTTTTCAGTGAACTGTACAAACCTACACAGCATAGAAAGGAAGGCCTGTCTCAAGATCCTGTTCTGTAGAATCAGGGCACATGAATGGGCAGAGAGAAAACCAAATCTCAGAGTTAGTACAAACAAAATTATTGGACTTCCCTGCTTAAAGTTACTGTTACAAAATAGTAGGAAAAGCACCAAAAAGAAAGTGGTATACAGTAACAAGCTGACTACTATTTCAAGGTCTTTATGTGGGTTGTGTTCTAAGGTCTCTGGAGCCTTTAGAAATGAGCTGCATGCCCTTAATATCTCTCCACAGGAAGAATATGAGCAGGAGGAAAGTAATCAAGGTCAGGGTGAAGGGGATGAGTGTGAACATAGTGTTGGTGAATAAAATAATCCTAGAGTTGACCAGAGTGGATTGAAATAAGAATATAGAATATATTTGGTTCATGTCCATCATTCCAGAAATGAGCATGTCTGTTTATGACTAAAATATTCAAAGACAAGAGAAGCAGAGGTTCCAGCAATGTCATCAAAACAAATTTTGAACTCTCCACTTTAGGTGAAGAAACATGGAGTTTGAGAGAAAAAATGGCCATTTTGAGAAAATAAATGATGCTGATGTTTATAGCAAGTCAGAAGCTGACATGATTGGTCACCATCCAGAAAATATTGATTCTTCTCTCCACTTTTCCAGTTATCATTAAGGATGGTACAACTCAGATATAAAAAAGGACTATGAGAAGAGACCAGAGCAGAGTGATCCTGGAGATGGCCAGAGCAGTGAGGATCTGACCCACTGAAGAGACCTTTCTTCTCTTGACATAGTCCATGATGTTCACCAGTGCCATGAATGCTTTTCCTAAGTTTCCTATTATGAATTCCACACTTAAAATAAATGTTAATGTGGTATGTAGAATATAACTCATTGTCACTAGAAGGATGCTTTAGTTCATGATACACTGATGAAGATGTTTTAATCAGTCCTCTAAAATGCTGGGAAATTCTTGAACTCCCATAGCAGTCACTGCCATAAGCCTCTATACACAGTGCCAATCAAACTTTGATTTACTACTGATTTGGTCCACAATAGTCTGCACAAAATTTAAGAACCCCCAAGGCAGCTAGGTTAGAGTTTATTCAGATACTATGAGCCTTACAAAGGGCACCCTATAGTCTTTTGTGTAGATATGAAATAAACACATAATTTTTATATGCTGTTATCAAAATAAAGATATACTTACATGCATTGGTTTTTACTTGTTTACCTTTATACATATTTTAATCTAGATATTTGATTTATGGACAAGTGACATTAAGGAATTGTAACTCATAGCCAGCAACCAAATCCATACTGAAATATAGAAGAAAAACAACGTTAAATATCAAAGTAATGCTTGCCCAGGGAACTATGCACGTTTGCCAAAGTTTTTATAGCAAGGTAACAGAGTTGCATAAAAGTCTCATAGACTTCATTGTCCTTCTGATAT
The DNA here is from genome assembly GCF_014885135.2 of Alexandromys fortis. NCBI lineage: Eukaryota > Metazoa > Chordata > Mammalia > Rodentia > Cricetidae > Alexandromys > Alexandromys fortis. Next base: position 2,112,293 of record NW_026068095.1, on the reverse strand, counting down.
TCTGTAATAAGAAAAATGAACATCTTGCATTTTGCAGGGTCATGCACACACACACACTGCTACCCACAAGTACAGAAAGACTCAAATGCCATTCACTCACCATTTTAATAAATCTGTTTCAACATTAGTGGTTTTGTGCATGTAACTTATGCTTATTCTGCTGTAGTTGACAAGATGTTGTATCAAATAGTTTCCATGTATAATTGATATCATAATAATATAAATATTTTCAAAAGTTGTGAATCTTTTATTTCTGTATATGAACAAATTTGGAGATTGTTCTATCATGCTATCAAACAAAGAATTTTAATGAATTTAAAGACACACCAAGGATCTTTCCTAATCTGTATTTGCCTTTGTTATTACATTTGCCACCCTTCGAACCTAAGAGCTTCAAATAGAACCATTTCACTCCAATTTAGACCAGCATCTGCTCCACTGCCAACATCACAAGCTTCAAGGATAGTACATGACCAAGAAAAGCAAGAAATAAAGCAATATAATGATATTTTACAGTGTTAATAAATAAGCTTACTTTATTTACAGAAGTGAAGCAGTCAACCTCTAGAGAACTCTTTTATTATTAAAAATTTTATTAAAAATTTCCACCTCCTCCAATTTCCCTCCACTTCTGTCCACCCCTCCACCTCCCTCTCCAATCCAAAGAGCAGTCAGTGTTCCCTGCCTTGTGGGAAGTCTAAGGTCCTCCCCTTTCTATCCAGGTCAAGGAAGGTGAGCATCCAAACAGACTAGGCTCCTACAAAGCCAGTACATCAAGTAGAATCAAAACCCAGTGCCATTGTCCTTGGCTTCTCAGTCAGCACTCATTGACCGCCACGTTCAGAGAGTCTGGTTTGATCACATGCTCTTTCAGTCCCAGTCCAGCTGGCCTTTGTGAGCTCCCATTAGATCAGCCCCCCCACCCCCACCCCACCCCCCGTCTCAGTGGGTGGGCGCAACCCTCGCGGTCCTGACTTCCTTGCTCATGTTCTCCCTCCTTCTGCTTCTCATTTGGACCTTGGGAGCTCAGTCCAGTGCTCCAATGTGGGTCTTGTCTCTCTCTCCATCCAATGCCAGATGAAGGTTCCATGGTGATATGCAAGATATTAGTCAGTTTGACTATAGGATAGGGCCATTTCATGCTCTCACTCCAGCTGTCCAAGGAACTAGCTGGGGACATCTCCTTGGACACCTGGGAACCCCTCTAGAATAAAGTCCTCTAGAGAACTCTTACGTCTACGAAATCTTCAGACTGAAAGGAGAGCAAGATCCTATCTCATCCTGCCTTTTATTCCTCTGTAGTGTTGGAATGAAAGGCATGCACTGCCACTTCCTGGCCTCTATGACAAACTAGTGTGGCAGGTGGGATTAAAAGTGTATGTCACCACTAACCTGGCCTGTATGGCTGACTAGCGTGGCTGCCTTGCACTCTTCAGGAGAGCTTTATTTATTAAAATACAAATAAAATATCATTATATTACCCCTTTTTCCAAATTACAAAAAAGTAGGCTGTAACTAATATAAAAAACTATGCATTAACTACAATGATTATAATATATATGTAGTAAGTACATCAACAATGTCAAGTCCATTTGCATTTTACTAATTCAGAAAAAATACTCCATATCTATCCTATCTTGGTGAAGCCAAAGTCTTGAACCTAATTTACTTTCTATCAAAGTGATTCACAACTATCTTTTGATATCTCTCTGCCTTATACATTTTACACTTCTTTAATGAATTTCTGTTCTGAGTCTCATAAACAATAGAAAACGATAATTGTCTAGCCTTCAACCACCTCAGAGACCTAAGAGAGAAATAATATTAACTGAGTAAACAATAAGTACAAGCAAAAGAATTCCAAAACAAAATGTGAGAAATGACAAAAACAACTGAATGTCTGGACAGTCAACCAAAGTTCCTTTGCAACATTGGGACATTCTTCTTCAGCATAGAGGCCTATAATATTCATCAAGCTTTTCTATGGAGGGGGATTTTTGAAGGACTCTTCTTCCACCTTGTCTTGAGAACGTTTAGCACCCACTCTTTTTTGTGTTCTGCTTATCCAATTAGGATAGCATACTGTCAGCGGTCAAGGGAAGGACACTTTCTTGGCCAGTGACTTATTTTTGTCATAAAGAAGGGAAACTTCATGTGGAGTTTCTTCAATGTCCCCATCTTCTCTGAAGTAATTGGTGCTACAAGAAGCACAGTAGTCTCATTGTCATAAAAAAAGAGCCTATGTTAATAAAACATCTTAAATAACTTATTATCTAAAGTGAATGAAGACAACCTGTCTATTTAAAATGTAACTCTTTGTCCTTGAAACTATACCTAATATGATTCTACATGTTCATTCTTAATAGATGACTAATTGCCAATCGGCATTTTCCTATTATTTTAAAAAGTTGGTAATAATAACTTTCAAGGGATAGAAATTTGCATTACATAGTTATATAAACTGTATAGATACAATACCTTGAAAAAGATTAGAAACATATGTACAATATGTTTTAACAAAAATTAACATTTTTTATATTTACAAAATTTGTATACACTATAAAAAAGTTCAATCCAATGCAGAATATTTAAAACTAGTAGTTGCTTTTAAAAAGAAGACTCAATAATCTAATATTTTATCTATCATATCTCTATCCTCCCTTTTTTCTTTTCATAGTAGATTCAATAATCTACACTTTTATCCTATCAAAACATGACATTAAAATTCTTCAGGAGCTAACAATAGTAAAAGAATTTTTGATTCAAATGCAATAAAAGGAACAATTAAGTCAGAGGCTACACTAACATTGATATGGTGGTGCACACAGGTAAACTTAGCTTAGCGGTGAAGAGATACATGTAGGAGGATAACTAATACAAGGTAAGACTAAGAGATAAATAAGACACTGTTTAAAACAAATCCTTTGTAGATTACAGGCAAGGCATGAGGTATTCCAGGATGGAGAATGGAGCAAATGCCCAACAATTACAAAACAACTATACTGGGAAGATAAAAAAGATAATTGCATAAGCATGTAAAAAGTTTTCAGGGAAGTTGCTAAGAAAAGAAGAATGAGCATACCATCATTGTGGACACAGAAATGTCCTCCTGACATGGCTCCTTCTATAAAACAAAAAAGAGAAAGGAGACAAAAAGAAATGAAATACACTCCAAGGTCCAGGGGTGGGGCAATGTAGAGAGGATGCTACTGCTAGAAATGCAAGGTTTTTAGAAGTAACAGAACTTGTGTCCACCAGGAGAGAGTAACACATACCACCCTAATGGGCTCCACCTCTGCATCTTCTGTTCTGCACAAGAAACACTTGAGGTTCCACATGAAGATCAAGCAGTTCCTAGGATGGCCAGACTTGCCCAGAGAAGATGACATTAGCACCAGGAATACTTTGCACATATTTCATCTTTAGAGCAACATAATAAAGCATTTCCTCAGAAAGGAGGAAGAATATACAGTTGGGAGAATGGAGGATATAAGGGGTGGAGAGAAGAAGTGGAAAGAGCTGAATATGGTCAAAATGCATTATATTAAATTTTCAAAAAAACTACCAAATAAACTTAAGGACTCCTAATGACTTGTTGTTCTAATCAAGGACATTGTATTAAACTTTCAAAGAACCACCAAATGAATTTACAGAACCACCAAATGAATTTACAAACTACTGATGACTTGAAATTTAATCATAGCATATTTTAGCCCCCATCAGAGAAGCTTCTCCTGTGGTAAATAGCAATGAATATAGAAACCCTAACCTGCCCATATATACAGAAGAAAAGTCTGGGGACTTCTCAGCTCTAAACTGAGCACTCATAACACACCCCTCCCCTCAAGCCTCGGGGATTATCAAGGAATAGGACTAGGAAGACTGTGAGAGATGGAAAGAGTGGGTGACAGCAAAAAAAAATGGTTGGCTTTCTTTTTCTGATAAAACAGGACAGTTGGACAAATGAATTTGCAGCAGTTGTAACAACATGCATAAAACCTGAACAAGCTCAATCTAGACAAAACCCCAATATAGAGAGAGGAAGGAAGACACAAAACCCTACTTCTAACTGAGAAACTACAGGCTTTAATAGCTGTGAGAGAAGAATCAGTGGAGTCGTGGGTAACCACACACTGGGGCAGGCCTCATCTCAAGAATAGTGTAGCAACAAAAAGTGGACTCCATGTGGATGAAGAGCAATGAAGAGAACTCAAAATTTGGGTGTGAAGGTAGAGGAGAGTGGGCAATGATTATGGGAGTGGATGGAGGACTGACGTAATGTGTTCACAATACATTGCATAAAATTTTCAAAGAATTAATAAAAATGTTCTTAAAAGAATCAAAGAAAAGAGAAAACAAAAACCGTATATATCACAAGAGTAAATTCTTATTTCTCCTTCTGAGGTAAGGAAATGTAGGATTTCATCTTAGCCACCATGAACAAACAAAACAAGCTGAGGCTATTGGCAAACCAGACAGTACAAGGATCACTTTCACCAGGGACTTTAAGGACACCCTTCTTCACGTGCTCGTTATTTGAACCCAGATTGAATGCACTAGGTTAACTTTACCAAAGGAAACAATTCTGGAGACAGTTCAGGGAGTAAGAATTCTATTACCAGGGACATCTTTTCCTCCCAGTAATACCCAAGCCATTTTCAATGTTATAAAGACATTGGCAGATTTTCCAAATCCAAATATTCTCACACTAACTGGATGAAAAACAAGCTCGGCATTAACTAAGCCTTGTTACTGGTTATGATTAATAATCTCCTGACCAAAATTCTAGCAATACTGTTTCTGGGTGGACAAGGAGTCCTATTTCCCTTTCGTTCATTTTTTCATTTACCTTTGAGAGTTTATTGTATGTGCACCATTTCTAAATCCTTTTTGCTCCCTCGAAAATCTCCCATATACTTCTTCTTGCTCTCTTTCAAATTCATGACCTGGTTTTTTCGTAATTTTTGTTATACACACACACACACACACACACACACACACAAATAAATCTTTCAGTCTGAATGATATTCTACTGGCTTTTACATTCTGTGGACCGTGTTCAGGAGGAACGCAGCATTAACTAAGACAACCCCTTAGCTCAATGCTAGATCCATAGAAAAAAGCTATTATCCCACAACAACTCTAACCATGCATTGTATGACCTCACCACCAGCCCCAGACTTCAACTGCTGGTCCTGGAGATAAAGCTGAATTCTCATTTACTAGCATGCAAATGCAGGCATACTCTCTCTTATTGTTTTGCAAGCATTTTCCTTTGCCTAGCTTCTTTGAAATTTGAACTCATTCAGCAAAGTTTTATAAGTTTTAAAATTACAAAGTTTTGTTTGTTTAAAAAAAAAACAACAAAGAATGACACCTGGGAACTGTCTAGAGCCAAGTACCTGCCAACTCTAAAATGACTCCCTTAATTAAGATATCTTCTTCCCTGCTCCCATATCTGTCCTTCCTCCATCTCAAACATCCAATTCCTCCAAGCTCTCCCCAATCTTCCCCTTCTGCCTTCTCTCTTTTCATCTTACCTTCCCCCCACCCCACCCACACCCTCATGCTTCCAACTATTGCCTGGCGATCTTGTCTACTTCCAATATCTAGGAGGATAAATATATGTTTTTCTTTGGGATCACCTTCTTATTTAGCTTCTCTAGGATCATGAATTATAGGCTCAATGTCCTTTGTTTATGGCTAGAATCCACTTATGAATGAATACATACCATAGTCATCTTTTTAGGTATGGATTATCTCACTCAGGATAGTGTTTTCTATTTCCATTCATTTGCATGAAAAATTCAATATGTCATTGTTTTTTACAGCTGAGTAGAACTCTAAAGTATATATGCACCACACCTTCTTTATCCATTCTTCTATTGAGGGGCATCTAGGTTGTTTCCAGGTTCTGGCTATTACAAATAGTGCTGCTATGAACATAGTTGAACAAATGCTTTTGTAGTATCATTGGGCATCTCTTGGGTATATTCCCAAGAGTGGAATTGCTGGATCCTGAGGTAGGTTGACTCCCAGTTTTCTGAGAAACCTGCCACACTGATTTCCAAAGTGGTTGCACAAGTTTTCATTCCCACCAGCAATGGATGAGTGTACCCCTTACTCCACATCCTCCCCAGCATAGACTATCATTGGTGTTTTTGATTTTAGCCATTCTGACAGGTGTAAGATGGTATCTCAAAGTTGTTTTGATTTGCATTTCCCTGATCTCCAAGGAGGTTAAGCATGACCTTAAGTGTCTTTTGGCCATTTGAACTTCTTCTGTTGAGAACAAGGGGACTGATCTAATGGGAGCACAACAAACCCAGCTAGACTGGGACTGAACGAGCATGTGATCTAACTGGACTCTGAAAGTGGAAGACAATGAGGGCTGACTGAGTAGCCAATGATAATGGCACTGGGTTTTGATTCTACTGCATGTACTGGCTTATTGAGAGCCTAGTCTGTTTGGATGCACACCGTCCTAGACCTGGATGGAGCGGGGAGGGCATTGGACTTCCCACAGGGCAGGGCACCCTGACTTCTCTTAGGACTGGAGAGGGAGGGGAGGGAAAGTGGAGGGAGTTGGATGGAAGGAGGTGGAAATTTTTATAAATAAATTTTAAAAACAGAAGAAAAAGGAGTTAATGATGAAGACAGGGATGGGTGAGTTTTAGTCCTCAGGTGATATGGTGAATGGTCCTTCAACATCAGGATTTTGTTTAAGCATATGAATTGTATTCATGAAGAAGAGGTTTTTTTTTTCTTTCTAAGGTGTCTCATTGTCTATAGGATCTCCTTGGGAAATTCCTCTTCTCTATAATTATCTGCTGGTAATTAATGTCTTGTAGCTTCATTATATTCAGTCAAAAAGTGCACACACAAGCACACACACACACACAGTAATCCAAAGCTGAGAACAAGACACCATTCAAAAAATTATTGCTATGATCACTGAGCTAGATTTCCACTGTCTGGGTATTGCAGTAAATCTAGTGTCCTGATGAAGTAAAGCTTCTAGTAGACAGGAATCTTGTTAGAGTGCTGTATATGAGTTATTTGAAATAATGCTTTAAAAGCATACTGAGTGCTGTGTTCTGTGGTTTCCCAGTGCCAAGGCAGCATAGTAGAAGGAAAGTGGACAGGCTACCATCTTCATACTGAAAATGTGAGATTTCTCTGAAATTTGTTTTTTTAGTGAAAATTGTTCTGTGTACATCCATTTTTATCTCCCTGTGGATTATATTGTGTTTGAAATGTTAACATTATGCAATTTACATTTTATCTTTCTTTCATATGTACTCTATTTTCACCAAGAATCCATACTTTGATTCTTATCTAGTTTTGGTTTTATTGAACTTCAACTTTGACTGATAGCATTTCATATTCATAGGTTCCATCACTAAAATTCATTCAACTACAGATACTTTACAAAGCGGAACATTTCTCTCAGCACTGAATATATATGTACTTTCTTTTCTTATTGCTTCCTAAGTAACAGAATAACAAACAACTATTCACTACACAATTTTCCTGCTTAGCAATTCAGTCCTTTAACATCTTTTCAAAAATGAAATTTATTCATACAATATTCAAATATAGGTTGAAATTTTCAAATTTCAATGAGCCATCTATAAGTACTATAAAATCCTCCTTCAAGAGGTTACCTATTACAAATGTTCACATTTTATAACAAGTGCATACCCATCAAACAGTCTCTGGAAGACATACAAAAATAAACTCAACATTTTTTCAATAAATAGGTAAATAAATAAACAATGTTAGAAGAGGAAAATGATAAAACAAACCTAGTAATATGAAGGGATTCCTCCTAAAGAGTCACAGAATTTTACAACAGATTTAACATCATTGGACACATGCTACATGAAAATATACAAACATGTATTTTCCATATTAACATAAAACATTTTAAAATGTCAAAGTGATTAATTATATATAAAATTATATTTTGCTAATGTTATTTGTTCATATACATATTTAGTCCATATTTATATTTATCCTTATAAAATAATATATATATTTTCATATTTTCTGACAACGGAGTAATAGTTAGAGAAATACCTAAAGTATACAAAATTTTGCCAAATTCAAAATGTTACAAGTGAAGTACAGAAGGTTGAAATTTATACGAAAATAACTTATTAAGAACTAATGTTCTTATAAAATACAAACGATGATATACATTTTAGGAAACTGAGGGCTCCACAGCACTGAGCCTGCACCTCAGCCACCACATCGTGGAAATAAATGCCTGTCTAAGTTTAGTGTTTCCCAGAATCAAGACATATGAGTGGCCAGAAGGGAAAGCAATTCCAACAGTCCATAAAAGCAGAGACACTGAATTTCTCTGCTTATATTTAATGTTACAAAACTGCAAAAGAAGTGACAGAAAAAAAATGCTGTATAGTAGCAGGAATGTGACAACCATTTGCAGAGCCTTTATGTGGGCTGCCTTGCTGACATCTCTAGGGCCTTTGGCATTGTACTGCATGTTCTTCAGATGTCTCCACAGGGAGAAGATGAGCAGGAGAAACACGGTCAGGGTCATGGTGAAGGGGATGAGTGTGAACATAATGTTGGTAAGTAAAACGAGCCTAGCAACTTGAGAATAATTACTTGAGATAACACTGAAGAATATATTTGCTTCAATTCTGTAAATGAAGACATCAGTGTGTGTATCTATGACTAAAACATTTAAAAACAAGAGGAGCAGAGATGCCAACAGTGTCCCTGAAGAAAAATAGAGTTTGAAAAATTGGCTATCTTGAGAAAATAGAAGATGCTAAGACATGTAGCAAGCCAGATATTGAAATGATTAGTTACTGTCCAGAAAATACAAGTTTGTCTCACAATTCTTCTAGTTATTACTATGGATGGATAGAATTTATATACAAATAAATTTGCAGTTAGTGAAAAGAGAAAAGCAATTCTGGAAATTGCCAGAGTAGTCAAGATCTGATCTATGAAAGATATTTTTATTCTCTTTACCCAGTCCATAACGTTCACTAACACTGTGAATGCATTGCCTAAATTTCCCATTAGCAATTCCACATTTAAAATAGTTAATAATAGGTAATACAAGACACCATTCATTGTTTCCAATATGATGTTCCGAATTACACTATACTCATATATGTGAATACAGTCTTCTGATGTGTGTCTAGCTGATTCTTGAGAATTCATAACATACTAATTTACTGAACTCATACATACAATGTCAAGTAAACATCAAGATATTCTAATGAAGTGGCTTGTAGTTTTCTTCACAAAAATCTTACACTTTGCAAGAAAACCCCGGTGAGCTTGATCCAGATGCTTCATGCCTTACACACAATGTACCGGAGTCCTCCATAGTTGATGCTAAAGAAAGCAAAATTCTCATGCACTGTCATCAAAATAAATAAATTTATTTGCATTTCTTTGACTTTTTGCATATTAAATTGTAACCATTTAATCTCTGATAAGGAAAAATGATAAAATTCTAACTCACATGAAAGGCAAAGTATCTTAACTTCTGTGTAATGTATGATTTCCAATAAATATTTCAAAATGAAGCCAGGTAGGCACTTATATATATTTTTTTTTCAAAAGATTTTTTTCTCTAAGCAAACAATTGCCTAGTAATCTTACCTACTTAGTTACTCTTCAAATATCTGGGGCTGAGATTAATAATTTTACATTTTATAAGGTTATATATGCATGCATACACATACAAAGATACTAATATATGCTATGTTCATAAATATGCATTTTACATCATAATCCCTTTCATGTCTGATTGAAATAATTCAGATTTATCATTTATTTAAATTTATTGTACATTTCACTTACAATTAGTAATGTGATGGTTGTTAGGAGATGGTATAAAATTGCTTCCATTTTTAATTGATGCAATAGTAAGGTAAATATTCTAAAGACTTGTGACTATCTTCTTCAAACATGTAAAGAAATATGGAATAATTCCTATTCTGTTACAAAGACAATAAGTTTACATGAATTCATTTGCACAACAAGAATCTTTTTCATTATCCATGCCTCCTACATTTGTTAATGCATCTGATTCCTTCTCCAGTATGAACACTAGGCACTATTCATTTTCCTTCAGTTTGCACTGGCATTTGCTCCTGTAGTGTCACTGTAGGTATCAAGGCATATAAAGAGCAATATAGAGCCCAGGATAGAAAGGGAATGGAACAATGGTTCATAACATTCTTCAAGACCCAATGAATAGTCAAAGGAGCAATAACACAAAAGAGAAGTATTAAAGCAAGAAAACAGAAAAACATGTATCAAAAACTATAGTAAACTTGGCCTAGTGGTGCACACCGGTATACATGGCTCAGCACTGAAGGAAACTGGGCCAGTTAGTGAGACCCTGTATCAACATAACACTAACAAAATGATGAGAAAGAAGAAAAAGCCACAGACTATTGCATATGAAAGATGGATTATAACTGGTAATTGTGAACAAAGTAAGTGACAGAATTTCTAAAACAGAAACATTAACATACCTGAACACAGAAAGGTCCTCATGGGATGGCTCTTTCCATAGCAAAAAGGCAACAGAAGAGAAAGAGAAATGCAAAACACATTGAGGGTGGGGCAGTGTGGAGAAAATGCTAGTCCAAGAGCTTCAACACCTTTAGGAAAAGTGACAAAGGTTGTATTCATGGGAGGCAGTAACACCAGCCCAACAGCTTCCCTGAGCCCCTCTTCTCCTTCCACTCTGGACAGGAAACATTTGAGGTTCTTCTGGAATGGCTGTAGACACTGAACCTTCTAGGCCAAGTTGCTTTATTCAGATTCAAAACTTCAACTGTATTAATAGCAGCAAGATTGCTGTGAAAGTCTCTGACACAGTTGTAGAAAAGAGCCTAACTCCTACTGAATTGATGCAAGGCACTCCTTTGCAAAAGGATTAACTTATATTCCAAAGACAAAGCAGCAAAAACAGAGCTACAGAAAAAGCATAGCCTTCCATCCCCAGTGCAGGGCATTCAGCAAAGGTGTAATTTATGTGTTTATAAATTCAGTCACTCTTTGATTGGCACAGTTCATGATTATTTTAATTATAAATCTGTGTGAGACCTCAAATTTATTATGTTTTGAAATTTTTCTGGTGAATATCTTGTATCATCGATGATATTCCTCCATTTTGAACTATAACAGAACCTGTGAGCATTAGGTCTAATTTTGTAAGTGATCATCCAGGGACTGCACAGTGGCAGGGAAAATATTCATTGTAGTCTAGATTTTGTTGCTTCACTTCTATGAGCATACAATATGCACACTTAGAAAGCTTTTAAATTTGATTCCATTGGACAACTTCTCTGTTTTTATGCCAGTACCAAGCTGTTTTTATTACTATAGCTCTGTAATAGAGTTTGAAGTCAGGTATGGTAATGCCTCCAAAAGTACTTTTATTGTATAGGATTGTTTTGGCTATCCTGGGCTTATTGTTTTTCCATATAAAATTTATTATTGTTCTCTTAACATTTGTGAAGAATTTTGTTGGGTATTTGATGGGGATTGCATTGAATCTATAGATTACTTTTGGTACAAGTGTCACTTTTACTATGTTGATCCTCCCAATCAAAGAGCATGGGAGATCCTTCTATTTTCTGGTATCCTCTTCAATTTCTTTCTTCACAGACTTAAAGTCTTGTCAAATAGATCTTTCAGTTCCTTGGTTATAGTTACCCCAAGATGCTTTATGCTATTTGTGGCTATTGTAGAAGGTGAGGTTTCTCTGATTTCCTTCTCTGCTTCTGTGCTCTCTCTGTATAAGAGGGCTTCTGATTTTTTAAGTTAATCTTATATCTTACAAAGGATACTGAGAGTATAATTTGTGGCCCTAGAGAAGCTAAATAATAAGGTGAAACCAAAGAAAAACATATATTTATCCTTCTGGATTTTGGGAGTAGACAAGATCACTGGACAAAAGTTGGGAGCATGGGGGTGGGCATTGGGTGGGGGATAGGGAAGATGGAGAAAGAGACGGAAGAAGGGGAGCTGTGGGGTGAGCTTGGGGGAATAGGATGGTTGAGATGGATGAAAGGTGTGTATGGCATCAGGGAAGAAGATATCTTAATTAAGGGAGGCATTTTTAGGGTTGGCAAGAGACTTGGCTCTAGAGGAGTTCCCAGGTGTCCATGGGGATGTCCCCAGCTAGGTCCTTGGGCATCAGAGGAGAGGGTGTCTGAACTGGCCTTCTCCCATAGCCATACTGATGAATATCTTGCATATCACCATAGAACCTTCATCTGGCAATGGATGGAGATAGAGACAGAGACCCACATTGGAGCACTGAACTGAGCTCTAGGGTCCAGATGAAGAGCAGAAGGAGGGAGAATATGAACAAGGAAGTTAGGAACGTGAGTGTCTCAGGACCACTGAGAAGGTGGGGCTGATCTAATGGGAGCTTACCAAGGCCAGCTGAACTGGGAATTAATGAGCATGTGATTAGACCGGACTCTCTGAATGTGGCTGACAATGGGGACTGACTGAGAAGGCAATGATAATGCACTGGGTTTTGATTCCACTGCATATACTGACTTTTTGGAAGCCTAGTCTGATTGGATGCACACCTTCCTAGACCTGGATGGAAGGTGGAGGGCCTTGGTCTTCCCACAGGGCAGGGCACCTTGACTTCTCTTAGGACTGGAAAAGGAGGACAGAGATAATATGTTCAAAATAAATTGCATGAAATTTTCAAGGAAATCATAAAAAATATTCTTAAAATAAAAGAATCATAGCAGCATTGTTTGTAATAGCCAGAACCTGGAAACAACCTAGATGCCCTTCAATGGAAGAATGGATGAAGAAAGTATGGAATATATACATATTAGAGTACTACTCAGCAGTAAAAAACAATGACTTATTGAAGTTTGCATACAAATGGATGGAAATAGAAAAATCTCTCCTGAGTGAGGTAAGCCAGACCCAAAAAGAGGAACATGGGATGTACTCACTCATACTTGGTTTCTAGACATAAATAAAGGACATTGACCCTATTATTCATGATCCTAGAGAAGCTAAATAAGATGGTGAACTCAAAGAAAAACATATAGGCATCCTCATGAATATTAAACCTTCATCAGGCAATAAAAGGAGACAGACACAGAAACCCACATTGGAGCACAGGACTAAAATCTAAAGGTCCAAAATAAAAGAATCAAAGAAAAGAAAACAAAAACCCTATATATCACCAGAGAAAATTCTAATCTCTCCTTTTTAGGTAAGGAAATGTAGATTAGAGATCTTAGCTACCTTGAACAAACAAAACAAGCTGAGGCACACCAGACAGTACAAGGATCACTTCCACAATGGGTTTTGAGGACACTTTTCTTCACGTGCTCGTTATTTGAACCCAGGTGAACTGCAGTTGAATGCACTATGTTATCTTTGCTTAAGGACATAATTCTGAAGATAGTTCAACAAGTAAGAATTCTATCACCAGGGATGTCTTTTCTCCCAGTAATACTCAATCCATTTTCAATGCTATGAAGACACTGGCAGATTTTCCAAGACCAAATTCCCTTAATAAAAAAGCATGCTCAGTAGTAAAAGCCTGTATAACTGGTTTATGTATAATAATCTCCACACAAAAATCTCTACAAATACCGTTTCTGGGTGGACAATAAAATCTTATTTCTTTTATGTTCATTTTGTCATTTACCTTTTAGAGTTTAGTGTATTTGCATCATTTCTACATCCTTTTTCCTCCATCTTAACTCTCCTGTTTACTTCTTCTTGCTACCTTTCAAATTCACTACCTGTTTTTTTTTCATAATCTTTGTTACACGCACACACACACACACACACACACACACACACACAAACCTTTCAGTCTGAATGATTTTCTACTGACTTTTACTTTCTGTGGACTATGTTAAGGAGGAATGCAACATTAACTAAGACAACCCCTTAGTTCAATGCTAGTTCATAGAAAAAAACCTGCTATCCAAAAATAACTCGAACCATGCAATGTACACCCTTACCCCAGCCCCAGGAGTCATTTGTTTGTCCTGGAGGTAAAGCTGAATTCTAATTTACTAGCATGCAAATAAAGGCAGACTCCCTTTCATTGTTTTGCAAGCATTTTCCTTTGTCTAGCATCTTTGAAATTTGAGTTCATGAAGTGTGAATGTCATGCAGCAAAGCTTTAAATTTTTAAAGTTACAAACATTTTTTAATGAAGAAGAAGAAGAAGAAGAAGAAGAAGAAGAAGAAGAAGAAGAAGAAGAAGAAGAAGAAGAAGAAGAAGAAGAAGAAGAAGAAGAAGAACTGGTGAATTGGTGAATGCAGGAATGTGTGAGCTTCAGTCCTCAGGTGATATCATGAATGGTTCTTCAGCATCAGGATTTTGTTTCAGCAGATAAATTGCATTCATGAGGAAGAGCTTCTTCTTTCTAAAGTGTCTTGTTATTTATAGTATCTCCTTGGGAAATTTCTCTGCTCCACAATTATCTGATGGTAATTAATATCTTATGCCTTCATTATATTAAGTGAAAAAGTGACACACACACACACACACACACACACACACACACAGCAATTCAAGGCTGAGAACAAGACGCCATTCAAGAAATCATTGCTGTGATCACTGAGCTAGAATTCCACTGTCTAGGTATGGCAGTAAATCTAATGTGCTGATGAAGTGAAAGCTACTAACAGACAGGAATCTTGGTAGATGTGTTGTGTAAAAGTTATTTAAAATAGTGTTTTAAAATCCTATTGAATGCTGTGTTCTGTGCTTTACCAGTACCTTGGCAGCATAGTAGAAGGAAACTAAACAGGCTTCCATCTTGATGCTGAAAATGTGAGATTTCTCTGAGATGCTTTTTAGTGAAAATTGTTCTGTGCATTTCCATTTTTATTGCCCTGTGGATTAAACTATGTTTGAAATGTTATCATTATGCAATTTGCATTTTATCTTGTATTGATATTTACTCTATTTAATTATTTTCATCAAGAAAGCTATACTTTGACTCTTATCTTTTTTTTCTTTTATTGAACTTCATCTTTTACTGTTAGCATTTTACATTCATAGGTTCCATCTCTAAAAATTTATTCAACTTCAGATACTTTACAAAACAGAGCACTTCTCTCAGCATTGAATATATACATACTTCCTTTTCTTAATGTTCCTAAGCAACAGAATAACAAACAACTACTCACTGAACAATTTTCCTGTTTCCCAATTGAGAACTTTAACCTCTTTTCAAAAAGAGAACTTATTCATACAATATTCCAAAAAGGCTGAAATTTTCAAATGTCAATGAGCCATGTATAAGTACTATAATATCCTCCTCCAAGTAGCTACTTATTACATATGTTCACATTTTATAACATGTGCATCCCCTTCAAATTGTCTCTGAAAGACATACAGAAAATGAAAACAACATTTTTTCCAATAAGTACGAAAATAAATTAACAATTTCAGAAGACAAAAATTTGATAAAACAAATCTAGTAATATAAAGGGGTCATTCTAAAGAGTTCCAGAATTCTTACAACAGTTTTAACAACATTGAATACTTGCCACATGAATACATACACCCATGTATTTTACATTTAAAGTAAATAATTTGAAAATTTCAAATTATAGATTATAATTTAGATAGAAAAATTAATTTTGCTAATATTTTGGTGTTCATATATTTATTAAGTCAAAGTTCATATCTATCCTTATAAAAACAATATAGATCTTTCCATATTTTCTGCCAAGTCTTTAATGGTTAGGGTAGTACCTAATCTACACAAAACTTTGCAAAATTCACAATGCTACAAATGAAATACAGAAGTTTGAAATTTATACAAAAATAATTTATTAAGAACAAATTTTTTTCTAAAATACAAAAGATGATGTACATGTTAGAAAACTGAGGGCTCCACAGCACTGAGCCTGCATCTCAGCCACCACACCATGGAAATAAATGCCTGTCTAAGCTTAGTGTTTCCCAGGATCAAGACATAGGAGTGGCCAGAAGGGAAAGCAACTCCAATTAGCCAGAAAAGGAGAGAAACTGAGCTTTGTTGCTTATACTTAATGTTACAAAACTGCAAAAGAAGTGAGAAAAAATAAAAGGAATACAGTAACAGAAAGCTGACCACCATTTGCAGGGCCTTTATGTCGGCCGCTTTGCTGACATCTCTGGACCTTTGGGCATTGTACTGCATGTTCTTCAGATGTCGCCACAGGGAGAAGATGAGCAGGAGAAACATGGTCAGGGTCACGGTGAAGGGGATGAGTGTGAACATAGTGTTGGTGTGTAAAATGTGCCTAGGAACTTGAGAATAATTACTTGAGATAACTCTAAAGAATGCATTGGCTTCAACTCTGTCATTCCAGAGATCAATATGTGTGTTTACAACTAAAATGTTTAAAAACAAGATGAGCAGAGATGCCAACAGTGTCCCTGAAACCATTTTTTTTACTCTCCACTTTAGATGAAGAAAAATAGAGTTGGAAAAATTGGCTATCTTGAGAAAATAGAAGATGCTGAGACATGTAGCAAGCCAGATACTGAAATGATTGGTTACTGTCCAGAAAATACCAATTTGTCTCATAATTCTTCTAGTTATTATTATGTCTGGGTATTGTTCAGATACAAATAAACCTACAGTTAGTGAAAAGAGCAAAGCAACTCTTGAAATTGCTAGAGTAGTCAAGACCTGATCTATGAAACATATCTTTCTCTTCTTTAACCAGTGCATAACGTTCACCAAAACTGTGAATGCATTGCCTAAATTTCCCATTAGCAATTCCACACTTAATGTAGTTAATAATATGTAATGTAGGAGACCATTCATTGTTTCCAAGAGACTGTTCAGAATTTCACTATAATTCAAAATATTTGTGAATACAATCTTCTGATGTATGTCTAGCTAATTCTTGAGAATTCATTACATACTAATTAAACGAACTCGTATGTGCAATGTCAAGTACACATCAGACTTACTAATGAAGTGGTTTATAGAGTTTTTCACAAAAATCTTACATTTTGCAAGAAAACCCAGGTGTGCTTCATCCAGTTGCTTCATACTTTATACATAATGGACTGGAATCCTTTATAGTTGATGCTGAAGAAAGTAGACTTCTCATGTAATGTATTCAAAACATATAAATTTATTTTCATTATCTTGACTATTCACATATTAAATTTTAATCATTTATTTTCTGACAAGAAAAAATTATAAAATTTTAACTCACATAAAGAGCAAAATATCTTAACTTCTATGCAACAAAAATTTCCATTAAATATTTCAAAATGAAGCCAGTTAGGCACCTATACATATTTTCCAAAGTTCTTTCTACAAGCAAACAATTACCTAACAATCTTACATCATTAGTTATACTTCAAATACTGGAACCGAGAAGATTAATAATTTTACTTTTTATACAGTCATATGTGCATGCATACATATCCACATATACACTAGTTCATAAGTATGCATTTATTTAGATCATAATCCCTTTCATTTCTGACATAAATAATTCATGTTTATAATGTACTTAAAATTTATTGTGCATTTCACTTACAATTAATAATATGATAGTTGTTAGGAGATGGTATAAAATTGCTTTCATTTTTAATTGTGCAGTAGTAATGTAAATATGCTAAAGACTTGTGACTAAATAAATATGGAATAATTCCTATTTTGTTACAAAGCAGAAATTAATTTACATGAATTCATTTGCACAAGAATCCTCTTCATTATCCATGTCTCCTACCTTTGTTAATACATCTGATTCCTTCACCAGTTTGAGCACTCGGCACTATTCATTTCTCTCCAGTTTTCAATGACATTTGCTCCTGTAATGTCACTGTAAGTATCTAGGCATATAAAGGACAATACATAGCCCAGTCAAGCCAGGGAAGAGAGCAAAGGGTCAGAATATTCTTCAAGACCTAATGGATAATGTCCACTTCTTTGAATGGTATTATTTACAAAGCAATAAAAAATAAAAATAAAAAAGACCTAATGGATATTCAAAGAAGCAATAACACAAAACGAGAAGTATTAAAATAAGAAAGCAGAATAACATATGACAAAAACATACTAAACTTGGACAAGTGGTATACAATGCTATATGTGGCTCGCACTGAAGGAAACTGGGCTAGTTGGTGAGACCCTGTATAAACATAACACTAACAAAAATGTTTAGATTAAAGGAAAAGTCAAAGGTTATTATATGGGAAAGATGGATTACAACTAAAATTGGAGCAATAGTAAGCAAAGAAAATGACAAAATTTCTAGAATAGAAACATTGACATACCTGAACACAGAAAGGTCCTCATGGGATGGCTCTTTCCCCATAACAAAGAGGCAGAAGATGACAAAGAGAAATGCAAAACACATTAAGGGTGGAGTGGTGTGGAGCAAATGCTAGTACAAAAGCTTCAAGGCCTTTAAGAAAAGTGACGAAGCTTGTATCCATGAGAGGCAGTAAAGCCAGCCCAAGAGCTTCCCTGAGCCCCCCTTCTCCACCTTCCACTCTGAACAGAAAATGTTTGAAGTTCTACTGGAGTAGCTGTAGCTGCTGGACTCTGTAGGCCAAGTTGTTTTGTTCAAATTCAAAACTGCTATTGTATTAATAGCGGCAAGATTGCTGTGAAAGTCTCTGACACAGTTGTTGGAAAAGAGCCCAAACTCCTACTGAATTGATGCAAGGCACTGATTCAAGAGAGAAGTAACCCATATTCAAGAGACAAAGCAGCAAAAACAAGCATACTGTCCTAGTGTCCTATTCTCAGTGCATGGCACTCCGCAAATGTATAAGTCATATGTTGATAAATCCAGTCACTCTTTGAATGACACAGTTCATGAATATTTTGAACATGAATCTGTTTGAGATCTCATATATCTTGTTTTCTATGGTATTTTGCATATAAAAAGCAATAAGAAATATGATGGTGACATTATCCACATTTGAAAAGTATATGAGATTTTATTAAAATCATTTTTATTAAATTTAAAATACTAATCCAAATTCCTACTTCCTCCACTCTTTACATTCCTTCACAAACTCTCCCATCCCACTCCCTTCCAATCCTAAGAGAGGGCAAGGCACTTTGCCCTGTGGAAAGTTCAAGGCCCTCCCTACTACATCTAGGCTGAGCAAGATATGCATCCAAATAGAATAGGATTCCGAAAAGCCAGTATAGGCAGTAGAGACAAATCCCATTGCCACTGTTAGTGGCCCCTCAGTATGCCTCAACTGTAAACTCTATTTAGAGGGACTAGTTTAATGCCATGCTTGTTCATTCTCAGTCCAGTTGGAGTTGGTGAGCTCCCATTAGCTCAGGCTAATTGTCTCAATGGATGAACCCCTCATGGTCTTGACCTCCTTGCTCATACTCTCACTCATTCCACTCTTCAACTGGACCTTGGGAGCTCAGTCCAGTGCTCTGATGTGGGTCTCTCTCTGTTTCCTTCTGTTGTTGTACATAGGTTCTATGGTGATATTTAAGATAATCATCAATATGACTACAGAGCAAGGTGAGTTCAGGCACAGTCTCCTCTATTGCTCAGGGTCTTATCTGGGTTCATCTTTGTGGATTCCTGGGAATTTTTGTAGAGCCAGGCTTATTGTTAACCCCGTAATGGTTCCCTCAATCAGTATCTCTTTCCTTGCTCTCATCTCTGCCCTTAGTCAATTTCATCTCTGTCCTTTCTTTATCTCAACTATCCTATTCCCTCAAGTTCTCCTTAACCCTCTCCTTCTCCCTTCTACTCCCCACCCCTGTGCTGCCAATTTGGTCAAGTGATCTTCTCTGCTTCCAAGTTTGAGATGAGTCTATATACGTTTTTCTTTGTGTTCACCTTATTACTTAGCTTCTCTAGGATCACGAACTATAGGCTCAATATCTTTTGTTTATGGCTAGTATCCACTTATTAGTGAGTACATACCGTAATCTTTTTGAGGGAGTCTGGGTTACCTCACTCAGGACAGTGTTTTCTAATTCCATTCATTTGCATGCAAAATTTAAAATGTCATTGCTTTTTACCGCTGAGTGATATTCTAATCTGTAAATGTGCCACACTTTCTTTAACCATTCTTTGGTTGAGGGGCATCTAGGTTGTTTCCAGGTTCTGGCTATAACAAATAATGTTATGAACATAGTTGACCAAATGCTTTTGTAGTATGATTGAGATTCTTTTAGGCATATTCAAAAGAGTGTTATTGCTTAATCATGAGATAGGTTGATTCCCAATTTTCTGAGAAACCAACCCTTATCCAAAATAATCAAAAGTCAGAGAGAGAACATCCAAATTAACAAAATCAGAAATGAAAAGGGGGACTTAACAACAGACACTGAGTAAATTCAGAGAATCATTAGGTCCTATACAAAAACCTATACTCCACAAAATTGGAAAATATAAAAGAAATGGACAATTTTTTAGATAGATACCATATACCAAAATTAAATAAAGACCAAGCAAGCAATTTAAATAGACCTATCAGTTGTGAAGAAATTGAAGCTGCCATCAAAAACATCTCAACCAAAAAAAAAAAAAGTCAAATGCCAGTTGGTTTTAGTGCAGAATTCTGCCATAACTCTCAAGAAGAGCTAATACCTATACTCCTCAAAGTGTTCCACATAATAGAAACCAAAGGATCATTGCCAAACTTTTTTTGTGAGGCTAGTTACCTGATACCCAAACCGCACAAAAACTAACCAAATAAGAGTATTACAGACGAATCACACTCATGAACATGGCTGCAAAACTTCTCATAAATAATAAATAAATAATAAAACCAAATCCAAGAACATATTAAAATCTTTTACATGGTTTTCAAAAACTACCATATTTTCACAAATGCCATCTACTTTGGAGTTCCAGCTGCAGTTAATACTTCCAGTATTTTAATAATCTATTAACATTTCACTTAAAATTGTAAATAGCCAGGCTTTTGCTCTGAGAAACACTTCTGTTGATATAAGTTTGCAATCTCAAAGTGAACCAACTGAAAACAGAAACAAAATATCTATGCTACACACAGATTTCATAATATATTTCTTTGTTGACCTCCTTGCAACCTTCTCATAATTCACTCATTCATTCATCCATTTATTAATTCTATAAAATATTTTGACAACTATTTTGTTTCTATTTTTAGGTGCTAAAAAATCAACAGAACTGGCATTATTTCTTCTCCCAGAATGCTTCTTCTGTATTTGAGGAGATGAACATGAAGTCGAACATAATTAATTCTGTGAATAAATGAACTGCCTTCACTTTTACATAAAATCAAAAGATGACATAGCACTCAAATTTAAAGAGACAGGAGGTCACTATTGCAGGCCCTTCATGTGGACTGTGATGCTGAGATCTTGCCGTCCTTTGTGTGGAGCCATATCTTCCAGGGCTTCTTGCACAGGAAGTAGATTATCTACTGAGTACAGAACAGAGATGTAGTGCAGAGTGTGAATTGTCCACAGTGAAGACAGTCCTGTTTGAGTGTGAAGTAGGTGTGAAGTGTCTTCAGTGAGGACAGTCTCCTGTGAGTGTGGAGTGTCTACAGTGAGGATAGTCCCATGTGAGTGTAGAGTGAGTGTGAAGTGCCCACAGTGAGGAAATTCTTATGTGAGTGTAATCAGTTGTGTCCTTCATCTTGGTCTTTCTAGTCAAATTGCTTTCATACTCACTCAATAGAGCATTCTCTTCTATGTTCACAAGCATAAAAATCACAATAAAAACTTGTGCACAGAGACATATGTGCAGTCTGCACACTTATATGTGATAGTGTCCATGCCCCATTCCACAAGGCAAAGACTGTAGAGGATGTCAGGTGTCTTCATGTATTACTCTGTCCCATTTCCTTGAGCTAAGATGTCTCACTGTGACTGGAGCAGAACTGATGGCCAGCAAGCCTCAGTGATCCTCCAATCTCCACTTCCCATCCCCCACGTGTTGCTGGAGGTCCTTCTGCTCCTTCAATCAATAGCCTCTGAGATACCAGCCCATTGGGGCATGTTCTCTCTCTCTTTAAAAAAGCAGCCACTTCCCTCTGCTAGCTCTCTGGCTTCCAGCTCCACTTCCGGCAACTAGGCTCCCTTCCTGATTTTACAGAGGGCTGTTGTCTGGGACTATGATCTGTAAATTTCCCCCCTTAAATAAATAATGATCCAATTAATCATAATTCAAAACTGGTGTGGGATTGTTTGTGAATAATGTCTTCACCCACAGGTCTGGTGATACAGACACACACCATCATGCCCTGTTTCTTAAGATTTCTTTGAATTTGAACTTAGATCCCCATGATAGTCAAGATTCTCTAACCAGCTAAGTCATCTTTCCTGTCTCACTTTCAGTATAACTACTTTATATGTCCCCTTGAATTGTGGATGCAGTCAATTATTCTTTATAATTCCATGATCACTATCAAGCACCAGTTTGTTAGTAGATGAACGCAATCCTATCTTTCGGCAAACAGAACATTCTCATAACTGCTCAACTTAACTTATATTCATATACTCTGTGTCCCTCCTGTAGACCAAAGGAATTCATATTTGACTTTGAATTGAAACTGTATTCTTGTTTGCTAGCATGCAAATAAGGATATATTCTGTTTCAACATTTGTAAATGCTTCTGTTAAATTTCTCCATTATTTGTGTTAAACAACATTAGTTTTCTCTTAGAATGTGAGATTCAATAAGTAGATTATTCAGAGTGTTTTCTTGGGAACCTAGGAAACTAATACTCCTTCAAGAGCTAGTAACCATGTATAAGTTTGTTTAAAACTGTACACTTGTGCACTTATACAGAGGTGCACACACATGCCTCATGGGAGAATTATTGTTCTATCATCTCAAGTGTGTTTCTCTTGTAGATAATTAAAATTCAAAGCACCTTTGTTGAACTTCAGGCTTTTAAGCTTTATATCTTTGTTTGTCAAAAATATTACTCATGTTTAGAGCTTTGATGAAGTTACTGGTTTGGGTCCATTCACTTTTAAAATAACATTTTTTAAAAAAATAATCTGCAATTCACAGGATCAAGGTTTAAACTTTTCTTGTGACTGCATTATGTTTGTTTGAAAACATGTTTCAGGCAGAAATAAATTGAAGTAGAAAATCTCTAAACCCAGTTTATTGATATCAGTTAACAACAGAACCATTTATCCTTGTCAAACACTTTCTCCATTTCCACTCCCTTTGATGGATAGAAAATAGAACCTTAAAATAGAATACCTACTTTCCCTGGGAGTATGGTGCTTTTGACTTCTCTGTGAACCTCTTGGTAAAGGCTACTCATTAATTTCCCAGCTGCCTTGTCCCAAATATTCACTCAAAATCTACATTAATCACAACACTGCTTGGCCTATTAGCTCATTCTTCAAATTGGCTAGTTCTTTAATCTTAAATTGACCAATTTCTAAAAATCTGTGTATCGCCACATGGTTGTGGCCTACTGGTAAGGTTTTATCCAGCATTGGGCATCTGTCTCCTGCAGTGGCTATATAGCTTCTCTTTGACTCTGCCTACTCTCTCCTCCTCTCTCTTCTTGGAATTCCCACCTTATTCTGTTCTGTGCTGCAATAGGCCTAAAGCAGATTCTTTATTAACCAATGATATTCACAGCATACAGAGGAAAATCGCACATCAGCAGCCTGACATGTTAACAAACCGACTGCTCCTCTGACTCTAATAAATGCTTTGCCTGAAAAATGACCCCTCTCCTTCTCTGTCTCTACATTTATGATCATCTCTAAAATGTAACACTTATGAACTGAGTAATCCCTAGGGAAAAAATATGTATTAGGGAGAAGACTGTTTCTCATTGAACTGTACAAATATATACTTTAGGCACCAAAAGATAGAAAGGCCTGTTTCAACATCTGTTCTCTGGAATCACTGCACATGAATGGGCTAAAAGAAAAACAAATCCCAGAGCTTGTAAAAATAAAATTATTGTACTTGCCTCTTAATGTTACAAAATAGTAAGAAAAGGAACAGAAAAAAAGTGGTATACAGTAACAAGTTTACCACCATTTTCAGGGTCTTTAAGTGGGCTGTTTTTGCAAAGAGCTACATGTTCGTAAAATATGTCTATGGGAAATATAGGAGGAGGAAAGGAATCAGGATCATGGTGAAGGGGATGAGGGTGAGAATAGTGTTGGTGAATAAAATAAGCCAAGAGAATTGAACAGAAATGCTTGAAATAACACTATAGGACGTACTTGCTCCATGTCCATTAATCCAGACATGAGCATGTCTATTTATGACTAAAATATTCAAAGACAAGAGAAGCAGAAGTGCCAGAAATGTCATCAAAACAACTTTTCTAACTCTCCAGGTGCAAAAAAAATAGAGTTTGATAAAAAAAAATGACTATTTTGAGAAAATAAATGATGCTGATGTTTATAACAAGTCAGAAGCTGACATGATTGGTCATCATCCAGAAAATACTGATCCTTCTCTCCACTTTAAGATATCAAATGGACTATGAGAAGAGACCAGAGCACAGTGATCCTGAAGATGGCCAGAGCAGTGAGGATCTGACCCACTGTCGAGAACTTTCTTCTCTTGACCCAGTCCTTGATGTTCACCAGTGCCACAAATACAATCCCTCACTTTCTGCTATTGATTCTATTCTTAAAATGAGAGTAAGCAGGAACTATAGGAAATCACACAACGTGAACAGGATGCTCCAGTTTCTATTACACTGCAGTAGCTATGTTAAAACAACCTTTATAAAAGCTAGGTCTACCTGATTCTTGAAAATCCACAGCATATTCACTTTTAAGAACTTACATATACAATTTCACCAAAATAGCAAGATTCACAAATAAAACCATTTGTGTGTTTCTATATGAATTTATTTCACATATTCCAGGGCAGGCTAGTTGAAGATAATGCAGATACTGTGTGTATTACATGTTAAACTGAAAACTACCGAACTCTAATGTACTGTCATCAATTAAAGATACATTTATTTGAATTGTTTTTCAGCTTTTGTCTTTTACATACTTTCATGTGGTTTCTAGACAAGTAGCACTTGATAGTTGTAACTCATAGCAAGCAAAATGTAAAAGAACTTCTTTAAATACATCAAAATTTGTTCCGTATAGGGAGCTATGCATATTTTCTAAAGATCTTCCAACAAGCTACAATCTCCTAAACATATTCATTCATCAAATACTTAGTACTAAGAATACTAATCATCTTACTTTTAACATGGCCCTGCAAACACCTACCCAAACATCCACCAACACAGAAATAAACATTTATTTAGATTGAAATCCTCTTTACTCTTCACTACAAATAAGGCATGTTTATTTTTTACTCATCATTTATTGTGAATCTAACAAATGTAACAGCTGTCAAGATATTTAATAAAATTGTATTAAAATAAAGTAATCAATGTATATGATCAACTCTAGAGTAATATTATTGTGTTATAATACAAAGAGCTTAAATGAATCCACCTATAACACAAGAATCCATTCCAATCTCCATGTCCTTTTGCTTAAATGTCTACTTGTGGCTTCAGCACCAGGAACTGCAGGTATTGATTATTGTCTATCACTTTGCACCAACATTGGCTCCATTAAATTCAACAAAGGCATCAGTCCATGTAAAAGAGAATGCATTACCTAGACAAGTAGGGAATGTTCAAAAGCTAAAGGTCATCAGAGAACAAAAAGATACAAATACAATAAAAGTAACAAATAAAATACAAAAATAGTTATCAAAGACTCAGTAAATTTGA
>NW_026068095.1:2084242-2085589 GCF_014885135.2 Alexandromys fortis | reverse complement strand
ATAGATAGATAGATAGAAAATAAAGTTGAAAATTAGGAAAGAGGAGTATTTCTGGGAAAGAGTTGGTGATCAAAATATTTTATGCTAAAGAACAAATTTTAAGAAAATTAAAAAAAGAGTTCAGAGCCTAAGGAATTCTAAACCTCTTTGATGAAAATGAACCACAGGAATATTCTAAATGTGGTGATTGAATGGATGTTGATGAATTTATCTTGTGATGTTCTAAAGATTTATATATACTTATGTACCAGGAAACATTTCCCTGAGAAGGTTAATGGTAACATTCTCTAAAACTTCCAGAAATTAAATCTGAAATTATACTAATATCTGGAGACTCAAGAACTTCTGTTCCGTGGAGGAATTTCTACATGTCAATGCTATTGAGAGGTTTGACTCATGATATTCGAACGGATTTGTATTTATCTACTATTGAATATATAATGGAAATTTATAAATGTGGCAGTTGACCAAACACAATCACATTTCTTCTTCCTGTCCTAAGGAATGAGGGAAACCATTGTAAGTAACTCTGAGGGAAGGCTTCCTTCTAGATCTCTCCTTACTTATGGTAGACAATGGATAAATGATCTGCCATGCAGCGCACCCCCGTCTGCACTCTATGCGCTAGAATCCAGTTCGCAAGAATTCGGGCAAGGGGCTGGAGGTTGAGGAAACATACGCAGAGACAGACCAACACACAGACCTCCAATCGCTGGTACAAAAGCCCCTCTTTAATAGCACCATGGAGGCTTAAATACCCTGCAGTCAATGGCCAACAGGTGAAAATCCCATCCTCTGATCGATCCTCTCGGCAAAGCACAGCTTTTAGTAACTTCAATTAGAAGGCTCTAGATAGGGAAGAGCAGCTGAAGGCCAGGACTCAATTGGTCCCAGCAAATACCCACAGTCTCCTGAGAAGAAATCACTATAAAAACAGGGTTGGCAAGAGATTTGGTGCTCCCAGGTGCCCAGGGCGATGTCCCCAGTTAGTTCCTGGGGCAGCTGAGGACAGAGAATCTGAAATGACCCTATCCTATAGCCATACTGATGAATATCTTGCATATCACCATAGAACCTTCATCTGGAGATGGATGGAGATAGAGACAGAGACCCACACTGGAGCACCGGACTGAGCTCCCAATGTCCCAAGGAGGAGCAGAAGGAGGGAAAATATGAGCAAAGAAGTCAGGACCACGAGGGGTGCACCCACCCACGGAGACAGTGGGGCTAATCTATTGTGAGCTCACCAAGGCCAGCTGGACTGCGACTGAAAAAGCATGGGATAAAACCGGACTCTCTGAATATGGCGGACAATGAGGGCTGCTGAGAAGCCAAGGACAATGCCAC
>NW_026068095.1:2074856-2079764 GCF_014885135.2 Alexandromys fortis | reverse complement strand
TTTTTTTTTCAATAAAAAATTATATTTAAAAAAAATGCCTTGTGTCATTTCCTTAGAAATATTAAATAAATATGTTTGGGTTTACCACAGACTGATAGAATAGAGGATGAAAGAACATTGCTGTATACTTGCCCTGAACTAGCGGGTACTCCTTCGGGAAAAGAATGTTTACTTGGAATGAGAATATCACTTCTAAATCGTTTTTAAGTTGTATTGTAGTATTATTGGGAATATCAAATAGTTGAGTTTTTATTTATTAAGAATTGTAGCTCAGCTCACATTTGCACAGGGGTAGAAACAAGCATGCATACAATCTGACAAAATGACTTGCATGGGTATACAAATATTATAATCAGAAATAGGAGCATATTTCCTGTGAAAACAAGATGGAAACTCCTACCAACATAGCACATCTCCTGGTTTTGGGGGTCAACAAATCCTTGAAATACACTGACTGATATAATTTAAAAGTTTGTTTTATTATCTAGTGTCTCTCAGTTGTCTTTGTTTCTTTTTCATTAGCATTAAGAAAATTTAAGTTTAATATAGCACTAAGTAATTTATTTTGGGTGGTAATTTTTATTCCTCTGTGTTTGTTTAGCATATCATTTATAGTTCAATTTGATCTTTTTATAACTGCCTAACCTGTAGGATTATTTAGTATACCTGCAATATGCATTATATGATAAAAAGCAAAAAAACTGTTTTATTTTCTTAGAGACATATGTTGGACCATTATCTGTCTTTATTTTTGCAGGTATACCCATGATGGCCATAATTTCTAATAAATGCATGATTACTGAATTAGCCTATTTTTGAGCTCAAGGCAGTTGCCCATTGAAAACCTGAATAAGTGTCAAGTGTTGGTATAGTTATTTAATTATTTAGATTTTGTAAAGTTGAACACATTCATCAGTTAGATTTTATTCCTTTGTGTACCTTTAGGTTATTCCCTGCAGTTAATGGTTTTTGTTTATAGAGAGAGCAAGTAGGACATCTCTTTATAATCTCCTTAATGTGTTACCATGTAATAGAAAACTCTTTCTTCGAAGCTTTGCTAGTGACATGATATTTTTCATGAAATTCTGAGGCCTTTGGCACACTTTCAACCAATAATGGATCAATTTCAGCACTACCTTGTGCTCGAAAACCTGGCAGACACATATGGAATTGGATGTGTGTTATGTATATGTGACATATATCTGATTAACTTGAAACTGAATAAATAACAAGGTCAATTATTTATAATCTGATATAAATTCAGAGGTTTTCATATGCAAAAGACCTCTTTCTGCATATAGTAAATCAATAACTGTATTGAGAGCCTTTTAAAAATCCCTTAGTACCATGAAAATAGCATATACCTATGCCTTTTAGACAGAAGTATAAGGGCTTTTATCCACCTTACTTAAATATTTTGATTTGTAACCTGCCATTTTTTAATTTATTTGCATCAGTATAATTTTTTTTTTTTTTTTGATTTTCGAGACAGGGTTTCTCCGTAGCTTTTGGTTCCTGTCCTGTAACTAGCTCTTCTAGACCAGGCTGGCTCGAACTCCCAGAGATCCCACTGCCTCTGCCTTCCGAGTGCTGGGATTAAAGGCGTGTACCACCACCGCCAGGCTGCATCAGTAAAATTTTATACAGGTACAGACTTCAGCTATTGGTGCATCACATACAATTCAGGGGAAAATCTATTTAGTTCTTTTATAAGGTTAATTTTATTGCTTTAGGATAATTGTTATTAATCTTTCCTAAAAAAAAATAACGTAAGCTATTTTCTCAAGTTTATTGTTTTATTGCTTTATAAATAATACAATTCAAAATTTCCACTTCTTCTGCTTCTCCAATTTCCCTCCTGCTCCTCCATTCACCCTTCCCCCTCCCACTCCAGTCCTAAGAGTGGGCAGAGTACCCTAACCTGTGGGAAGTCCAAGGCTCTCCCCACTCCATCCAGTCCTAGGAACGTGTGCATCCAAATAGACTAGGATCCCAAAAAGCCAGTACATGCAGTAGAGACAAATCCCAGTGCCATTATCATTGGCTTCTCAGTTGGCCCGAATTGTCAGCCACATTCAGAGTGTTCAGTTTGATCACATGCTAGTTCAGTCCCAGTCCAGCTTGCTTTAGCAGGATCCCATTAGATCAGGCACACTGTCTCAGTGGGTGGAACAACCCCTCGCAGTCCTGACTTTCTTGCTCATATGCTCATATTCTCCCTCCTTCTGCTCTTGAACTGGACCTAGAGAACTCAGTCCAGTGCTCCGATGTGGGTCTCTGTCTCTATCTCCAGCTGTCATGTGATGAAAGTTCTATGGTGATATTCAAGATAGTCATCAGTCTGACTACAGGACAAGGCCAATTCAGGCACCCTCTTCTCCACTATCCAGGGTCCTAGCTGGGAACATACCCGTGGACACCTGGAAACCCCTCTAGAGATAAGCCTCTTGCCAAGCCCAAAATGGCTCCCTTAATTAAGATTTCTTCCCTGTTCCCATATCCACCCTTCCTCCATCTCAACCATTCCACTCCCCCAAGCTCTCCCCAACCCACCCCTTGTCCCTTGTCTTCCCCCTCCCCCCACCCCACTCCCACCCCCATGTCATTTTTTCCCGATGGGTAGTATTCTAATGTATAGATGTGCCACACTTTCTTTATCCATTCTTCAGTTGAGGGACATCTAGGTTGTTTCCAGGTTCTGGCTAATACAAATAATGATGCTATGAACATAGTTGAGCAAATGCTTTTGTAGTATCATTGGGCATCTCTTGGGTATATTCCCAAAAGTGGTAGTGCTGGATATTGAGGTAGGTTGACTCCAAATTTCCTGAGAAACCGCCACACTGATTTCCAAAGTTGTTGCACAAGTTTGCGTTCCCACCAGCAATGGATGAATGTTCCCCTTACTCCCCATCCTCTCCAGCATAGGTTATCATTGATGTTTTTGATTTTAGCCATTCTGACAGGTATAAGATGGTATCTCAAAGTTGTTTTGATTTGCATTTCCCTGATCGATAAGGAGGTTAAGCATGACCTTAAGTGTCTTTTGGCCATTTGAACTTCTGTTGAGAATTCTCTGTTCAGTTCAGTGCCCCATTTTTAATAGGGTTAATTAGCATTTTAAAGTCTAGTTTCTTGAGTTCTTTTTTTATTTTGGAGATCAGACCTTTGTCTGTTGCAGGGTTGGTGAAAGTTTTAGGGGAAGTTGCTAAGAATAGAAGAATAAGCAAACCATCATTACAGACATAAAAATGTCCTCCTGACATGGCTCTTTCTATAAAACAAAAAAAGAGAAAAGAGAAGAAATGCAATACACTCCAGAGTCCAGGTGTGGTGCAGTGTGGAGAGGATGCTACTGCTAGAAAAGCAAGATTTTTAAAAGTATCAGAACTTGTTTCCACCAGTAAAGATCAAAATATAACACATAATGGGCACCCCTGAGCTCCTGCTCTGCATCTTCTGTTCTGCACAAGAAACACTTGAGGTTGCACCTGAAGAGCAAGCAGTTCCCAGGATGGCCAGACTTATCGTGGGAGGTCCTTCTGCTCCTCCAACCAATAGCTGCTGAGATACCAGTCCATTGGGGCGTGGTCTCTCTCTCTTTAAAAAAGCGGCTACTTCCCTCCGCGCTCTCTCTCTTCACTTCCTGCTCCGCCGGTGACTAGACTCCCTTCCTGGTTGCCCAGAGGGCTGTGGTCTGGCACAGTGATCTGTAAGTTTTTTCCTCTTTAAATAAATACCACCATATTAATCATAATTCCAAACGGGCATGCCATTGTTTGTGACTTACGACTTCATCTGTCGCCCAACGTGGGACTTTTAGGACCTCTCCTTCCCCCGCTTGGCTGCCAGCCGCGAGTTTGGCTTGGCACGAGCCCTCCCTTCCTTAGCCGCGGCCTGTGCCTTGCGGCGGCCTTGTAGCCGATGCCTTGTGCGTGGAGCCAGCAGTTTAATATAAATTACCACGCACTGGCTTTTCTTGCTGAAGTTTGTTATATTTTCCCTTTAGACACCTCAGATTGATTTCAAATCCCCTCGCACCCTATCGTCTGCCTCCCCACGTAGATTTAAACTCCACAGGCCTGCATAGTCTCTGCCTGCATGGTTTGCTCTTTTCTGAGTCGTTCTTAAATCTCCCTTGCAAGTACAACTCTTAAGTGGTGCAAACCAGAGCATGCAGTTGCCAAAAACTGAAACCCCTCAGGGTGACTCTGTCACGTGGAGGCATACACTGCTTCCAGGTTACTCTTCTCTACCCCTGGATTCTGGGTTTATGGTTCCGTGTACATAATTGATTTAATTACATTTGCTTTGTTGAGCAACTTGCATTTCCTAGTTTCTAACAAATACTAGGCAGACTCTAAAACAGGACCCCATTTTCGTCGTCACTTGGCAACAGTGCCACTTGCTGGATAATAGGTAATATGGCAGTTTTCGTTTCCAACATGAATTTTACTGTTTGGGCTACCAATACAATGGGTTTTATCATGCAAGGTTTATATGCCTATGGGGATAACTTAATTTACTGGTTAATAGGTTTTAGTATTCTTTTGCATATTCTATCATTTAGGAAGAATATGGCACTCCTAAGAACCATACTATCTTTACTAGGAACTCATGCAGGTCAGGAGATTCAGGATTCAAAAGAGGCAATAATAAAGACAATAATAAAAAGACTTGAAATGATTGAAGAAATTATTGGAGCTGGTGAACAGAGTAATGAGGCACAAGGACAGGATACAAGGCCAACACCAGCTATCAGAACTGGCTTACCCAGGGTTTTAGCGGCATACCCTATACTTAATTCTGACAAAGCGTCAAATTCTAAAGGCTCAAAGGGAGTCAGAGAAGCTAGATGGATGCCAATAGCAATGAATGATCTAAAAGAAATTAAGCAGGCTATTGTTA
>NW_026068095.1:2067410-2068130 GCF_014885135.2 Alexandromys fortis | reverse complement strand
TGTCAAGAGCCATGATATGGGACAGAAAGAAATATGAGTTTAGAAAACATCTTTGCTTTTCTTCATATATATCATACCTTTCATTGAATATATCTATCATTCCTTTTATTGAATATATATATGTGTCTATATATTTCTATATGATTAATGTTTTAAGTTTTTTACAATGAACAATGAGTCTTTCCTGAACTAACATTTGAAGTTTCCAGAAAGAAGATGGGGCCCCACAATAACAACTCTACCTGGTTGATATGACGTCATGATACTGATAGCACTACTACAAGACCTGTTTTGGGTACCAGCTGTACAAGACGATCCTAACTTGGTTAGCTGAAATGGTGCACATCTTGTACAACATTCTGGCCAGACCTCCACAAAATACTCAGAGACTACTTGCAACTTTAAAAGACATTGATTTTGAAATTTAACCATCATTTTACTTTCACAGGATCCCCCAGAAAGAACGTCACCCCCATGATAGCTGGAAGTAATTCTAGAGGAAGATGTCCCCTCTCCCAGTAAAGTTTGCCCCTGGGTTTAGGGACATCATTTAGGGGTTGGGAGGTTGGGGGAGGAATTTTATAAGCTCAGGGATCATTTTGAAAAAAAAAAAGAGGGATGATGGGATAATAGATTTATAATTGTGAGTTACTGTTTTTAGACAAATATATTGGTATTGATTCTTGTATATTGATACAAAGTTAAATTATATTGACTATT
>NW_026068095.1:2023937-2066114 GCF_014885135.2 Alexandromys fortis | reverse complement strand
CAGAGGCGCTATTCGAAATACCTGCCACAGCATTTGCATTTGCACTGTGACCTTTGTCCCAGTGGAACAGCATAGGGATGCTGGGCAGGCAGTCAACTGTTCTCACATCGGCTATGTCATGACCCCCTGTATCGGGTGGGAGCAGGGCAGCCGTCCAAGGTGAGCTGTGCTGTTTATCAGCTGCTGGATTTTAGTACATCTAACTTCTTGAGTAGACAGGATCTATCCTGACACCATTCCATTGATTCTGGTCGCTACTCGGGAACAGCACCATATGCTGGTTAACAGGTAAAGTGATATGTTTCATTTTTAATGAGACTCTAGCCACGGCCTTTGCTGCCACTTTGGAATAAATCACAAGATATGCCTATAGAGGTACCTCAATTTACTGGTTATTAGGTTTCAGTTTCCTTCATATGGAAGTATATGGCATTAGTTGATAGGATTAATACCATGACAGGCAAAACTGACTCCTTATCTAAGGGTACTAGGAACTTACCTGAAAGGGTCCAGACTGTTGAATTTGACTTTCAGAAGTTATCACAGAGTTTTGATGAGGTAACAGACAGAATATGCTCCAGGATGGCAACTTACATGATATCGGGGACAATTCAAGGAGGAGATGTTATCTTTGAAAGGAAACCCTAAGACCTTGGGATCACAGGTGCAGAATGGGGACCAGAAAATTAATACCATAGGGATATCACTAGAAACCTTTGCAGGTCAGGAGATTCAGGCCTTAGGTGAGACAATGATTAAGAGATTTGAAATGACAGAAGAAATCATTGGAGCTGAAAAAGCGGGTGAGAAGATACAAGGGCAGGATACAATGCCACCACCAGCTGTCAGAACTGGCTTACCCAGGGTTCCATTGAAAATATGTATGTCTGTATATGTTTATATAATTAATGTTTAAGTTTCCCACAATGAACAATGAATTTTCCTGCAGTAATCTTTGAAGTTGCCAAGAAGAAGATGGGGCCCGGTACCAACAACAACACCTGGTTGATATGACGTCATGATACTGATAGTGCTACTATAAGGCCTGTTTTGGGTGCCAGCTGCACAAGATGGTTCCAACTTGGTTAGCTGAAATGGTACACATATTTTACAACATTCTGGCCAGACCTCCACAAAATACTCAGAGACTATTTGATATCTTACCAGACATTAATCTTGAAATTTAACCATAATTTTATTTTCACAGGATCCCCCAGAAAGAACTGGAAGTAATTCTAGAGGACAATGTCCTCTCTCCCAGTAAAGTTTGTCCTCAGGTTTAGGGACATCATTTAGGAGTTGATTATAATTAGTATACGGTTGGGGGAGGGATTTTATAAGCTCAGAGATCTGTTTTTTTTTTTTTAAAAAAAAAGGAAAATAGGATGATGGGATAATAGATTGGTGTTTGTGAGTTATTGATTGTAGATAATTACATTGGCATAGATTTTTGTACATGGATACAAAATTAAATTATATTGAATATTATATGCATGCATGCTTCTACCTCTGTTTAAAGCATTTTTATGTATTGATATATATTGCATTTATATATATTTACCAGATTTCAGTGTACATTTCTACCTCTGATTAAGATACCTATATATTGTTTATGTATTGTTATATCTATTTACCATATTGCAATGTATACTTGTACATTGTTTAGATTTAAAGGTCATTGTCCTCATTTATTGCAGTTGTTTATTGTCTTAGTCTTTAAGTTAGATATGTATTAGGAATTGTACATCAATAGTCGTCTATGTTTGTCATATTTATAGTTAGACTAATCAGATTCTTTAGATACATAGAGATTATATTATGTATAGTCTTCAACCTCTTCAAAGAGTTGTAGAAAATGGCATTTAATCTAACTTAGAGTTCTGTGGTAATGAGACACAATCACTCCTGGCAACACTGATCTATTCTCAAGAGATTGTTGAGCACCAAAGACACTCCACTTGGAGCTTGTCTTCTTGGCAAAACCAGACTCTGGGCAAGGAACTGCAGATACCTCAACTATTGACAAAATACATAGTATCTGGAAATGGATAAGCAGAACTGTCAAATCTTTCCATGACAGGATAAGACAGTTTTGAAACTTTTCTTGCTTGTTAAAATTAATCTGTCAGTTATTCTAAACCTTAGCCAAAGTTAGTTGTTTCAACGCTGCAAATGTAACTTTGGGTGATTGCCCAGGTAGCCAATTGTCTCTGTGATTTGTTGCATATTTTGGAATCGTTTGATTGTACTTCCTAATTACTCAGGTAACATTATTTCCCTTCTCAGATCTTCAATGGGGTTGAAGATTATAGAAATGTAGTTACTTTTCTCTCATGACTTGGCCAAGTTATTTATTATACAAGAATAGGATATTTGTTCTTATTGTATATAATCTCATAGTAGGTTTCGAACTCTCTTACTTAAACAAAAAGGGAAGGTACTGTGGGAGCTTCTTCGGCTCTTCAGCCAATAGCCACTGAGATAGCAGCCCACTGGGGCATGGTCTCTTTCTCTTTAAAAAGCAGCAGCAGACCTCTGCTCACTCTCTTGCTCCAGACATAGACTCCTTTCCTGGCTGTTGTGTAGGATGGTGCTCTGTAAGTTTTTTCCCCTCAAATAAATAATCCTTTGAATCCAAACTGGTGTGGGATTGTTTCATGCATTATTAAATTTTCAAAGAAATACCAAATATATTTAAAGACTGCTAATGAATTGTTGCTATATCCATAGATCATAGCATATTTCAGCACCCACCATAGAAACTTCTTCATGTGGTAAATGACAATGAATATAGGAACCCTCACCTGCCCGTATGAACAGAACAAAAGACTGGGGTCTTCTCAGCTCTAAACTGAGCAGACATAAGACAACCCTCCCTACAAACCTAAGGAATTTTCATGGAAGAGGACAAAGAAAAACTATGAGAGACATAAAAAGTGGGTAACAGCAAAAAAAAAAAAAACAAAACAAAAAAACAAAAAAACAAAAAAAACTGGTTTTTTGATAAAAACGCAGCAATGCAGCAGTTGTACATGTGAACTCGGAGCAATTGTAACAACATACACAAAACATAAACAGGCTCAAGCTACACAAAATGCCAACATAGAAAGAGGAATGTAGACAGAAAACCCTACTTCTAACTTTGAGGCTACAGGCTTTGAGAGCTGTGAGAGAAGAATCGGTGGTGTCAGTGAGTCAACCACACACTAGGGCAGGCCCCATCTCAAGAATAAAACAGCAACAAAAGGTTGACTCCATGTGGATGAAGAGAAATGAAGAGAACTCAAAATTTGGGTGTAAAGGTAGAGAAAGTGGAGACAACAGTTACGGGAGCTTTTGGAGGACTGAGATAATGTGTTCAAAACACATTGCATGGAATATCCAAAGAATAAATAAAAATATTCTTAAAATAAAAGAATCAAAGAAAAGAAAAAACAAAACCCCTATACATCACCAGAGCGAATTCTTATCTCTCCTTCTGAGGTAAGGAAATGTAGGATTAGATCTTAGCCACCATGAACAAACAAAACAAGCTGAGGCTATTGGCACACCAGAAGTACCAGGATCACTTCCTCCAGGGGTTTTAAGGACACCCTTCTTCATGTGCTCATTATTTGAACCCAGATGAACTACAATTGAAAGCACTGTGTTAACTATACCAAAGGAAACAACTCTGGAGACAGTCCAAGGAGTAAGAATTCTATCACCAGGGACATCTTTTTCTCCCAGTAATACCCACACCATTTTCAATGCTATAAAGACATTGGCAGATTTCCAAATCCAAATATTCTCACACTAACTGGATGAAAAACAAGCTCATATTAATTAAGCCTGTGTTACTGGTTATGATTAATAATCTCCTGACCAAAATTCTAGCAATACTGTTTCTGGGTGAACAAGGAGTCCTATTTCCTTTTTGTTCATTTTTTTCATTTACCTTTGAGAATTTAGTGTATGTGCACAATTTCTAAATCCTTTTTGCTCCTCAGAAATCTCCCATATACTTCTATTTGCTCTCTTTCAAATTCATGACCTGTTGGGTTTTTTACATAATTTTTGTTACACACACAAATAAATTTTTCAGTCTGAATGATATTCTACTGACTTTTACATTCTGTGGACCATGTTAAGGAGGAATGCAACATTAGGTAACACAATCCCTTAGCTCAATGCTAGCTTCATAGAAAAAAAAAAAAAACTACTAGTCAACAACAACTTGAACTATGCATTGTATGACCTCACCACCAGCCCCAGACTTCAACTGCTGGTCCTGAATGTAAAGCTGAATTCTCATTTACTAGCATGCAAATGGAGGCATACTCTCTTTCACTGTTTTGCAAGCATTTTCCTTTGTCTAGCATCTTTGAAATTTGAGTTCATGAAGTGTGAATGTCATTAAGCAAAGTTTTATAAGTTTTAGCATTACACATTTTTGCTTTGTTTTTAGAAAAATTGAATGAGTGATAAATAGAGGGATGGGAAGTTTAGTCCTCAGGTGATATCGTGAATGGTCCTTCAACATCAGGATTTGGTTTCAGTAGATAAATTGCATTCATGAACAAGAGGTTTTTTCTTTCTAAGGTGTCTCATTGTCTATAGGATCTCCTTGGGAAATTTCTCCTCTCTACAATTATCTGCTGGTAATTAATGTCTTGTAGCTTCATTATATTCAGTCAAAAAGTGCACAGACAAACACACAGTGCACACACACACACACACACACACACACACACACACACCAATCCAAGGCTGAGAGCAAGACACCATTCAAAAAATCATTGCTGTAATCAGTGAGCTATAATTCCCTTTCTAGGTATGGCAGTAAATCTAATGTGTTGATGAAGCTAAAACTCCTAACAGAAAGAAATCCTGCTAGAAATATTGTGTAAGTTATTTGCAGTGGTGCCATCTGAGTGCTGTGTTCTGTGGTTTCCCAGTGCCATGGCAGCATAGTAGAAGGAAAGTGGACAGGCTTCCATCTTCATACTGAAAATGTGAGATTTCTCTGAAATTTGTTTTTCAGTGAAAATTGTTCTGTGTACATCCATTTTTATCTCCCTGTGAATTGTATTGTGTTTGAAATGTTACTATTATGCAATTTACATTTTATCTTTTATCGATATTTATGCTATTTTTTTATTTTACCAAGAAATACATACTTTGACTCTTGTTTTTCTTTTATTGAGCTTCAACTTTGACTGTTAACATTTCATATTCATAGGATCCATCTCTAAAATTCATTCAACTACAGATACTTTACAAAGCAGAATTTCTCTCAGCACTGAATATATATGTACTTTTATTTTTTATTGTTTCCTAAGTAACAAAATAATAAACAACTACTCACTGCACAATTTTCCTCTTTCCTAATTCAGTCCTTTAACCTCTTTTCAAAAATGAAATTTATTCATACAATATTCAAATATAGGTTGAAATTTTCAAATGTCAATGAACCATGTATAAGTATTATAACATCCTCCTCTGAGTAACTACCTATTACACATGTTCACATTTTAGAACATGTGCATCCCCAACAAATTGCTTCCGTAAGACATACAGAAAATAAACTAACATTTTTCCAATAAGTAGGTAAATAAATAAACAATGTTAGAAGAGGAAAGTTATAAAAACAAACCTAGTAATAAGAAAGGGTTCCTTCTAAAGCTTCACAGAAGTCTTACAACAGATTTAACATCATTGGACACATGCCACATGAATATATACACACAAATATTTTACATATTAACATAAATCATTTTAAAATGTCAAATTGATTAATTATATGTAGAAAAATTATATTTTGCTAATGTTATGTGTTCATATATTTATTTAGTCCATATTTATTTTATATTTATCCTATAAAACTATATTTTTTCTATGAAGGCAGTAATAATTAGAGAAGTACCAAAACTATACAAAATTTTGCAAAATTCACAATGTTACAAGTGAAGTACAGAACATTGAAATATATACAAAAAAATTAAGAACTATGTTTCTCTAAAATACAAAAGATGATGTACATTTTAGGAAACTGAGTGCTCCACAGCACTGAGCCTGCACCTCAGCCACCACATCATGGAAATAAATGCCTGTCTAAGTTTACGGTTTCCCAGAATCAAGACACAGGAGTGTCCAGAAGGGAAAGCAACTCCAATAACCCAGAAAAGGAGAGAAACTGAAGTTTTCTGCTTATATTTAATATCACAAAACTGCAAAATAAGTGATAGAAAAAAAATGCTGTACAGTAACAGGAATGTGACCACCATATGAAGGGCCTTTATGTGGGCTACCTTGCTGATGTCTCTAGAGCCTTTGGCATTGTACTGCATGGTCTTCAGATGTTGCCACAGGGAGAAGATGAGAAGGAGAAACACAATCATGGTCACAGTGAAGGGGATGAGTGTGAACATAATGTTGGTGAGTAAAACGAGCCTAGCAACTTGAGAATAATTACTTGAGATAGCTCTGAAGAATATATTTGCTTCAATTCTGTAAATTAAGACATCAGTGTGTGTGTCTATGACTAAAACATTTAAAAACAAGAGGAGCAGAGATGTCAACAGTGTCCCTGAAACCATTTTTTTTACTCTCCACTTTAGATGAATAAAAATAGAGTTTGAAAAACTGGCTATCTTGAGAAAATAGAAGATGCTGAGACATGTAGCAAGCCAAACACTGAAATGATTGGTTACTGTAAAGAAAATACAAGTTTGTCTCACAATTCTTCTAGTTATCATTGTGGCTGGATACCATTTATATACAAATAAATGTGCAATTAGAGAAAAGAGAAAAGCAATTCTGGAAATTGCCAGAGTAGTCAAGATCTGGTCTATGAATGATATCTTTCTCTTCTTTACCCAGTCCATAACATTCACTAGCAATATGAATGCATTGCCTAAATTTCCCATTAAAAATTCCACACTTAAAGTAGTTAATAATATGCAATATAGGACAACATTCATTGTTTCCAAAATGATGCTCCAAATTCCACTATAGTGATAAATATTTGTGAATACAGTCTTCTGATGTATGTCTAGCTGATCCTTGAGAAATCATAACAAACAAATTCAATGAACTTTTATTTACAATGTCAAGTAAGCATCAAGATTTTCTAACGACGTGGTTTATAGTTTTCTTCACAAAAATCTTATACTTTGCAAGAAAACCCAGGTGAGCGTCATCCAGATGCTTCATACCTTACACACAATGTACCAGAGTTCTCCATAGTTGATGCTAAAGAAAGCAGAATTCTCACACACTGTCATTAAAACAAATAAATTTATTTGCATTGTTATGGCTATTTGCATATTAAATTGTAACCATTTAATTTCTGATAAGGAAAAAAACCATAAAATTCTAACTCACATAAAAGGTAAAGTATTTTAACTTCTATGTAACATAAGCTTTCCATTAAGTATTTCAAAATGAAGCCAGGTAGGCACCTATATATATTTTCAAAAGATTTTTCTACAAGCAAACAATTACCTAGTAATCTTACCTATTTAGTTACTCTTCAAATATCTGGGACTGAGATTAACAATTTTACTTTTGATAAGGTTATATATACATGCATACACATACATATACTAATATATGCTAGTTTATAAATGTGCATTTTATATCCTAATCCCTTTCATTTCTGATTGAAATAATTCAGGTTTATCATTTACTTAAATTTACTGTGCATTTGAATTATAAAATTAGTAATGTAATAGTTGTTAGAAGATGGTATAATATTGCTTTCATTTTTAATTCTTCAATAGTAATGTAAATATTCAAAGAGATTTGACTATCTTCTTCAAACATATAAAGAAATATGGAATAATTCCTATTCTGTTACAAAGAGACAATAAGTTTACATGAATTCACTTGCACAACAAGGATCTTTTTCATTATCCATGTCTCCTACCTTTGTTAATGCATCTGATTCCTTCGCCAGTATGAGCACTAAGCACTACTCTTGTCTCTCCAGTTTGCACTGGCATTTATTTGCTCCTGTAATGTCACTGTAGGCATAGAGGCATATAAAGGACAATACATAGCCCAGGAAAGAAAGGGAATGGAGCAATGGTTCATAACATGCTTCAAGACCTAATGGATAGTCAAAGAAGCAATAACAAAAAAGAGAAGTATTAAAATAAGAAAGCAGAAAACACATGTATCAAAAACTATAGTAAACTTGGCCTAGTGGTGCAAAGTTATACATGGCACAGCACTGAAGGAAAGTGAGCTAATTGGTAAGACCCTGTATCAACATAACACTAATAAAAACGCTGAAATAGAAGTAAAGCTATAGATTATTGAATGTGAAAGATGGATTATAACTGGAAATTGGAGCAATAGAGAAAAAGAAAGTGACAAAATTTCTTTTTTTTTTTTCTCAAGTACTTGGGCACTTTTCATATGACAATAATACAACTTAGAAAAATACACAGAGTCTCAAGTCATTCATCATTTATATCTAGAATGTAAAATATTTTTTTTATTTTATTTATTTATATTTTTATTGAAAAAAAATTTCAGCCTCCTCCCCGCCTCCATTACACTCCCCCTCCTCCCGCTCCTCTCCCCCTCCCCCCATTCAATTCTCCAAGTGACCAAATTTCTAGAACTGAAACATTAACGTACCTGAACACAGAAAGGTCCTCAAGCCAGAAGAAGACAAAGAGAAATGCAAAACACATTGAGGGTGGGGCAGTGTGGGGAAAATGCTAGTACAATAGCTTCAAGGCCTTTAGGAAAAGTGACGAAGCTTGTATCCATGAGAGGCAGTAAAGCCAGCCCAAGAGCTTCCCTGAGCCCCTCTTCTCCACCTTCCACTCTGAACAGGAAACGTTTGAAGTTCTACTGGAGTAGCTGTAGCTGCTGGACTCTGTAGGCCAAGTTGCTTTATTCAGATTCAAAACTGCAACTGTATTAATAGCGGCAAGATTGCCGTGAAAGTCTCTGACACAGTTGAAGGAAAAGAGCCCAAACTCCTACTGAATTGATGCAAGGCACTCCTTTGCAAAAGGAGTAACTCATATTCAAGAGACAACACAACAAAAACAGAGCTACAGAAAAAGCATAGCCTCCCATCCCCAGCACAGGGCATTCAGCAAAGGTGTGATTCATGTGTTTATAAATTTAGTCACTCTTTCATTGGCACAGTTCAAGAATATTTCAATCATAAATCTGTGTGAGACCTCAAATGTCTTGTGTCTTGATATTTTTCCTGGTGACTATTTTGTGCCATCACTGATATTTCTCCATTTGAACTATAACAGAACATTGTGAGCATTAGGTCTAATTTTGTAAGTGGTCATCCAGGGACTGCACAGAAGCATGGAGAATATTTATTGTAGTCTAGATTTTGTTGCTTCACTTTTGTGAGCATACAACATGCACACTTAAAAAGATTTTAGAAATGTTATGAAGGAAAAAAACATACAAAAGTAACAATTGAGAAAGGATGCTGGTAGGCCTTCAGTGTAGTTCAATGGAAGAATACATTTCAGTCACGTACAAGACCCTGGGTTTAATCAACAACCTTAAAAATTAAAAAAAAAATAAGTAAAAAAATCTTCTTCTTAACTAGATTTTCTAATGTCAAATGTTATTTTGCATATAAAATAAGTTTACGAAATAAAATGATAGTAACATTATCCACAGTTGAAAAGTATATATTTTATTAAAATCTTTTACATGATTTTCAGAAACTACTATTTTGTCACAAATGCCATCTACTTTGGCATAGAAGATTTGTTCAGTTAGTACTTCTGACATTTTAATAATATACTAACATTTCACCTAACAATTGTTCAATAGCCAGTCTTTTGCTCTGAGTAGTGCTTCTGTTTGTTTAAGTCTGCAACCTCAAATTAAACTGAATGAAAACAAAAGCAAACACTTCATGCTACACACAG
Organism: Alexandromys fortis; assembly: GCF_014885135.2. NCBI lineage: Eukaryota > Metazoa > Chordata > Mammalia > Rodentia > Cricetidae > Alexandromys > Alexandromys fortis. The sequence continues at coordinate 2,056,209 of NW_026068095.1, read as the reverse complement.
ATTTCATGTGTTTATTTGCTATCATCTTGAAAGCCTTCACATAATTCACTCATTTATTGATTCTGTAAAATATTTTGACAACCATATTGTTTTCATTATTAGGTACTAAGAACAAACAGAGGTGGCATGATTTCCCCTCCCAGGATGCTTTTTATATACTTGAGGAGATTGATGTTGAACATGATTAATTCTGTGACTGAAGTGATCTGACTTTACTTTTACATAATGATGATAAGATTTCATATCACCTCAAATTTAAAGATATAGGAGCTCACTATTTGCAGGCTCTTCATGTGGACTGTGATGCTGGGATCTTATCATCCATTGTGTGGAGCAAAATATTTTTGGGCTTCTTGCACAGGAAGAAGATTAACCCCAGAGCACAAAGCAGAGATATATGTAACATGGAGGGTCCTGTTTGTTGTGGTTTCTGCCCTGCCCAGTTCCCCTCAACTGGAACTGGATTAGCCCCAAAGAAAATCACATATAGGTCTCCATAAATTATAAGCTAATTGGCCCATTAGCTCTAGCTTCTCAATGGCTAACTCTTACATCTTATCTGATCTATGTTAGCCATGTGGCTCAATACCTTTTTCAGTGAGGTAGATTATATCCTGTTGCTTCGGTGGTCTGGGCAGGAGTGGGATGAATCAACTTCCTCCTTCCCAGAATTCTCCTGTTTTCATTACATCATTTCTACTTCCTGGCCAATCAGCATTTATTTAATATATGATTGACAGAATACAGACAATTCTCCCACACCAGATATAGTGCAGAGGGTGCAATGTTCACAGTGAGGACAGTACCATGTGTAAAGCTGTTGTGTTTTTCATCTTTGTCTTTCCAGTCATGTTGCTTTCATACTTTCTCACCAGAGCTGTCTTTCCTATACTCACACCCATAAAAAGTAAATAAATAAAACCAAGTAAAACATTTGTTAGAGTGTATGTATGTGGTATTTGCATGCTCCTGTGAGATAGTATACATGCTCCACAAAGCAAAGACCATAGAGGATATCAGGTGTCCTCATTTATTACTCTGTCCCATTTCCTTGAGCTAGGATATCTCACTGAGCCTGGAGCAGAACTGGTGGCCAGCAAGCCTCAGTGATCATCCAGTCTTCACTTCCCATCCCCCACAGTGCTAGTGTTACAGACACACAATCATGTCCTGATTTTATGAATTTTGTGTATTTGAACTGAGATCCCCATGGTTGTGAAGATTCTCTTACCAGATAAGTCATCTTCTCTGCCTCCCCTTCAATATATCTACTTTACATGTGCCCTTGAATTGTGGATGTAGTCTGTTATTCTTTACAATTCCATGACCAAGTTCAAGCAAACAGCACCACAGTGTGTTAGCAGGTGAACTCAATCCTCTCTTTTTGAAAACAGTAAATTCCCATAACTGCTCAAATTAACTCTTCTTCATATACTCTGTGTCCCCACTGTAGACCAATGGAATTCATAGTTGACTTTGAATTAAAACTGCATTCTTGTTTGCTAGCATGCAAATAAGGACATATTCTGTTTCAATATTTGTAAACACTTTATTTAATTTCTCCATTATTTGTGTTAAACTAAATAGTTTTCTTTTAATAACATGTTAGACTCAATAAGCATAATATTCACAGTGTTTTCTTGGGAACCCAGGAAACTAATACTCCTTCAAGAACTAGTAACTGTGCATAACTGTGTTTAAAACTGTGTGCTTGTATAATTACATAGAGGCATACACATGCCTCATAGGAGAATTATTGTTCTATCTTCTCAAATGTGTTTCTCTTGTACATAAATAAAATTCAAACCACATTTCATGATCTTCAGACTTTTTGGCCTTTTATCAATGTTTGTCAAACATATTTTTCATGTTTAGAGCTTTGGTGAAGTTACTGGTTTGAGTTCATTAAGTTTTAAAATAATTATTTTTTTCAAGATAATCTGCAATTCACAGAATCAAGGTTTAAATTTTTCTTATGATTTTATTATGTTCTTTTAAAAAACCTGTTTCAGGCAAAAATAAATGGAAGTACAATACCTCTAAACCCACTTAGATAGTATCAGTTAATAGCAGAACCAATCCATGCTGGCCAAACACTTTCTCCATTCCCCCTCCTTTCTACAGTAGAAAATAGAACCTTAAAATAGAAAACCTGCTTTCCCTGGGAGGCTGGTACTTTTGACCTTTTCTGTACAGCCTGTTGGCAAAGGCTACACTTTGTTTTCCATTCTGTCTGATTCAAATAATCACCCAGAAACTATATTGATTACAACACAGCTTGGTCTATTCGCTCATTCTTCTGATTGGATGGCTCTTATAACCTAAATTAACCTGTTTCTATTCATAGATGTATCACCATGTTGTTGGGGCCTATTGGTAAGGTTTTGTTTGGCATCAGGCATCTGTCTCCTAAAGTAGCTACATAGCATCTCTTTGACTCTGCCTACTCTCTCCTCCTCTCTCCTTGGAATTCCCACCTTGCCCTATTCTGCACTGCAATAGGCTCAAAGCAGATTCTTTATTAACCAATAGTATTCACAGCATACAGAGGGTATACCCACACCAGCACCCTGTCATGTTAACAAACACACTGCTCCTCTGACTCTAATAAATGCTTTGACTGAAAAATGACAGATCTCCTTCCATGTCTCTCCATTCATGATCATCTTGGAAATGTAACACTTATGAATTGAGTACTCGCTAGAAAAAATACATCTTATGAAGCAGATAGTTTCTCAGTGACCTGTACAAACCTACACAGCATAGAAAGGTAGGCCTGTCTCAAGATCCTGTTCTGTAGAATCAGGGGGCATGAATGGACAGAGAGAAAAGCAAATCTCAGAGTTAGTACAAACAAAATTATTGGACTTCCCTGCTTAAAGTTACTGTTACAAAATAGTAGGAAAAGCACCAAAAAGAAAGTGGTATTCAGTAACAAGCTGACTACTATTTCAAGGTCTTTATGTGGCTTGTGTTCTAAGGTCTCTGGAGCCTTTAGAAATGAGCTGCATTCCCTTAATATCTCTCCACAGGAAGAATATGAGCAGGAGGAAAGTAATCAAGGTCAGGGTGAAGGGGATGAGTGTGAACATAGTGTTGGTGAATAAAATAATCCTAGAGTTGACCAGAGTGGATTGAAATAACACAATAGAATATATTTGGTTCTTGTCCATCAATCCAGACATGAGCATATTTTCTTATGACTAAAATATTCAAAGACAAGAGAAGCAGAGATTCCAGCAACATCATCAAAACCAGAGCAGTGAGAATCTGATCCACTGTCGAGAACTTCCTTCTCTTGACCCAGTGCATGATGTTTAACAATACCAGAAATACAATTGCTAACTTTTCTTCGACTGATTGTGTACTTAAAATGAGAGTCAGCATGAACTGTAGGAAATCACACATTGTTAGCAGGATGCTCCAGTTTTTATTACACTGCTGTAGATATGTTAATACAGTCTAAAACCTAGATCAACCTGATTCTTGAAAATCTATAGGACATTCACTTTTAAGTTCTATAGTTTTAACATCCCATAAACAATGTCAACCAACACAGAAATATACATTTATTTAGATTGAAATCCTCTTCACTTTTCTCCTCAAATAACTCAGGTTTATTTTTTCACTCAGCATTTATTGTGCATCTAACACGTGTTATAGCTGTCAAGATACTGTATATAATTGCATTAAAACATAATTGCTACAGAGATAGTGTATATATTATGTAACCTGTGACTTTATAGTACATTTATGTGAATAACTTTGAAGTCCCCCTATTGTGATATAAAAAAGAGTTTAAATAAATTCATCCACACACCCTGCCCTGTGGGAAGTTCAAGCCCCCCCTCCCCTACATCCAGGCCTAGGATGCAGCCAAATGAACTAGGGTCCCAAAAAGCCAGTACACACAGTAGAGACAAGTCAGCCCCCATTGTCAGCCACATTCAGACAGTCCAGTTTGATCGCATGCTCATTCATTCCCGGTCCAGCTGGATTTGGTGAGCTCCTATTAGATCAGGCACACTGCCTCAGTGGGTGGACCCACCCCTCACGGTCCAGACTTCCTTACTCATCTTCTCCCTCCTTCTGCTCTTCAACTGGACCTTGGGGGCTTAATCCATTTTGATGAGGGACTTTGTCTCTGTCTCCATCGGTTGCTGGATGTAGATTCTATGGTGGTATTCGAGATAATCATCAGTGTGATAGTGGGGCAAGGCCAGTCAGGCACCCTCTGCTCTGCTGCTCAAGGACCTAGCTGGGGACACCCCCATGGACACCTGACACCCCTCTAGAGCCAAGTCTCTTTGCAGCTCTAAAATGGCTCCCTTAATGTAGATATCTTCTTCCCTGCTCCTATATCTGCCCTTCCTCCATCTCCATCCTCCCACTCCCCCAAGCTCTCCAGGCTTCCCCTTCTCCCTTCTCTCTCCCTCGCTCCCCTTCACCCAACCCCACTCCCACCCCCATCCCCACCCCCATGCTCCCAACTTTTGCCTGGCAATCTTGTTTGCTTCCAGTTTCCAAAAGGATCTATATTTGTTTTTATTTGGGTTCCTACTGAATGGGAGAAGATCTTCACCAACCCTGCATCAGACAAAGGTCTGATCTCAAAAATATATAAAGAACCCAAGAAACTAGACATGAAAATTCTAATTAACCCAATTAAAAATGGGGTACTAAACTGAAAAAAAATCTTAGCAGATGAAGTTCAAATGGCCAAAAGACACTTAAGGTCATGTTCAACCTCCTAAGCAAGTGATCGGGGAAAAGGAAAACAAAACAACTTTGAGATACCATCTTACACCTGTCAGAATGGCTAAAATCAAAGCACCAATGATAGCCTATGCTGGAGAGGATGTGGAGTAACAGGAACACTCATCCATTGCTGGTAGGAATGCAAACTTGTGCAACAACTTGCAAACTTGTGCAACAACTTTAGAAATCAGTGCGGCGGTTTCTCAGGAGATTGGAAATCAATCTACCTCAGAATCCAGCAATACCACTCTTGGGAATATACCAAGAGATGCCCAATAATACTACAAAAGCATTTGCTCAACTATGTTCATAGCAGCATTATTTGTAATAGCCAGATCCTGAAACAACCTAGGTGCCCCTCAATGGAAAAATTGATAAAGAAAGTGTGGAATATATACACATTAGAGTAGTACTCAGCGGTAAAAAAAATAATGACACCTTGAATTTTGCGTGCAAATGGATGGAAATAGAAAACACGATCCTGAGTTAGCTAACCCAAACCCTAAACGATGAATATGGTATGTACTCACTCATTAGTAGACTCTAACCATAAGCAAAGGACATTACGCCTATAGTTTTCAAGCCTAGAGAAAGCCAAATAACAAGGTGAACCCAAAGAAAAACATATATAGGTCCTCTTGGAAATTGGAAGCAGACAAATATCTTAAATGTCACCATTAAACCTTAATCCAGCAACTGATGGAAACAGAGGCAGAGACCTATGGCAGAGCACTGGACTGAGTTTACAGTTGGAGAGTGGGAGGAGTGAGAATATGAGCAAAGAGGTCAAGACCATGATAGGGACGCTCACTGAGACAGTTTACCTGAGCTAATGGGAGCTCTCCAACTCCAGATGGACAGAAAAGAAACCAGAATAGGAACAAACTAGACCTTCGGAATTGGGCAGACTGTGGGACCACTGGCAGCAGCTCCAGGATTTATCCCTTACGCCTGTACTGGATTTTTGGGAACCCATTCTTTTTAGATGGATACAGTGTTCAGCCTATATACAGTAGGGAGGGCCTTAGACCCTCCCCAAAGCAATGTACCTTACCCTCTCTGAGGAATGGATAGGGGGTGGAGTAGAGTGTAGGTACAGGGAATGGGGGAGGGGAGAGAGTGGGAACTGATATTGCTATATAAAGTGCAAAGGATAGTTTTCTTTTGAAATAATAAAATAAGATATTTAGAAAATGATTTAAGGAAACTATAATGATACCATCATTGTAGAGATAGAAAGGTCAAAAAATGAGGGAGTCAGAAACAAATTCAAAACACCCTGGGGAGGGGCTGTGCAACGTGGGTTCTACTGTAGGAACATCAAGGTCTTTTTGAGAAGTGATAGAACTTTATCCAATGAGATGCACCTTGAGCAGCTTCCCTGTGTCCTGTCTCTGCACCTTAGGATTTTTATAGAAAACTACGTAGGTTTCATCTGGACAGATAAATCCCACTCCTACCATTGAAGCTATTGACAGATGCCAAGAGAAAGAGAGACCGTTTTCTATGAGGTGTAGCTTCTGCTAATTTGACCATGATACAGTGAAAAACCACATATCTAAGACTATTTCGGTGGCACAAATTCATCTTGGCAGGTTTTTAAAAAGATATAAAGTTGGATGTTAAGGATGAGTGGGAGATCTGGAAAATACTTGGAAGAGATGAATATGATCAAAATATGTGAAATTCTTAAAGAACTAATTTTAAGAAAAATTTTAAAAGAAGAATTCAGAGCCTAGGGAATTCTAAACTTCCTTGGTGAAAATGATACACAGGAATATTATAAATGTGGTGAATGAGTAGATGTTAATGAATTTATCTTGTGATGTTCTAAAGGTCTGTATCTACTTAGTACCAGAAAACATTTCCCTAGGAAGAAAAATGGTCACATTCTTACAGAAATTGAATCTGAAATGATACTAATATCTGGAGACTTGAGCACTTGTGTTCCACAGAGGAATTTAGAGTTTCTGTACGCCAATGTTCTTGAGAGTTTTGACTCGTGATAATTGAATGGATTTGTACTTATCTAATGCTGAATATATAATGGAAATTCATAAATTTAGCAGTTAACCAAACACAATCACATTTGTTCTTCATGCCCTGAGGAATGAGAGACACCATTGTAAGTAACACTGAGGGGAGGCTTATAGATCTCTTCTTATTCCTGGTAGTCATTGAATAAATTGCAATGCCTACATTCTCCTGAGAAGAAATGCTATAAACACAAATGCCTTGTGTCCTTTCCTCATCACCATAAAATAAATGTATTTGGGTTTTACCATAGACAGGTAGAATAGAAGGTGAATGAACATTGCTGTATACTTGCTCTGAACTAGCAAGTGCTCCTTGGGACAGAGAATCTTTACTAGGAATGAGAATATCACCAGTAAATCTTTTTTAATGTGACTATAATTTTCAGTTATATTATAGTATTACTGGGGAATATCAAATAGTTGAACTTTTATTTATTAAGAACTTTACCACACCTGACAATGGTATGTTATGGTCTTTCAACCTGTACATTTGATGTTTTGTAAAATACGTTAATTCACCGTATTAATGTTTGTAGTGATTATTATCAATAAATGGTAAATTATAAATTTCTTACAAAAATAGAAAATGAAGCAGTCAATCAAGGGAGCAGGAAGCCCACAGAGTAGAACAGAATCTTTGTCAACTGTATGTCTGATAGAGGCTTAATATCTAGAATATATAAAGAACTCGAAAAGAATAAAGAATCAAAACAAGTGACCCAATTTTAAAATTGAACTATGGATATGAACAGAAAATTCTCAAAAGAAAACTGAAAATGACTAAGAAATATCCCAAAAAAGTATTCAGCATCACTAGTAATTAGGGATACAAATTAAATCTACTCTGATATTTCCTCTGATCCCAGTCAGAACAGCTGACATCAAGGAGCAATTGACAACAACTGCTGGCATGGAGGGGGAGGCTGCACATTACTATAGCTACTACAGAAATTATTGTGCAGAATTCTCTAAAAGCTAAAATAGATTGACCCTTTGACCAAGTTACACCACTCCTCCATATACTGCCAAAGTACTCAACATCATACTCAACAGTCAAGTGCTCAACAATGTTCATTGACACCCTATTCAAAATTTCTGGGTAAATGAAAACAACCTTAAAGTTCCTCCAACAGTTGAGTGGATAGTGAAAATCTTGTGTACACAGATAGTGAAAATGTGGTACATCTACACAAGGCAATACCATTCAACCATAAAGAAAAAAAAATGACAAATTTGCAGGAAAAAGGTTGGATCTAGAAGGCATTTTACTGAAAGGCAACCCTGACACAGAAAGAGAGCTGCTATATACTCTTTTGTTGTCAGAATGCTTTTCATTTGTTCCCGGCAGCTCAGACCAAAAATAACCACACAGAAACTATATTATTTGCAATACTGTTTGGCCAATAGCTGAAGCATATTTCTGGCTTAGTCATATCTTTAATTAACCCACTTCTATTAATCTGTGTATCACCATGTGGCAATGACTTACCAACAAGGTTCCAGTACAACTATCCCCAGCAACAGCTACATGGCTTCTCCTGACTCTGCCTTCTTCCTCCCAGCATTTAGTTTAGTGTTCCCTGCCAATCTCTACTCTGTCCTATCACAGGCAAAAACAGTTTCTTTATTCATTAAGGACACACACACACACCATTTTCCTGTTTTTGTTTAAATAAAAGGAAGGTTTTAACTTCAACATAGTAAAGTTACATATAACAAGAGTTTTAAGCAAGAATTACAGTTACAACATTTATACGTGCTTTATCTCTTATCATAACTAAGGAAAACTATAATTATAACTATCTATTCTTGAACTCATCAAAGGCCCCAGAAGGTGTCATATTACCTAAGAAGGGCATTGTGAGCAACTTCCAAAACTCTAGAATTGACAGAGACATTTCGCTGCCTGAACAGTCACCAAAAGTTCTTCTGTAACATTGCAGGCATCTGGCCCATACTGTCTGGGAGACTTTTCCATGAAGCAGGGAATTTCAAAGACAGTTGCACCTATATTGGCAGTTTGTCAGTCAGTTTCTTCTGTGTCCTGCAGAATGTCTGGCAGATTTTTTCATGAAGCAGGGACTCTGAAGGACTGTATCACCTTCTTTAAGCAAGTTAGCAGTCATTTCTCTGTGGGCCCTGCAAATCCAGTCAAACAGTTCAGGCAAGAGCAGTTTCTTCCCCAAATGGCTAACAAACAACATAAGGAATCTTTCAATGCCCATCATCCTCTTGAAGTAGATTGATGATTCCAGGAACAGATATATTTCATGTCATGAAAAGTCCTAAGTTCTTAAAACGTTTTAAATGCCATATTCTGAAGGCTTTTGAAAGATTTAAAGAATACCTATCTAACTGAAGTATATCGCTATATATCTAGAATACCTAACTAACATGACTAGAAGCTTGACTATTATAGATGATTATCTATTAATCTATATTTCTTAACTACACATTACATTTTAAAATGAGTGGCATAAACACAATACTTTAAACAATAGCAGAAATATATATATAAACAAAATTGACATAAAATTTGTATCAATAAACCAAGATCCATATCAATGCAAAGTATCCATCTCTATACATATCCCCCTTTAAGTGTAAACAAACATTTATAAACAATATTTGGGAATTTGGGCAAAGTTCTTTCCAAATTGTTTCCTGCTTTTTGTTGGGTGAAATATTTTTGGGGATGTTCAGGGTGATATTTCGGAGGGTCTTGGTCCATAAAATTATGTTAGTGTGGAAGAAATTCATAGGTTCTCATCTTCTGTGGAAACAAAAGAAGAACTTTTCCAAAGCAACATATCCTTAGACCCTAATTTCAAAGTCAAGATAGCTTTAAAATATGTATGTTAGTTTATCTTAGCAGCCCATACAATGAAATGTCTCTCTGTATTTAGCTCATTCACAGTCAAAAAATTAAATGAACACACAATAATATATATAATCCAGATGCTCTGTATATTTTCCATCTTTACATGACATTTTTTTACTCTATTACTTTTTCTACAAGTTTAATATTTATTTTTTTATCTTTACTCCTTTAATCTATAACTGTCTGTATTATTCTATATTATAACTGTCTATATTTTTTCTCTGTCTCTCTCAAGCCTATGCACATTTATCCAAAGCTGTGATATCAGCTTTTTTATCTGAATCTGTCTTTATTGCATATCTGTAATTATTTTCTAAATGCTAAACAGGTCCAACATGACACTGCCTGCTTTCTCCACTCAGTCCAACATGGTGGAAGCATGTTCACTGCCTCTGACACTGCTGGGTGGGATCCATGCTTAGCACTTCAACTCTGGGAAGCATCATGCAGCATACAAACATTTTTTTTATCTGACTAAATGCTAAATCTGCCTTGCAATTCACTGTGTAGCCTGGGAATTTCTGTGTGTATGTTACAAGAATCTGCCATGCTCTCCTGCCTGTGCAATTCTAGCAGACCCATGGAGAACTGGCTGCTGAACTTGCATAAAGGTGAGATGGTCCTTTGAGGTTCCTGCTTCATGAAAGAGTCTGAAAAACATTCTGCAGGATAAGAAGAAAGTGACTGACAAACTACCAATATAAGCAGAACTGTCTTTAAAATTTCCTGCTTTATGGAAAAGTCTGTTGGATAGTATATCCTATAGGCTGATGATGGAAGCCTCAATGTTACAGAAAAACTTTGAGTCACTGTTTGGGCAGTGAGAAGTCACTATTACTTCAAGAGTTTTGGAAGTTACATTATACTTACAATATACTTTCCTGTTTACTTAAGTAATGTTATATCCTTCTGGAGTCATTAATGGAGTTGAAGAACAGGTAGTTATAGTTACAGTTTGTTAATTATGATAAAAAGATAAAGTAGATACAAATATTGTAACTAATTCTTGCTTGATAACTGTTTTATGTGAGTTTACTATGTTAAAGTTAAAACTTTCCTTTTTCTTTAAACAGAAAAGGGGAGGTGATGTGGGATTTCCCTCTGTATGCTATGAATACCACCAGTTAATAAAGGACTGTCTTGAGCCTGCATATGGCAGAATAGAAGTAGGTGGGAAAAACTAAACTGAGTGCAGGGAAAAAGAAGGCAAAATCAGAAGAAACAATGTAGTCCCAATGGAGACAGACACCAGAATATTACCCAGTAAACCACAGCCTGTGGCAATGCACAGATTAATAAGGATATGTTAATTTAAGTTATGAGTTAGCCAGAAATATACTTAAGCTAATAGTCAAACAGTATTGTGAATAGTATGGTTTCTGGGGCTGAGCAGTCAAAATCAAACAAGTGGCCTCTTACAACAAATAGGAAAAGCTGTACCCATAAATCCTCAACAATGTGATAGTCTAAATAAGGCCTAAAAACTGATACCATGCCTTTGTGAATGGGAGAAAAATCTCACAAACTACAACCAAAAATGAAGAGCTATTGGCAATTAATGGTTGCTGAGTGAGAGACAATCAGGCTTTCCCATTCAAAGTTTATCCAATTCCAAGTGGTTAATCTTAAACACATACACATAAAAATAACACTAAATAACCTCATTACATTGTATTTATAAATTTAAATGTGTATCTATGTGTAACAATAATAATTCAATAATACAAAGTCATGAATTTGAAAGGGAGTGTGAGCCATAAGACGAGGTGGAGGGAAGATGGTGAGGAAATGATTTAAATATTGCTCATATGAAATTTTCAAAAATGTAAAACTTACTTGTATTTAAAAAAAGAACTTTCATGAGAGGTATTAAGAACATTCATCTCCACTTGCTCACTTGATGCAGTGAGCTTGAATGAACTGCGGTTGCATAACCTAACACTGAATTTTTCAAAACAAACCTATTTGAAAAGTGAGATTTCCATCACCTGGGGACATAAAAATTCTCCTGAAAAACATTCAGAAGTTTTCAAATGACTTAGAGATACTGGCAAATTTTCTTAAAGAAAATCATCAAACATTTTGATAGAAATTGTATCCAGTGTTAGTCTTAAAATCAGAAGGAAATGCAAACAAAAGTCCAGCATCTCCAGCTGTAATTTAGTCTCCTGATGAAAATTCTGCCAATATCTGAACAGGTGATGGGTAGGGGAATGCCTTGCCAAAATCAAGAAAGAATGCAACATAAACTAGGATGATGGACAAGTACAATGTTATTTATAGAAAACATCATTATTCAAAAGTTCAAAATAACTCCAAACGTGTACTATATGTTCTTACCACAAGCACCAATCTTCAGTTTATGGATTCCTATTTGCTAGCATGCAAAGGTAGACATATTCTGTTTCATTGTTTGCAAATTTTTGCCTTGTATAGCTCTTCTTTGATTTGAATTCATGAAGCTTCGAAGTTAGCTGGTAAAATTTTAAAACCATGTATGGGGGCTGCAGAGGATAACTAAAGTGAGAGATGAGCCTTAGTCCTCGAATGACAAGAGTGATTCCTCAAGATTTTTAAGTCAACTTCTTCAGTTATCACATTGCAGCTATGAGGACAAATGAAAGAAAATACCCCGTTTTCCAAGGATTCCTTGTTCTCTGTGGGATTTCCATCTTCCCTCCATCTTCCCTCCAGAGATCTACAGATAATCATTATGTGTTATAGCACTGTTATTCACAACTGAATCTCTACTCTTTCTCTTCTCTCTCCCTTTTCTCCTCTCTCTCTCTCTCTCTCTCTCTCTCTCTCTCTCTCTCTCTCTCTCTCTCTCACACACACACACACACACACACACACAAATACATATACACACACACATACACATATTCCAAAACTAACATCATTCAAGATACAATTGAGGGTCCCAGAAATAGAAATCCAGGCTAGGGTTCCAGCCCCTAAACTCACTTCTGTGCTGTTAAAAGTTGCTGACAGAAGATGTCTTGTTAAATTTGATCTGTGTAAAATATCATGAGGAACTTCTGAAAAACTAAGTCTGATTAATGCTGTGCTCCACCAGCACTTTTGAAGTCCTGAGGAAGAAGCTGGGCATGCTCGGGATCTGGATACCAAATTGTTCAGTTTATCTGGGTTCTGTGATTTCTATTGAAAAATCTGTGCTTATGTGTTCCCTTTCCTTCCCTTGGACCCTGATGTGTTTATAATATTATCTCATTATATTTTCACTTTTCTCTATATTTATGTTTTCATCTGCTTACAGGTTTCACCAAGTCTTGTGAAGTATTTAAATTTCTTATAGTGTGTTAGGTATTAATTATCAGTTTATCAATTTGAAGATGATATTCTAGACTTAATTATTGTGGTTTATTATTCATTTCTTAATTATTATATTCTCTTTGTCTAAATAAACTTCATACTTTAAAATTTTACTTATTACTGTAAATATTATTGTTGTATTATGAGGTGTGTGTGTATGCGCATGTGTGTAAGCACATACATGTCTTAGTGGAGGTCAGGGAACAACTTTTGTGACATGGTACTCTCCTTCCAGCTTCTTCTGAGGCAGGTTTTCTCTTGTAGTTCTTCCACTATACTGGTAGTCTGGGCTGTCTGACTTATGAACCTCCAGTTAACTATCCTGTATCCCCATTCTCTCTTGTCTCAAAAATGCTGCAATTGGACTTGCATGTCCCAGCATCCATTATTTGCATGTAAGTGCTTCTAACCATCTTAACTGGCTCTATTTATTTTATGTTTGAGAATATTTCATTATATATTACTTTTCCATAAACTTTTTTCTCATTGTTATAGGTTCAGAACACATCTTCATATTAAGAACCTAAATAAGACCTGCACAGTGACCACACCAACTGACCCATTATGCAGGTGGTAGAAATCTCACAAGAAGTGATAGACAATTAATGGCTTCTGAGAGAGAGAATGAATATTCTCTAGGAAAATCTCATGCAAGACTATCCAATTTCAAATATTCATTCTGATGCATTTTAGTATTACGTGTGAGTAATACTAAATGGATGCAGCAGAATATATATGAGTATGTTGATATGAATGATAACTATTTAAGAAAAAATATATGCTATTCAAAAAGTCAGAAATTTAAGATGGAATGGGGACATGGGAGGAGTGGGGTGAATCATAGTGGAAATTATGTAAATACTATATTATGAAATTGTCAAAACACTTTTAAAAGAAGCTTTAAAAGTATGAAAGATTCAGCAAATCTGATAAATGGAAATTTTATACCACTCCTCTAACAAAAGGGTCTGAAATGTTGTAGTGTGGTCACCCACATCCCCATAATTCTGTCATTAACCAAGAAGGAAAGCGTGGATATTGGACCATGCCTTCAGTCATTCGACTATCAGTGTTTTGTTTTGTTTTTTAACCTTTGCCCCACACCACTTTTTAGAGTCTCACTAAGTTGACCAAACTGGCTATAAAGTTTTTAGCTTTCTGATTCTTTCTCCTGAGAAGCTGGGACTCCTGCACCACCAGGATCAACTTGTATTCCTTCTTCTTGTACAACATTATTCACCAATTTTCAACTATTTTCATGTCTTTGTCTGTATAATACATAGTATGTGAAATAAAAATATACAAAGTTTCAAACTGTGGAAAATACATATTTTGATATTAAAGAGTTGGCTCAGGGGATAAAAATACATGTTGCTCTTTCAGAGGACTTATGTTCGATACCCAGCACTCACATGTTAGCTAGCAACCATCTCTAGTTTCACTCCCAGAGGAGTCAATGGCCTCTACTGGCCTCCTTGGAAAAGAGGCATAAATGCATACATGCTGAAAATAGTCATAAGTAAATATTAAAATTAAAAAATGAAATTTGAGTTAGAAACTATGACCTAAATATACAATTTGCAATATATAAAATATTACTTGATGTGGGACAATTGTCTATATTCTGTCAATTATATTTTAAATAAATGCTGATTGGCCAGTAGCCAGGCAGAAAGTATAGACAGAACAACAAGATAGGAAGTAAAGTCAGGTCAATAGGAACAGGAGAATTCTGGAAAGGAGGAAGCCCATTCCTCTCTGCAGTCCTGTTCCAACCATAGAAGAAGGAAGATGTGATTGCCCCACTGAAAAGGTTCCGAGCCATGTGGTTAACATAGATAAGAATAATGGGTTCCCCTGTGAGCCCCCTTCCACCCCTCCTCCCCCCCCCCCCCCCGTTCCTGAAGTCTGCAGTGGGGAGCCTTCAGGCTTCTGGTCTGAGGGGGCCCGTCTCCAGTTTCCTGGTTGTGGGTGCTGAAAATTTTAACCCTAATGTTCACAATTTTTGAATAAAAGTTTTGTTCTTTTGGCAAAAAAAAAAAAGAAAGAAAGAATAATGGGTTAATATAAGTTATAAGAGTTAATAAGAAGCCTGAGCTAATGGACCAATCAGTTTATCATTAATATAGGCCTCTGTGTGATTTATTTGGGGCCAAACAGCTGTGGAACCTGGTGGGAGGATAGAAACCATGCAGGACAGAAACCCTGACAACAATTACTTATAACACATGAAAGCTTAATAAATCTGTATTGATCATCCCGGAAAAAAATAAATCTGTATTGATTTAAACTTCTGATGTGTCTGTTTTTCATCATATATATAATACATTTATGAATTTCTGATGTCTTGGGCAATTTCTGTAACATATCAGAGGTGATAAATTTTACTTTATTTTTTCTTCAGTAATCTGCCTAGCCTGCCTATCCTAGATTGATAGAATTGATAAAAGCATTTAGTCCAATTTCTCTATTAAGGTATTTGTGAGTGTCATTGATCATCAAGAAATACATGCATATATGTATTTGTCCCAGACACCTAGAACCCAATAATGACACAGAAACTATATTAATTAAATCCATTAAAGCCCATTAGCTCTAGCTTCTTATTGGCTGACTCTTACATCTCAGTTTAACCCATCTCCATTAATCTGTGTATCACCACATTACTGTGGTTTACTAGCTAAACTTCCAGCATCTGTCTCTGGCAGGGCTACATAGCTTTTCCCTAACTCCTCCTTCTTTTTCTCAGCATTCAGTTTAGTTTTCCCCACCTACCTCTATTTCCTGTACAGTACCAAGATAGTTTCTTTATTCACCAATGATATTCACAGCATAAAGAGGGGAATCTCACATCACCTTCCCTTTTCTGTTTAAATAAGAAGGATTTAACTTTAACATTAAAAAAAATACATATAACAAAACAGGCATCAAGCAAGAATTACAGTTATAACATTTATATCTACTTTATCTTTTATCCTAAGGAAAACTATAACTATATATTCTTCAATTTCATCAAAGACTCCAGAAGAATATGCTATTACTTCCAAAACTCTAGAATTGACAGAGACATATCACTACCTGGACAGTCACCCAAAGTTCTTCTGCACTATTGGGGCATCCATCTTCAGCCTACAGTCCCACAGTATCCAGCAGACTTTTCAAAGACAGTTCCACCTATATTGGTATTTGTCAGTCATTTTCTTCTGGGTCCAGCAAAATGTCTAGAAGACTCTTTCATGAAGCAGGAACCCTGAAGGATCATCTCACCTTTAGACAAGTTCAGCAGTCATTTCTCTGTGGATTATGCATGTCCAATTCATCAAGCAGTCCAGGTAAGAGCAGCTTCTTGTCCAAATAGCTAACCAACTCCATAAGGAGCCTCTTTGATGCCCATCTTCCTCTTAAAGTAATTGGTGCTGCCAGATGTAGATGTGTCTCATTGTGCTGAAGTTCTTGAAACACTTTAAATACCAAATTCTGTAGTCTTTGAAAGATTTGAAGAATACTTAATTAACTGAAATATCTCTATATATCTAGAAAACCTAACTAACATGAATACAGGCTTGACTATTAAAGATGACTATCTATTGACATATATTCCTTAATTATGCATTACATTTTTGCATTAATTATGCTGCACAACCACAATATCTTAATCAAGAGCAGAAATATACATATACACAGTATAACAAAATTGACCTTAAATCAGAAATCACAAAATAATCCCACACTAGTTCAGAATTATGAATAATAAAGGGTTATTTATTTAGGGGAGACCTACAGATCATTGTCCTAAATAACAGTCCTCTGCACAAATAGGGAAGATGAACAGAATCTAGCAGCCCAAAGAGAGAATCGGAAGCAAGAGAATGAGCACATGATTTACAGCTACATTTATAGTATAAGAGACCACACCCAAGTGGGCTGGTATCTTAAAAGCTATTGGCTGTAGGAGCAGAATGTGCTCCCACAGCACCTCCCTCTTCAGTTTAAAGAAGAGAGTTCTAAATCCAATACAAAACTATATACACTAGGAATAGATATCAAGTATAAGATTAGAATTACAACCAGCATAAACAATATTAAGCATGGAATGTATGATATTTTAATAAACATTATGTCCTAAGGAGTCCAAGTCTTGTATTGGAAATGGCCTGGCTAGCTCAGTAAGTAGAGAATGAAACTCTTAATCTCAGGGTCATAGGTTCATGCCCCACTTTGGGCTCCAATTGTAGCAACATGCCACTTGTTCATCCCAGCAGACCAGAACCAAATAACCACACAGAAAACTGTATTAATTAAATCACTGCTTGTCCCATTAGCTGTAGATTCTTATTGGCTAACTCTTACATATTAACCCATTCTATTAATCTCTGTATCACTATGTGGTTTACCGGCATCTGTCTCCAGTGGGGCTATATGGCACGACTCCAACTCTACCCTTCTTTCTCCCAGGATACAGCCTAGCTTTCCTTGCCTAACTCTGTCGTTCTCTGTCATAAACTCAAAGCAGTTCTTTATTCATTAACCAATAAAAGCAGCACACAGACAGAAGGACCTCACACATGAACTCCTGATTTCTTTTTATTTATTTATTATTATTAAAATTTAAAATTTTCCCCAACTCCCCCTTTCCCTCCCTCTCCAGTCCAAAGAGCAGTCAGGGTCTTCTGCTCTGTGGGAACCTCTCCCCTCCATCCAGGTCTAGGAAGGTGAGCATCCTAACAGACTAGGCTCCCACAAAGCCAGTACATGCAGTAGAATCAAAACCCAGTGCCATTGTCCTTGGATTCTCAGTCAGCCCTCCTTGTCCAACATGTTCAGAGAGTCCAGTTTGATCACATGCTCCATCAGTCCCAATCCAGCTTGCTTTGGTGAGCTCCCATTAGATCAGTACCTGCAGGCTTATTGAAACAAGGGAACTCCTGCCCAGTTGCACTCACCACCCCATCCCAGCACCCAGACAGGCTGAGCTGGGGGATCTTATAGCCCTGAAAAAGGGAGGGTGTGCCTGGGCACAAGCTGGGATGGGATAGGAAGAGAGAGGCAGTAGTTGGGGAGAGAAGCCCCTGCAGAATGACCAGGAAGTTTAGGGGGTTGAGGAATGTCTATGCTCTATTTTCAGTGCTTCTTCCATGGGTCAGGAACACACTCACCCCTCCAATGGATCTTCTGGTACAGGAACAGAGTCCCTTGCTGGCCCCGGACCTTGTAGACAAAAGGCCTACCTTGCTGCTGGCAGGCTATTGAAACAAAAGTAGTGAACTCCTCATTTCTAACTCCTTGTATTATGGACATTGATGCCATTAGATTACAGTTTTATCATATTGTATCATATAGTTAGGTGTATCAAATAACTCTGTCTTGGGGTTTTGAGCAGTATAGCATCAACACTTAGATTTTGGGGACAAGCAAGTCAGTCTCTCACATTCTTTCTGTGTCTGGACCACTAATATTATTCACAAGCAGGAGGTAGATATTAAATAATACTGGTTTTATTTTAGTTTTTAGTATGTAATGACACTACTTAACTAAATGTAAAAACCAAATCTTGTGTACAAATTGCATTTATAGTTACCTACTTCAGCTCTTTAGGAGTATCAATCAGTTACGTGCCGGTATGCAAATTTCTAAAAAAAAATTCTCATGTGAATATACTTTTTATAGCCATAATTTCATAGACATTTTCTGAATTTAACTATGATTCTTGTGGGCTTAGTGTCTTGCAATATAACTTCTTCCCTGAATTTTAGTATAGAGATGTCAACAGATGCCTATTTATTCCAGGCAAGCCACTCACAATGGCACAAAGAAATGACTCCACTCAAGTCTAGATCAATGAACCAGTAAGTTTATTAGGATTACTTGCAGGAACATGTGTGAGGTCTCCTTGCAATAGCATGGAGACATAAGGGTAGTTTCATCCCAGAAAATCAATGCCCACCCAGCCTGGGTGACAACTCATACAAGCTACATCACTGCAGCTCCTGGAACATCCTGCAGACAGCTGAACTAGGTCCCTCTCTTAGCAGCTGTTTACAAGTACTTACCCTGATGCTTGTTTAAGCCACTTTATAACACAAACCAAACAAAAAATAAATACTTAAGAGTATTATTTAGCTAAATATACACATAAATAATTATTTACAAGTGACATGATTTGTATGTCCGAAAGATGAAAATGAGCTTTAAGCATAAAACTTCTTTCATACTTTTCTAATCAGATCTTTATGTGAAGTTTGATATTAACCATCATCTTCTCAGGATCTAGAATTGCCCAGAAGACACACCTCTGGGCATGTGAATCTGCTCTGCTTGCTAGAGGCAAGCAAGCACTCTCATCTAAGAGAGGCTTCCTGACTCAGCTTTAGCTGTAAAACCTTGCAGCTCTTTTAAGAGTTCCTGTTATGAACACTTAAATAGTGTTGTGAGACAGAGATAGACTGACCTCTGTGAGTTCAAGGTGTGGTAGCACGCACCTTTTGTTTTAATTTTATTTATTTATTTATTTAAGATTTCTGTCTCTTCCCCGCCACTGCCTCCCATATCCCTCCCAGCACTGGGGAGGCAGAGACAGGAGCACCTCTGTGAGATCAAGAACTCTGGTCTACAGAGTGAGGTCCAGGACAAAGATATATGAAACCCTGTCTCAAAAAGCCAAAAATTAAAATTAAAGCAAATGGAATTTAAAATAAAACTGCATAAAGATGAAAGATTCTTCATATTGTATGTTATTATGCTCTCTTTGAGTAGTTTAAATGCTAAGTAAGTAGCAACAGCTGCTAAAAGATATTTGCTTATAAATGCTGCTGATATTTTGAAAATACCCTGACTTCAAAATTGAAGTCAAAAGGTATGTTACTTTGGAGAAGAGATTTTGCTTTTGTTTACATAGGAAATGAGAAACTGTGGATTCATTCTGAGTTAAGAAAAATCAGCTTTGATTAAGGAAGACCACCTGAGAAATCTCCGGTATGAACAGATGGCCCAGATGTCTGAGTTCTACATCCAGAACAGTTCAAAGACTGCTACCTGAGATGATCAAGCCTCACAGGATACTCCAGTCAGGACTTGATCATAACTAAATTTTATTCAGGCCTCCATAAGATTATCAGCACCCCCAACCAACAAGAAGTAGCCTGGAATACTACACTCACATTCCTAAAAAATGGACTATGGATATTTTCCTTTGTTTAAAAAAAAAGAGGGGGAAGTGGTGAAAGAGAATTGTCTGTATTCTGTCAATTATGTTTTAAATAAATGCTGATTGGCCAGTCAGGAAGTATAGGCAGGTCAAACAGACAGGAAGTAGAGGTGGGGTGATGAGAACAGGAGAATTCTAGAAAGGAGGAAGCCCATTCCTCCCACTCCTGCCCAGATCACCGAAGAAGCAGGATGTGATCTGCCCCACTGAAAAAGGTACTGAGCTAAGTAGCTAACACAGATAAGAATAATGGGTTGATATAAGTTATAAGAACTAATATGAAGCCTGAGCTAATGGGCCAACCAGTTTATAATTAATGCAGACTCTCTGTGTGATTTTCTTTGGGACTAAATGGCTGGGGGCACCAGGTGGGACAGAAACCCCCACAAGCCTGGCCTTCATGTTACACCTCTGTTGGTCTGAGAATGAGTCTGGGACCACCGTGGGAGTAAACTTAAGCCAGACCTCTGCGAGTCTGGGGTACCTGAGTCTGGAACCTCCAAAGGAGTAGACCTGAACCAGAGAACTTTACCAGACCAAGCCCAAGCTCTGGACCTCCACAGGAACAGACCCAGACCAGGGACATTTACAAAAACAGAAATGAGCTAGCGACCTAGGCCAGAGCAGGATTGAGACAGGGAATCCCACAGAAGCAGGCCCGAATGACCCATGATAATGCAGAGCAAGACCCAAAATCTGTGATCTCCAGGAACACAGATTGGCAAAAGCATGACTGAAACCATGAAACTGATTGCAAAATGAAGAGCAACCATCTGAGCCTTGGATCCACTGTCACCTGGAAGACTGATCACCAGAGTCACAGACAGCATCAACTACAAAAATCAGAAAAAATGATGGGTAGACAAGGTAAGAATGCATGCAATACCACAGAGAGCAACACAACACCAGTAAAAACTAGCGACCCTACAACAGCAAGACTTGAAAAACCAAATATAGATGAAGCAGAAGAAAACGACCTGAAAAATTACTTTAGGAGAATATTTGAGGCCTTTAAAGAAGAAATGAAAAATTCCCTCAAAGAAATTAAGGAAAAGACAAACAAAAAATTGGAAAACACCAACAAATCCTTTAAAAAAAAAAAAGAAACAAAACGTATGATGGAACTATTCAAGACTTAAAAACTGAAAGAGACAATGAAGAAAACACAAGCCAAGGGAATTATAGAAACAGAAATGATGAGAAAACAATCAGGAACCACAAATGCAAGCATAAATAGCAGAATACAAGAGATGTCAAAGAGAATCTCAAGCACTGAAGATAAAATAGGAGGATTTTTTGAAGGACTCTTCCATGTAAAAGGAGCGGTGCCAATTGTTGTAAATAGGAGAGGCAGGCCTCTTCCCGCCGCCCAGCTCCCGGCTATCTTTACCCAAAATAATTACATGGAAACTGTATTCATTTATGCACTGCCTGCCATTAGTTCTAACCTCTTATTGGTTAACTCTTACATATTCTTTTTACCCACTTCTAATAATCTGTATTGTCACTTGACTGTGGCTTACCGGCATGAGTTTAACCAGTATCCATCTCAGAAAGAAGAGCCATGGCATCTGCGTGATGCTGCATTCTTTTACCAAGCATTCTGTTCGGTCTACACCTATCTAAATTCTGCCCTATCAAAAAGCCAAGACAGTTTCTTTATTAACCAACGAAAGCAACACATAGACAGGAGACCCAACTACATCAGCTCTACCTTGTCTTAACAAGGTTTGGCACCCACTCTCTTTTGTGTTCTGCTTATCCAATTAGAACAGAATAATTTCAGCAGCCCAGGCAAGGACATTCCATTTTCTTTGCCAGAACTTATTTTTGTCACAAAGAACAGAAACTCCATGCTAATACAAAACAAGACTAAGAGATAAATAAAACACTGTTTAAAACAAATCCTTTATAGATTTGAGGCAAAGCATGAGGTATTCCAGGATGGAGAATGGAACAAAACATCAGTCCCCTGGAGCAAATGCCCAACAATTACAAAACAACTATACTGGGAAGATAAAAAGATAATTGCATAAGCATGTAAAAAGTTCTAGGAGAAGTTGCTAAGAATGAGAATACAATCATTAACGATACAGAAACATCCTCCTGACATGGCTCCTTCTATAAAACAAAAAGAGAGAGAAAGGAGACAAAGAGAAATGCAATACACTCCAGGGTCCAGTGGCAGGGCAGTGTGCAGAGGATGCTACTGCTAGAAATGCAAGGTTTTTAAAGTAACAGAACTTGTGTCCACCAGGAGAGAGTAACACATACCACCCTAATGGGCACCCCTGAGCTCCGCCTCTACATCTCCTGCTCTGCACAAGAAACACTTGAGGTTCCACCTGAAGAGCAAGCAGTTCCTAGGAAGGCCAGACTTGCCCAGACAAGATGACATTGGCACCAGGACTAGTTCCCACATATTTCATCTTTAGAGCAACATGTTAAAGCATTTCCTCAGAAAGGAGGAAGAATATGCAGTTGGAAGAATGGAGGATATAAGGGGTGGTGAGAAGAAGTGGAGAGAGCTGAATATGATCAAAATACATTGTATTAAATTTTCAAAGAACTACCAAGTAAACTAAAAGACTCCCAATGGCTTGTTGCTCTAATCAAGGACATTGTATTAAACTTTCAAAGAACCACCAAATGAATTTACAGAACCACCAAATGAATTTAGACTCCTGATGACTTGTTGCTGTATCTATGGAGCATAGCATACTTCAGCCCCCATCAGAGAAGCTTTCCTTGTGGTAAATAACAATAAATATAGAAACCCTAACCTGACCATATATACAGAACAAAAGACTGGGGACTTCTTAGTTCTAAACTGAGCACTCATAACACACCCCTCCCCTCAAGCCTCAGGTATTTTCAAGGAAGAGACTAGGAATACTGTGAGAGATGAAAAGAATGGGTAACAGGAAGAAAAATGGTTTGGCTTTCTTTTATTGATAAAACAGGGGAGTTGGACAAGAGAACTTGTAGCAATTGTAACAACATGATTAAAAGCTGAACAAGCTCAAGCTAGACAAAACCCCAACATGGAGAAAGGAAGGAAGACACAAAACCCTGCCTCTAACTGAGAAACTACAGGCTTTGATAGCTGTGAGAGAAGAATCAGTGGAGTCAACGGGTCAACCACACACTGGGGCAGGCCCCATCTCAAGAATAATACAGCAACAAAAAGTGGACTCCATGTGGATGAAGAGAAATGAAGAAAATTCAGAATTTGTGTGTGAAGATAGAGGAGAGTGGGCAACAGTTATGGGAGCAGATTAACTACTGAGATAATATGTTCACAATAAATTGCATGAACTTTTCAAAGAATTAATAAAAATATTCTTAAAATAAGAGAATCCAAGAAAAGAGAAAACAAAACCCTATATATCACCAGAGCAAATTCTTATCTCTCCTTCTGAGGTAAGGAAATGTAGGATTAGAGATCTTAGCCACCGTGAACAAACAAAACACCTGAGGCTATTGGCACACCAGACAGTACCAGGATCACTTCCACAATGGGTTTTAAGGACACCCTTCTTCACGTACTCATTATTTGAACCCGGATGAACTACAATTAAAAGCACTGTGTTAACTTTACCAAAGGAAACAATTCTGGAGACAGTTCAGGAGTAAAAATTATATTACCAGGGATATCATTTCCTCCCAGTAATACCCAAGCCATTTTCAATGCTATAAAAACATTGGCAAATTTTCCAAATCCAAATATTCTCACCCTAACTGGATGAAAAAAGAAGCTCAGCATAAGCCTTGTTACAGGTTATGATTAATAATCTCCTGACCAAAATTCTAGCAATACTGTTTCTCGGTGGACAAGGAGATGTATTTTCTTTTTGTTCATTTGTCATTTACCTTTGAGAGTTTAGTGTATGTGCACCATTTCTACATCCTTTTTGCTCCCTCAGAAATCTCCCATATACTTCTCCTTACTCTCTTTCAAATTCATGACCTGGTAGGATTTTTTCACAATTTTTGTTACACACACACACACACACACACACACACAAATAAATCTTTCAGTCCTTTCAGAATAATACTCTACTGACTTTTATATTCTGTAGACTAGACCATGTTAAGGAGGAATGCAAAATTAACTAAGACAAACCCTTAGTCAATGCTAGCTTCATAGAAAAAAACTACTAGCCAAAACAACATGAACCATCCATTTTATGCCCTCACCACTAGTCCCAGACTACAACTGCTGGTCCTGAAGGTAAAACTGAATTTTCATTTACTAGCATGCAAATAAAGGCATACCCTCACTCTTTTGCAAGCATTTTCCTTTGTCTAGCATTTTTGAAATTTGAGCTCATTCAGCAAAGTTTTATAAGTTTTAATATTACAAAGTTTTGTTTTGTTTTGTTTAAAAAAAAGAATGACATTTGGGAACCCCTCTAGAGGCAAGGCTCCTGCCAACCCTAAAATATCGCCCTTAATTAAGATATCTTCTTCCCTGCTCCCCTATCTACCCTTTCTCCATCTCAATCATCCTATTCCCTCATGCTCTCTCCAAACCTCTCCTTCTCCCTTCTCTTGTCCCATTTCCCCTTCCTCCAACCACACCCCCATCCCCGTGATCCCAACGATTATCCGATGATCTTTTCTATTTCCAATATCCAGGAGGATAAATACATGTTTTTCTTTGGATTCACTTTCTTATTTAGCTTCTCTAGGATCACGAATTATAGGCTCAATGTCCTTTGTTTATGGCTAGAATCCACTTATGAATGATACATACCATATTTATCTTTTTGGGTCTGAGTTATCTCACTCAGGAAAGTGTTCTCCATTTCCATCCATTTGCATGCATAATTCAAGATGTCATTGTTTTTTACTGCTGAGTAGTGCTGGGAGCCGATTTGAGTGCTGCCATTACAAGATGGCATTTGGCCCCGGCCTCGCTTGATATCATAATAAAGGTTGAAGTTCTTCCACCAGAAAACAGGATGAGTTGTTGCGATCTAGCTGCCCACACTTCCCCTGACAGGCAGGGGAACTTCCTTGTGGTCTGTAATTGACAGGGATGTTCCCCTGCTTTCTTTCCTGCCGGTGGGTCTCCGGAAAAGCAGTTGAAGTATCAAAGTAGCAAAGGTTGCTAGGCAGACTCCCTATATAAGCAGCTACAGCTCAGAGCTCGGGGGCCCCTTGCTTTCTGCTCTCCCTTCAACCAAGAGGCTCCAATAAAGCATGATTTGAGAAGAATCCTCGTCTGGTGGCTGTTCTTTCCTGCTGGACAGGGAGTTCGCCACAGAGTAGTACTCTAAAGTGTATATGTGCCAAACCTTCTTTATCCATTCTTTTCTAATTGAGGGGCACCTAGGTTGTTTCCAGGTTCTGGCTATTACAAATAGTGCTGCTATGAACATAGTTGAACAATGCTTTTGTAGTATGATTGAGCATCTCTTGGGTATATTCCCAAGAGTGGAATTGCTGGATCCTGAGGTAGGTTGACGCCCAGTTTCCTGAGAAACCGCCACACTGATTTCCAAACTGGTTGCACAAGTTTGCGTTCCCACCAACAATGGATGAGTGTTCCCCCTACTCAACATCCTCTCCATAATAGGCTATCGTTGGTGTTTTTGATTTTAGCCATACTGACATGTGTAAGATGGTATCTCAAAGTTGTTTTGATTTGCACTTCCCTGATGGCTAAGGAGGTTGAGCATGACCTTAAGTCATTTTGGCCATTTGAACTTCTTCTGTTGAGAATGGTGGGATTGATCTAATGGGAGCTCAACAAATCCAGCTGGACTGGGACTGAATGAGCATGTGATCAAACTGGATTCTGTGAATGTGACTGAAAATGAGGGCTGACTGAGTAGCCAATGATAATGGCACTGGGTTTTGATTCCACTGCATGTACTGGCTTTTTGGGACCCTAGTCTGTTTGGATGCACACCTTCCTAGACCTGCATGAAGGGGGGAAGGGCCTTGGACTTCTCACAGGGCAGGGCACCCTGACTTCTCTTAGGACTGGAGAGGGAGAAAGAGGGAGATTGGGGGGGGGAGTTGAAGGGAACTAGGAGGATGGGAGAAGGTAGAAGTTTTTATAAATAAATAATTTTTAAAAAAAATAAGAAAGAAGAATGAATTATGAATACAGTGATGGGTAAGTTTTAGTCCTCAGGTGATATCGTGAATGGTCCTTCAACATCAGGATTTTGTTTGAGCAGATAAATTGCATTCATGAAGAAGAGCTTTTTCTTTCTAAGGTGTCTCATTGTCTATAGGATCTCCTTGGAAAATTCCTCTTTTCTACAATTATCTGATAGTAATTAATGTCTTACAGCTTCATCATATTCAGTCAAAAGTGCACACACGAACACACAGTGCATGCACACACACACACACACACACACACACACACAAGCACACACACACACACACACACACACACACAGCAATCCAAGGCTGAGAACAAGACACCATTCAACACTGTCTCGAAAAAAAAATCATTGCTATGATCACTGAGCTAGAATTCAACTGTCTAAGTATTGCAGTAAATCTAGTGTGCTGATGAAGTAAAAGCTCCTAACAGACAGGAATCCTGCTAGAAGTGTTGTGTATGAGTTATTTGAAATAGTGTTTTAAAAATATCCTGAGTGCTGTGTTCTGTGGTTTCCCAGTGCCAAGGCAGCATAGTAGAAGGAAAGTGGACAGGCTACCATCTTCATACTGAAAATGTGAGATTTCTCTGAAATCTGTTTTTTCAGTGAAAATTGTTCTGTGTACATCCATTTTTATCTCCCTGTGGATTGTATTGTGTTTGAAATGTTACCATTATGAAATTTACATTTTATCTTTTTTTGATATATACTCTATTTTCACCAAGAATCCATACTTTGATTCTTATCTAGTTTTTGTTTTATTGAACTTCAACTTTGATTGATAGCATTTCACATTCATAGGTTCCATCGCTAAGATTCATTCAACTGCAGATACTTTACAAAGCAGACAATTTCTCTCAGCACTGAATATATATGTACTTTCTTTTCTTAATGTTTCCTAAGCAACAGAATAACAAACAACTACTCACTGCACAAGTTTCCTGTTTCCCAATTCAACCCTTTATTCTCTTTTCAAAATGAAATTTATTCATACAATATTCAAATATAGGTTAAAATTTTCAAATTTTAATGAGCCATCTTTAAGTAAATCTAGTTTTATAACATCCTGCTCCAAGTAGTTAGCTATTACAGATGTTCACATTTTATAACAAGTGCATCCCCATCGAACTGTCTCTGGAAGACATACAAAAAATAAACTCAACATTTTTCCAATAAATAGGTAAATAAATTAACAATGTTAGAAGAGGAAAATGATAAAACAAACCTAGTAATATGAAGAGGTTCCTTCTAAAGATTCACAGAAGTCTTACAACAGATTTAACATCATTGGACACACGCCACATGAATATATACAAACAAGTATTTTCCATATTAACATAAACACTTTAAAATGTCAAAGTGATTAATTATGTATAGAAAATTATATTTTGCTAATGTTATGTGTTCATATACTTATTTAGTCCATATTTATATTTATCCTTATAAATCAATGTATATATTTCCATATTTTCTGCCAACGCAGTAATAGTTAGAGAAATAGCTAAACTATACAAAATTTTGCCAAATTCACAATGTTACAAATGTAGTAAAGAAGGTTGAAATATATACAAAAATAATTTATTAAGAACTAATGTTTCTCTAAAATACAAAGGATGATGTACATTTTAGGAAACTGAGGGCTCCACAGCACTGAGCCTGCACCTCAGCCACCAAACCACAGAAATAAATGCCTGCCTAAATTTAGTGTTTCCCAGAATCAAGACATATGAGTGTCCAGAAGGGAAAGCGACTCCGACAGTCCAGAAAAGCAGAGAAACTGAAGTTTTCTGCTTATATTTAATGTTACAAAACTGAAAAAGAAGTGACAGAAAGAAAATGCTGTACAGTAACAGGAATGTGACAACCATTTTCATAGCCTTTATGTGAGCTGCCTTGCTGATGTCTCTAGAACGTTTGGCGTTGTACTGCATGCTCTTCAGATGTCTCCACAGGGAGAAGATGAGCAGGAGAAACACCGTCAGGGTCACAGTGAAGGGGATGAATGTGAACATAATGTTGGTGAGTAAAACAAGCCTAGCAACTTGAGAATAATTACTTGAGATAGCTCTGAAGAATATATTTGCTTCAATTCTGTAAATTAAGACATCAGTATGTGTGTCTATGACTAAAACATTTAAAAACAAGAGGAGCAGAGATGCCAACAGTATCCCTGAAACCATTTTTTTTATTCTCCACTTTAGATGAAGAAAAGTAGAGTTTGAAAAACGGGCTATCTTGAGAAAATAGAAGATGCTGAGACATGTAGCAAGCCAAATATTGAAATGATTGGTAACTGTCCAGAAAATACAGGTTTGTCTCACAATTCTTCTAGTTATTATTGTGGCTGGATACCATTTATATACAAATAAATTTGCAATTAGTGAAAAGAGATAAGCAATTCTGGAAATTGCCAGAGTAGTCAAGATCTGATCTATGAAAGATATCTTTCTCTTCTTTATCCAGTCCATAACGTTCACTAACACTGTGAATGCATTGCCTAAAGTTCCCATTAGCAATTCCACATTTAAAATAGTTAATAATAGGTAATACAAGGCACCATTCATTGTTTCCAAGATGATGTTCCGAATTACACTATACTCATATTTGTGAATACAGTCTTCTGATGTATGTCTAGCTGATTCTTATGAATTCATAACAAACAAATTAAATGAACTTTTGTGTACAATGTCAAGTAAACATCAAGATTTTCTAATGAAGTGGCTTATAGTTTTCTTCACAAAAATCTTACATTTTGTAAGAAAACCCAGGTGAGTGTCATCCAGATGCTTCATACCTTACATACAATGTACCGGAGTCCTCCATAGTTGATGCTAAAGAAAGCAGAATTCTCATGAACTGTCATCAAAACAAATAAATTTATTTGCATTGTTATGACTGTTTGCATATTAAATTGTAACCATTTAATCTCTGATAAGGAAAAATGATAAAATTCTAACTCACATGAAAGGCAAAGTATCTTAACTTCTAAGTAACATAAGATTTCCATTAAATATTTCAAAATAAAGCCAGGTATGTGTATATATATATATACATATATATATATTCAAAAGATTTTTTTCTCTAGGCAAACAATTACCTAGAAACCTTATCTACTTAGTTACTCTTCAAATATCTGAGGCTGAGATTAACAATTTTATTTTTTATAAGGTTATATATGCATGCATACACATACATAGATACTAATATATGCTAGTTCATAAATATGCATTTTACATCATAATCCCTTTCATGTCTGATTGAAATAATTCAGATTTATCATTTATTTAAATTTATTGTACATTTCACTTACAATTAGTAATGTGATGGTTGTTAGGAGATGGTATAAAATTGCTTCCATTTTTAATTGATGCAATAGTAAGGTAAATCTTCTAAAGACTTGTGACTATCTTCTTCAAACATGTAAAGAAATATGGAATAATTCCTATTCTGTTACAAAGACAATAAGTTTACATGAATTCACTTGCACAACAAGAATCTTTTTGATTATCCATGTCTCCTACCTTTGTTAATGCATCTGATTCCTTCACCAGTATGAACACTAGGCATTATTCATTTTCCTTCAGTTTGCACTGGCATTTGCTCCTGTAGTGTCACTGTAGGTATCAAGGCATATAAGGAGCAATTTACAGCCCAGGATAGGAAGGGAATGGAGCAATGGGTCATAACATTCTTCAAGACCTAATGAATAGTCAAAGGAGCAATAACACAAAAGAGAAGTATTAAAGCAAGAAAACAGAAAAACATGTATCAAAAACTATAGTAAACTTGGCCTAGTGGTGCACACCAGTATACATGGCTCAGCTCTGAAGGAAACTGGGCCAGTTAGTGAGACCCTGTATCAACATAACACTAACAAAAATGCTGAAATAAAAGGAAAAGCCACAGACTATTGCATGTGAAAGATAGATTATAACTGGTAATTGTGAACAAAGAAAGTGACAGAATTTCTAAAACAGAAACATTAACATACTTGAACACAGAAAGGTCCTCATGGGGTGGCTCTTTCCATAGCAAAAAGGCAGAAGAAGAGAAAGAGAAATGCAAAACACATTGAGGGTGGGGCACTGTAGAAAAAAATGCTAGTACAAGAGCTTCAAGGCATTAGGGAAAGTGACAAAGCTTGTATTCATGGGAGGCAGTAACACCAACCCAACAGCTTCCCTGAGCCCCTCTTCTCCACCTTCCACTCTGGACAGGAAATATTTGAGGTTCTACTGGAATGGCTGTAGATGCTAACTATCTAGGCCAAGTTGCTTCATTCAGATTCAAAACCTCAACTGTATTAATAGCAGCAAGATTGCTGTGAAAGTCTCTGACACAGTTGTAGGAAAAGAGCCTAACTCCTACTGAATTGATGCAAGGAACTCCTTGGCAAAAGGACTAACTTATATTCCAAAGACAAAGCAGCAAAAACAGCTACAGAAAAAGCATAGCCTTCCATCCCCAGTGCAGGGCATTCAGCAAAGGTGTAATTTATGTGTTTATAAATTCAGTTACTCTTTGATTGGCACAGTTCATGATTGTTTTAATTATAAATCTGTGTGAAACCTCAAATTTCTTATGTTTCGAAATTTTTCTGGTGAATATCTTTTTTTTAATATTTATTTATTATGTATACAATATTCTGTCTGTGTGTATGCCTGAAGGCCAGAAGAGGGCGCCAGACCTCTTTACAGATGGTTGTGAGCCACCATGTGGTTGCTGGGAATTGAACTCAGGACCTTTGGAAGAGCAGGCAATGCTCTTAACCACTGAGCCATCTCTCCAGCACCATGGTGAATATCTTGTATCATCAATGATATTCCTCCATTTTGAACTACAACAGAACTTGTGAGCATTAGGTCTCATTTTGTAAGTGATCATCCAGGGACTGCACAGTGGCAGGGAAAATATTCATTGTAGTCTAGATTTTGTTGCTTCACTTCTATGAGCATACAATATGCACACTTAAAAAGCTTTAAATTCGATTCCATTGGTAAACATCTCTGTTTTTATGCTAGTACCAAGCTGTTTTCATTACTATAGCTCTGTAATAGAGTTTGAAGTCAGGTATGGTAATGCCTCCTAAAGTACTTTTATTGTGTAAGATTGTTTTGGCTATCCTGGGCTTATTGTTTTTCCATATAAAATTTATTATTGTTCTCTCAAGGTCTGTGAAGAATTTTGTTGGGATTTTGATGGGGATTGCATTGAATCTATAGATTGTTTTTGGTAGAAGTGTCATTTTTACTATGTTGATCCTCCCAATTAAAGAGCATGGGAGATCCTTCCATTTTCTGGTATCCTCTTCAATTTCTTTCTTCAAAGACGTAAAGTCCTTGTCAAATAGATCTTTCACTTTCTTGGTTAGAGTTACCCCAAGATGGTTTATGCTATTTGTGGCTATTGTGGAAGGTGATGTTTCTCTGGTTTTCTTCTCTGATTCTTTGTTCTTTCTGTATAAGAGGGCTACTGATTTTTTGGAGTTGATCTTGTATCTTACAAAGGACACTGAGAGTATAATTTGTGGCCCTAGAGAAGCTAAATAATAAGGTGAACCCAAACAAAAACATATATTTATCCTCCTGGATATTGGAAGTAGACAAGATCAGTGGACAAAAGTTGGGAGCATGGGGGTGGGCATGGGGTGGGGAATAGGGAAGATGGGGGCAGAGAAGGAAGAAGGGGAGCATTGGGGAGATCTTGGGGGAATAGGATGGTTGAGGTGGAGGAAAGGTGTATATGGGAGCAGGGGAGACGATATCTTAATTAAGGGAGGCATTTTAGGGTTGGCAAGAGACTTGGCTCTAGAGGGGTTCCCAGGTGTCCATGCGGTTGTCCCCAGCTAAGTCCTTGGGCAGCAGAGGATAGAGTACCTAACTGGCCTTCTCCCATAGTCATACTGATGAATATCTTGCATATCACCATG
>NW_026068095.1:1981437-2021437 GCF_014885135.2 Alexandromys fortis | reverse complement strand
TATACTTTGACTCTTATCTGCTTTTTCTTTTATTGAACTTCATCTTTGACTATTAGCATTTCACATTCATAGGTTCCATCTCTAAAAATTTATTCAACTTCAGATACTTTACAAAGCAGAGCATTTCTCTCAGCATTGAATATATACATACTTCCTTTTCTTAATGTTTCCTAAGCAACAGAAAAACAAACAACTACTCACTGAACCATTTTCCTGTTTCCTAATTGAGAACTTTAACCTCTTTTCAATAAGAGAACTTATTCATACAATATTCAAAAATAGGCTGAAATTTTCAAATGTCAGTAAGCCATGTATAATTACTATAACATCATCCTCCAAGTAGCTACTTATTACACATGTTCACATTTTATAACATGTGCATCCCCTTCAAATTGTCTCTGAAAGACATACAGGAAATGAAAACAACATTTTTTCCAATAAGTACAAAGATAAATTAACACTTTTAGAAGACAAAAATTTGATAAAGCAAATCTAGTAATATAAAAGTGTCACTTCTAAAGAGTCCCAGAATTCTTACAACAGTTTTAACAACATTGAATACTTGCCACATGAATACATACACCCATGTATTTTACATTTAAAGTAAATAATTTGAAAATTTCAAATTATAGATTATAATTTAGATAGAAAAATTAATTTTGCTAATATTTTGGTGTTCATATATTTATTAAGTCAAAGTTCATATCTATCCTTATAAAAACAATATAGATCTTTCCATATTTTCTGCCAAGTCTTTAATGGTTAGGGTAGTACCTAATCTACACAAAACTTTGCAAAATTCACAATGCTACAAATGAAATACAGAAGTTTGAAATTTATACAAAAATAATTTATTTAAAAAAAGAACTAATGTTTCTCTAAAATACAAAAGATGATGTACATGTTAGAAAACTGAGGGCTCCACAGCACTGAGCCTGCATCTCAGCCACCACACCATGGAAATAAATGCCTGTCTAAGCTTAGTGTTTCCCAGGATCAAGACATATGAGTGGCCAGAAGGGAAAATTACTCCAATAGCCCAGAAAAGGAGAGAAACTGAGCTTTTTTGCTTATATTTAATGTTACAAAACTGCAAAAGAAGTGAGAGAAAATAAAAGGAATACAGTAACAGGAAGCTGACCACCATTTGCAGAGCCTTTATGTGGGCCACTGTGCTGACATCTCTGGACCCTTGGGCATTGTACTGCATGTTCTTCAGATGTCGCCACAGGGAGAAGATGAGCAGGAGAAACATGGTCAGGGTCACGGTGAAGGGAATGAGTGTGAACATAGTGTTGGTGAGTATAATGTGCCTCGGAACTTGAGAATAATTACTTGATATGGCACTGAAGGAAGTATTAGCTTCAATTTTGTAAATGAAGACATGAATATGTGTGTTTGCAACTAAAATGTTTAAAAACAAGAATAGCAGAGATGCCAACAGTGTCCCTGAAACCATTTTTTTTATTCTCCACTTTAGAAGAAGAAAAATAGAGTTTGAAAAATTGGCTATCTTGAGAAAATAGAAGATGCTGAGACATGTAGCAAGCCAGATACTGAAATGATTGGTTACTGTCCAGAAAGTACTTGTGTGTCTCAAAATTCTTGAAGTCATTATTATGGCTCGATACCGTTCATATAGAAATAAATTTGCAGTAAGTGAAAAGAGATAAGCAATTCTGGAAATTGCCAGAGTAGTCAAGATCTGATCTATGAAAGATATCTTTCTCCTCTTTACCCAGGCCATAATGTTCACTAGCACTGTGAATGCATTGCCTAAAGTTCCCATTACCAATTCAACACTTAGAGTAGTTAATAATATGTAATGTGGTACACCATTCATTGTTTCCAAGTTGATGTTCCCAATTCCACTGTAGTGTTAATATTTGTAAATATAGACTTCTGATGTATGTCTAGCTGACTCTTGACAATTCATAACATACTAATTTACTGAACTCATATGTACAATATCAATTAAACATCAAGATGTACTAAAGAAGTGGTTTATCATTTTCTTCACAAAAATCTTACACTTTGCAAGAAAACCCAGCTGAGCTTCATCCAGATGCTTCATACATAACACACAATGGATTGGAGTCCTTCATAGTTGATGCTGAAAAAGCAGAATTCTCATGTGCTGTCATCAAAACAAATAAGTTTATTTGCATTGCTTTGACTGTTTGCATATTAAGTTGTAACCATTTAATTTCTGACAAGGAAAAAAATATAAAATTCTGACTTACTAAAAGGCAAATTATCTTAACTTCTATGTAACATAAGAATGCCATTAAATATTTCAAAATGAAGCCAGTTAAGTACCTGTACATATTTTCCAAAGTTCTTCCAACAAGCAAACAATTACCTAATAACCTTACATAGTTTTAGTTATTCTTCAAATACCTTGGACTGAGAGGATTAATAATTTTACTTTTTATAAGGTCATATATGCATGCATACACATGCATAAACTAATATACAATAGTTCATAAATATGCAGTTTTTATATCATAATGCCTTTCATTTCTGACTTAAATAACTCAGGTTTATCATTTTCTTAAAATTCATTGTGCAGTTTACTTACAATTAGTGTTATGGTAGTTGTTAGGGGATGATATAAAATTGCTTTCATTTTTAATCAATGCAATAGTAATGTAAATATTCTAAAGACTTGTGACTATCTTATTCACACATGTAAATAAATGTGGATAGTTCCTATTCTGTTACAAAGCAGACAATAAATTTACATGAATTCATTTGCAGAACAAGAATCCTTTTCATTATCCATGTCTCCTACCTTTGTTAATGCATCTGATTCCTTCACCAGTATGAACACTAGGCACTATTCATTTCTCTCCAGTTTGCACTGACATTTTCTCCTGTAATGTCACTGTAGGCATCAAGGCATATAAAAAACAATACATACCCCAGTCAAGTCAGGGAATGGAGCTATGAGTCAGAATATTCTTCAAGACTTAGTACATAGTCAAAGAATCAATAACACAAAAGAGAAGCATCAAAATAAGACAGCAGAAAAACATATAACATAAAACATTAGTAACATAAAACTTGGCCTAATGGAGCACACTGGTATATGTGGCTCAGCACTGAAGGAAACTGGGTTAGTTGGTGAGGCCCTGTGTAAACATAACACTAACAAAAATGTTTAGAATGAAGAAAAAGCAAAGGTTATTGTATGTGAAAGATAGACTATAACTGGAAATTGGAGCAATAGTGAACAAAGAAAGTGACAAGATTTCTAGAACAGAAACATTAACATACCTGAACACAGAAAGGTCCTCGTGGGATAGCTCTTTCCATAGCAAAAGGACAGAAGAAGACAAAGAGAAATGCAAAACACGTTGAGGTGGGGCAGTGTGGAGAAAATGCTAGTACAAGAGGTTCAAGGACTTCAGGAAAAGTGACGAAGCTTGTATCCAGGAGAGGCAGTAAAGCCCCTCTTCTCCACCATCCACTCTGAACAGGAAACATTTGAGGTTCTACTGGAAGATCTGTAGCTGCTGGACTCTGTAGGCCAAGTTGCTTTGTTCAGATTCAGAACTGCTACTGTATTAATAGAGGCAAGATTGCTGTAAAAGTCTCTGACACAGCTGTAGGAAAAGAGCCCAAATTTCTACTGAATTGATGCAAGGCACTCCTTCAAGAGAGGAGTAACTCATATTCAAGAGACAAAGCAGCAAAAAGAGAGCTACAGAACAAGCATAGTCTCTATCCCCAGCACCGGTCACTTAGCAACGGTGTAGTCCTGTGTTTATAAATTCACTGTTAAAAGTGTTACAGTCCATGAATATTTTGATCGTGAATCTGTTTGAGACCTCAGATATCTTGTTTTCTATTTTCTTGGTGAATATTTTGTGTCAACAAGGAAATCCTTGCGTTTTGAACTATAATGGAACAATATGAGCATTAGGTCTAATTTAGAAAATGGCCATCAAGAATTGGATGGTGCCAGGGAAAATATCCATTGCAATCTAGATTTTGTTGCTTCACTTCTATATGCATACTTCTATATGCATACTTTAAAAGCTTTTAGAAATGTTAGAGGAAAAACATACAAAAGTAACAATTGAGAAGGGATGCTGATAGGACTTCGTGTAGTTCAGTGGAAGAATACTTTTCAGTCATGTATAAGACCCTGGGTTTAATCAACAACCATAAAAATAAAAAAATAAGGAAATTATTCTTCTTACTAACTAAATTTTATAATGTTAAGTGGCATTTTGCCAACAAATTAAGTATTAGGAAATGTAATGATAGTAACATTATCGACAGTTGAAAAGTATATGAGATTTTATTAAAATCTTTTATATGGTTTTCAAAAACTACCATATTTTCACAAATGCCATCTACTTTGGTGTTCCAGCATGCTGCAGTTAATACTTCTGTTTTAATAATCTATTAACGTTTCACTGAAAATTGTATAATAGCTAGGCTCTGTTCTGAAAAATGCTTCTGTTTGTATAAGTTTTCAACCTCAAAGTGAACCAAATGAAAACAGAAACAAAAAAAAAATCCATGCTATATAGAGATTTCATAATATGCTTATTTTCTGTCATCTTGACAGCCTCCACATAATTCACCCATTCCTTCACCCATTTATTAATTCTATAAAATATTTTGACAACAATTTTGTTTTCACTTTTAGATGCTAAGAATAAACAGAACTGGCATGATTTCCCCTCCCAGGATGCTTTTCATGTATTTGAGGAGACTGATGTTGAACATTACCAATTCTGTGACTGAAGTGATCTGCTTTACTTTTATATAATGATGATAAGATTTCATAACACCTCGAATTTAAAGAGATAGGAGCTCACCTTTTGCAGGCCCTTCATGTGGGCTGTGACACTGGGATCTTATCATCCATTGTGTGGAGCAACATCTTTATGGGCTTCTTTCACAGGAAGAAGATTAACCCCAGAGCACAAAGCAGGGATGTAGTGCAGAGGGTGCAGTGTCCACAGTGAGGACAGTCCCATGTGAGTGTGAAGTGTCTACATGAGAACAGTCCCATGTGAAAAGCTGTTGTGTCCTTCATCTTTGTCTTTCCAATCATGTTGCTTTCATACTTTCTCACCAGAGCTGTCTTTCCTATATTCACACCCATAAAAATAAATAAATAAATAACAAGCAACACATTTGTAAGAGTGTATGTATATGATATTTGCATTCTCGTATGTGATAGTGTACATGCCCCACAAAGCAAAGATCATAGAGAATGTCAGATGTCTTCATCTATCACTATGTCCCATTTCCTTGAGCTATGATATCTCACTGTGCCTGGAGCAGAGCTGGTGGCCAGCAAGCCCCAGTGATCATCCACTCTCTACTTCCCACCCACACAGCACTGGTGTTACAGACACACACCATCATGCCCTGTTTCTTATGAGTTCTGTGGATTTGAACTTAGATCCCCATGGTAGTGAAGATTCTCTTACCAGATAAGTCATCTTCCCTGCCTCCCCTTCAATAAATCTACTTTATAGTTCCCTTGAATTATGGATGTAGTTAGTTGTTCTTTACAATTCTATGACCAATGTCAAGCAAACAGCACCACAGTGTGTTAGTAGATCTACTCAATTCTATCTTTCTGCAAAAAGTAAATTCCCATAACTGCTCAAATTAACTCTTGTTCACATACTCTTTGTCCCTCATATAGATAATGGAATTCATGGTTAACTTTGGATTGAAACTGTATTCTTGTTTGCTAGCATGCAAATAAGGACATATTCTGTTTCAACATTTGTAAGCACTTTTATTTAATATCGCCATTATTTG
Source organism: Alexandromys fortis (assembly GCF_014885135.2). NCBI lineage: Eukaryota > Metazoa > Chordata > Mammalia > Rodentia > Cricetidae > Alexandromys > Alexandromys fortis. The sequence continues at coordinate 2,015,641 of NW_026068095.1, read as the reverse complement.
TGTTAAACAACTTTGGTTTTCTGTTAATAAAATGTCAGATTTAATAAGTAGATTATTCAGAGTATTTTCTTGGGAACCCAGGAAACTAATACTCCTTCAAGAGCTAGTAACTATGTGTAACGTTGTTTAAAACTGTGCACTTGTGTACTTATACAGAGGCACAAATGTGTTTCTCTTGTAGATAATTAAAAGTCAGAGCACCTTTCATGCCCTTCAGACTTTTCAGTTTTTTATCATCGTTTGTCAAAAAAAATTCCTCATATTTAGAGCTTTGGTGAAGCTACTGGTTTCGGTCCAATCAGTTTTAAAATAATTAATTTTTTAAAATAATCTGCAATTCACAGGATCAAGGTTTAAATTTTTCCTATGATTTCAACACTGTACAAACACAGTAAATTTGCTTATATAAATGGATCAAAAATTAGAATAATGAGTCTAGTGATCCACAAACACTTTCAAGGAAAGCACCAATCATATTAAATTGTAAACAAAACTTTCTTCAATAAATGGAACTAAAAATCTTGATTACAATATGGAAAAAAATGAACTTCTACTCAAATTCCACACAAAACAAAATGTTAATCTGAGTTGGTAACAAACCTTATTACAAACAAGTAATAATTCTAGACGAGTGAGAAAATATTCTTATAATCTTTACAGCATAATAGGCAAAGCTTTGTAAGCCAGACTTGTGGCAATCCTCCTACACCAGTCACCCAAGTGCTGTGTACCACTTTGCCTAGCTTCTCTAACAGTTCTTTTCACTTTAGCATCTCCATCAGCATATCCACATGTGCTTCCTTCCTTTGCATTTCTCTCCTGTTCTCCCAGAACTTTTATCATGAAGTCATGTTGAATTTTTTTCAATGATCTTTTCTACATAGATTGGATTTTATGCTTGTCTTTATGTCCACTGATATGATTTATTACACTATTAACTTATGTATGTTGATCTATCTCTGCATCTCCAGGATAAACCCAACTTGGTTGTGGTAGATGATCTTTTTTCTATATCAAACCTTGTCATAAAGATTATAGCATTTTTGGTCATCATGGATATTAGTCTGCAATTCTTTTTTTTTTTTTTTTTTGATGTAGTCTTATCTTGGTTTTGTATTAGGAATTCGTTGAAAACATTTGGAAGGATTACTGTGCTTCTTTTTTCTTTTTCTTTCTTCCTTTCTTTTCTTCCTTTCCTTTCTTTCCTTTCTTCTTTCTTCCTTTCTTCTTATAAGGCATAGTGAGAATAGCAATGGTTACAAGGAGAGTGAGGTGCTGGAGGGAAGGAAGGGCTAGGAGATGGGCATGTGGGTTTTGAAATGTATAAGTACTGTGAGTAGGGACTGAGGGATCAGGCTAAGGACCTTGATATGCTGATGAGGACCAGAAGTATGTGTTAACAAGAGAGCTATATGTCCTATTGGCAAGCGCTAAGGGAAAGGACCCCCTTTGGCAGATAGGAACCCACTTCACAAGTTCCTGGAGGAATGCTGGCTTTTATCTAACCACCAAAAAGCCTCCTACAGTCCAGGTTGAGTTCATTTTTCGATATTTGAACTTCCTTTTGAAGTTTGGGGGATTAGAGTGCCCTTTCGACCTGACACTATTTGGAGCACAGCAAGGCTTTGAATATGTAACACATACATGCAGTTCAGAGTTAGATATGGAGCATTTTAACATTGATATTTAAAACTACACTGTATTGTGAAAGTCATGATCAGCAACTAACGAACATGCATTATACATACATGTAGCTAAACGAAGGGATTACTCAAAAACACAATAAAAGTGCACCACATAAAGCATTGTGACTAATGAAGACACATATTTCTATAAGGGTGCCAAGGATATGAAAATAGATAATAGTAGTGTTCTCATCATTAGAGCCTACTTTAGGTTTTTCACCATTACATTTCCATGCAAAAAGCTGGATTTTATACCTAATCTACACTTTTTATGGGTTTATATTAAATGGAGACACATGATAGATAGACAGACAGACAAATAGATATACACACAGTGAAAAAGGGGGCGTATTTATTTTTGCTTGTTACTAGCAAATTTAGATTGCTAGTACACAGTTACATTCATAACCTAATATGGTGACTTTTCACAGTTACAGCATGCTACAAATGCAGACTGCCTGTATCAGCTTGTGTACGGTAGAGTGAATGCTACAGGATCACGGAGCAGACGAACTCATTTTAATCCACCTTTGATCCTTGCAAAAAAAAAAAAAAAATGTGTACTGTTGGCTGAATTGCGTCAGCTCACTGAGCTCTGTCCTTCAAAGCGACAGCGATCTCTGCGCAGCCGTCCCTACAAGTTACATAACCGCCTGCAGCGGACCTTCCACGGGAAGCTGACAGGAAGGGGCGGAGCCCACGCCGCCCCGCGCCACTAGGGAGGGAGCGGCCGGAGGGCGCGGAGGGCGCGGAAGCCGCTGCCAGGGTAGCGGGGAACGGGTGGCCACGTCGTCCGGGCCACGGCCCGACCCTGCTCGGGACCGCGCGGAGCTGCGGAGCCCCTCGGCCGAGTGGGACAGCACCATGGCCCCCGCCGACGTCCCGTCCGCCCTGGCGCTCACGGCCCTGGGCCCCGCGGCCGCCACCCCGTACTGTGCCTTCTGCAAGGGGCTCTCCCGGACCCTGCTCGCCTTCTTCGAGCTGGCCTGGCAGCTGCGCACGAACTTCCCGTACTTCTACATCGCCGGCTCGGTGATCCTCAACATCCGCCTGCAGGTACACATTTAGAGCCGCGCCTGCCTGGCCGGCCTCCGGGGACCCGCAAGATGGCCTCCGCCCAGGCCGCCCCGCCCGCCGCGCCGCCGGGGCGCGCGTGAAGAACGGGCAGACTCGCGAGAGCGCGCTCGCGCGCGACCTGCTCCCTGCCTCCCCTGCCTCCCCTGCCTGGGGTTTGGAGGTGCTTTTTGAAAGCTCGCCCGGTCTGTTAAGAGCAAAGACGTTCCAGAAGCAGAGAAACTAAGGCCCAAGGACGTACCTAAGGAATACGCTTCAGTAAATCCCTGGCGAATATTGGCATTCACAGATTGCATTGTGAGAAAGGGGGGGACAAAAAGGTTTTCAAGAACACAGATTTACATCCAATTTATATTCTGAGAATATTGGATTGTCATTGAATCAGAGGCCTGATATACCATGAATGTGACCTGAAAAGTATATGTCGCTTCCTCACACAAGAGGATACATTGAAACTGGATCAGAGCCAGACTACAGGAAAGCTTGTCCCCATTGCCAAATATGACAGCGGGATTTTGAACAAATGGTGGGAGTGTGAGAAGATGTCCCTGTCAAAGAGACATTAGAGCCAAAAAAAAAGTCCAGTCGAAGCAAAAAGAAAGGACTATTCTCTGCCAGTAATGCAAACTGATAGTAATGCAAATGGACCAAACATGGCTTTCTTCTTTAAAGGGAATTCTTAATTTCGGTTACAGAGTAAAATACAGAAGTTACAAACCTTGCGAAAATACAGTTGACACGTGGAAGGACAAGAATGTAAATGAAATGGTGCTGTCCTTGTGGAGTGGGAGGGTAATATATATGATCTGTTGTGAATGATTAGGACGTCTTGTGCATTGTGGACAGCCAGGAACTTTCTAACTGCTAAAATGGAGGGGGTAACCAGATGAAATTAAACAGGAAATGCCCAAGGATGGAGTGTACTGAACGTCCAAAAAAGAGCAAATGCCTGGTGTATGTGTGAATGTATGCTAGAGATTTTTTCCAAGTCTGGGGTGAGTTAGTACTTATATTTATAAACCCCATGAGAAATAAAATAGTCAAAAGTTATACTGTCATACCTCATGTGACTAATACTGTACCTGTAATATAAGTACTTGGTTCACAAGAAATGATAATGTAACATTGGGTAGCTTGAAGAGGGAAAGGCTGTGTGTTGATGGGAAGTCCATCAGGAGCTGTTACAGAGAGAGGACTAGAGATTTGGTTCAGTTGTAGAGTGTTGCCTAGCATGCCCAAAGCTCTATGTTTGGTCCCCAACTCTACAAAAAAAGATCAGATATATAAAAGGAAGCATAAACTATGATTAGAAAAATCAATGCAGAAACATCTAAGAGTTAAAATCGTTATTTCTGAAGAAAAGAAATTGAAATAGAGGAAAAGCAACGGTTTGTTCATTTTTGTTACTAATCTAACACTGTTATGTGATTCATATTTAATCATGAATATGATTTTCTTAAAGTCTAATTTAAAATAGTTCCCCAGGTAATTATGTCTGCTACAGTTTAAATGATGCACAAAGATCATGGGATTGAAACTAAATCATACAGAACACTGTTCCTGCTTGATAATATATATGAATACAGAAACATTCTACCTACTCTCGCTTGGAAATCATTTTCATTTCTACTTGTGATTTTCCTTACATATAAATGTAATTGTATTTGTTCTAAACTCATGTAAGATGAATATATGCTGCTACAGACTTGACATGGAAGTGGAACTGTCACGGTTATTTCCTCCCTAGGAGCACATGTTACTATAACGCATGCTGTTTTGAAAACCCTCTGCCGTCTTTGTGAGCAAATTGCTAGTTTCTAGGCTCTTCTAGGAAAATCTCATGATGTTCAAAGATAACTGAAAGGATCCAGTGAGAGCCAGACATAGTAGTACACAGCTGTTATCCCAGTACTAAGGTTGAGTTGTAGCATCATGTGTTCAAAAACAACCTGGGCCACGTGTTGAAAAGTCTGTACCACAGAAACAAAAGCTAAAGGGTCCAGTGATTAAGAACAGTATTTCAGAAGGAAATCCAGTGTCTCCTCATTAGTTTAATTCTAGAAAAGCTTAAGAACCCAAAGGTTTTATTTTTCTTTTGTTGTAGTATTTTGTTTGTGCTTTTTCTTATTTTGTTTCGTTTTGTTTTGTTTTGACAGGGTTGCTTGGGAATTTGCTGTATAGCCAAGACTGATCCCCCTGACATGTGCCAATAAGCATTTAATCTTGCCAGATGAGTCCCAAGGCTGTTTGACTAAGGTTCCTTTGTTAAAATTTTAGTCTAAATGGGTGCTTTGAAGGGAAAAATTATCAGTTTTTAATTGATAAAGAAATATTCCAGATGTTTTAAAAATATCAGATAAATCCAACTGTAATAGGACAGAAACAGTGACCACAGAGAGAAAGATCTGGAAACATAGTTCAGTCAGTACAGTACATTCTGTAAAAGCTTGAAGATATAAGTTTGATCCCCCCAGAGCATTCATAAGTAAGCCAGGCTTGGTAGTATGCTTGCAGCCACAGTGCTAAAGATCCCTGGGGCTCTCTAACCAGCCACCCTAGCCTACTGGGAAAGTTCTAGGATGTTGAAAGTCACTGTCTTTAACAATGCCTGAAGAATTATACTGTGTTTAACCACTAGCTGCCTCCTGCACATCTCCCTACTTAATATCCTCCTTTTATCCTTTTTTCTTTAAATCTAGAGTCCAATTCATGTTACCCATATATACATGGCTGTTGGGTCATCCATATACCTAAAGAAAAGTGACGGAGCTGGAGAGATGGACTAGCCAGCAAGTAAGTTGCAGCATTATGTCCATAGACAACACTCAAGTCCTCTCTCTGTAGTCGGCCCTCCTGCCTCAAACAGTCAGAGTTTGCCCTGGAAGGATGGCCCAGAAAGCCGGCATTTTAAAACAGCACAACATTTTCCTGCTACGGCTGAAAACAAACAAGCATGCAGTCAGCTTTTCAATACCATTTAAGTGTTTCATGGCAGGACCTCTTAATGAGCTGCAGGGTTTTGCAGCTAAAGCTGAGTCAGGAAGCCTCTCTTAGATGAGAGCGCTTGCTTGCCTCTAGCAAGCAGAGTAGACCAGAGAAATTGTTGCTACCAAGAAAACATGCTTTATTCTTTCCCAAGCTTTCTCAGACTTTCACTAGATTCAGTTGTCCCCACGTCTGGGCGCCATTCTGCTGTGGGAGCTGCGGGCCTGCTTTTCATCTTGCCCGGCTCCCGCACAGCTAGCTTTACACCAGAAATAACAACACACAAACTGTATTCTTTTAAACACTGCTTGGCCCATTATATCTAGCCTCTTCTTAGCTAACTCACACCTGGACTAGCCCATTTCTAATAATGTGTCTAGCACCCCAAGGTGCACTTACCAGGAAGATTCTAGCCTACGTCCATCCTGGGTCAGAGCTTCATCGCGTCTGCCCCAGAGAGGAGAGCTACCGAGTCTGGGCTCACTTCCTCTTCCTCACCTACACTTCCTCACTGTAGTAATTAAGTCACTGCTTGGCCAATTAGCTCTAGCTTCTTGTTGGCTAATATTACATATTAATTTAACCCATCTCCATTAATCTGTGTATCAGCATGAGGTCATGGTCTATCAGCAAAGTCTCAGCACGTCTGTCTCTGGCGGTGGCAGCTCCATGGCTTCTCATCTCTGCCTTCCTTCTCCCAGCATTCAGTCCAGTTTTCTCTGACCATCTAAGTTCTGCCCTATTAACAGGCCAAGGTAGTTTCTTTTTACATTAATGATAATCACAGCACACAGAGGGACTCCCACATCACCTCCCCTTTTTTGTTTAAATAAAAAGGAAGGTTTTGACTTTAAAATAGAAAAATTACATATAATGAAGCAGATATCAAGCAAAAATTACAATTACAGTATTTATATATACTTTATCTTTTATCATAACTAAGGAAAACTATAACTATAAATTCTTCAACTCCATCAAAGACTCCAGAAGGATATAATATTACTTAAGTAAACAGGAAGTACATTGCAAGCAACTTCCGAAACTCTAGCAATGGCAGAGACATCTTACTACCTAGACAGTCACCCAAAGTTCTTTTGTATTTTGGGGGCATCCATCTTCAGCCTACAGGCCCATAGCATCCAGCAGACTTTTCCACAAAGCAGGAAATTTCAAAGACAGTTCTGCCTATATTGGCAATTTGCCAGTCACTTTTTTTTTTCTATCCTGCAGAATGTCTCACAGATTCTTTCATGAAGCAGGAACTCTGAAAGATTATCTCACCTTCAGGCAAGTTCAGCAGTCATTTCTCTGTGGGTCCTGCATGTCCAGTTCATCAAGCAGCCCAGGCAAAAGCAGTTTCCTACCCAAATGGCTAACCAACTTCATAAGGAGCTTTGTCGATGCCTGTCTTCCTTCTTGAAGTAGTTTGGTGCTGCCAGGAGCAAATGTGTCTCATTATCATGAAAAATCCTAAGTTATTAAAACATTTGAAATGCCATATTCTGAAGGTCTCTGAAAGATTTGAAGAATACCAATCTAACTGAAATATATCTCTATACATCTAAATAACATGACTACAAGCTTGACTTTTATAAATGATTATTAACCTATATTTCTTAATTATATGTTACATTTTTAAATGAGCTACACAGTAACAATACCTTAATCAAGAACAGAATTATACACAAAACAAAATCTTATATTTGTATCAATAAACCAAGATCCATACCAATGCAAATTATTCATATCTATATCATATCCCTCTTTAAATGTAAAAAAAATTACAAATAATATTTGTGAATATGAGCACAGTCTGTCCAAACTTCTTCCTGCTGTTTATTGGGCAAAGTAATTTTTTGAGGGGTGTTCAAGGCAACCTTTCAGGAGGTCTTGATCCATGAAACCATATTGGTCTGGAAGCAATCCACAGGTTTTTATCTTCTGTGGAAACAAGAGAAGAACCTCTTTTCCAAGGAAACATATCCTTAGACCCAAATTTGGAAGTCATGATACCTTTATAATATACATGCTTGTTTAGCTTAACAGCCCATACAATGAAATGTTTCCCTGTACTTAGCTCCTTCACAGTCAAAAAATTCAAAAAAACACAATAATATACATAATTCAGACTCTGTGTATAGTTCATCTTTACGTAGCTTATTTTTCTTTACTCCTTTTAATCTATGACTGTCTGTACTTTGTCTCTTTAAAAACTTTTTTAAAAAAACAATTTACTTCTTTTCCAATTCTCTGTACTCTTTTTTTTTCTCATTCCCAAGCCTACATACATTTATGCAACACTGTGACCCATTTGGAGATCTTTTATGTCTGAATCTGTCCTTACTGCATTATCTGTAATTCTTTACTGTCTTGAAGACCTTTTAAAATGGTAAGCAGCTTGGTTGCAGCTGCTCTGAATGCTGGCTCTGCCTCTCTCCACTTTTAAAATGGTGAACATACCATTACTGCCAGGTTTGGTAGGAGCCACACTCAACACTTTAATTTTGAGATTGAGCATGCAGCAAATGAACCCTTTTTATTGGAGTAATAGCTAAATCCGCCATGCAGCACACTGTGTGGCCTGGAAATATCTCTGTGTATGGTGGCAGGAATCCAACATGCTCCCCTGCTTGTGCATGCCCAGTAGACCTGATCCTACCACCTACCCAGGCGGAGAGCGCTGGGCCGTAGGCATGGTCTCAGCTACTTTCCACCCGACCCCAAGTGGACACACAAACACCCAAGCCCACAAATGCCATTCAAATGCTACATAGCCAGAGTTCATCCTGGCATCATGGTGCAGTAAGCCACATTTTAAAGCCACGTAGCTTTTTTTTGTTTTCTGCTATGGCAGCATCAGAAAAACCTCTTAATGGAGCTGCGGCAAGCTGCCAGCAAACAGCAAGAAGCTGTGTTAAACTCTATATTATTTTTTCTAGAATTCTTTTTCAAGCCCTCTTAGGTTTTACATGGATTTAGTCCACCATGCTGGCACCAATCCAAGGAATAATGAGAAAGTACTTATGGAAATCCACTCTGACCTAATTAATACAAAACATGATGGGAAGTTTAAAAAAATTAAAACAAAGAACTTTATCTGTGAATGATCTTATCACCTCTTTTCACTAACACATCTCATTTTTCTGTTTGAATTGCACAGCCTTTTAAATCGTGTGTGTGTGTGTGTGTGTGTGTGTGTGTGTGTGTGTGTGTGATGCTCCAGTGAACTTCATGTTTGCCTTTTTCTGTTTCTCTCACCACTTCACACACATCTTTAAGTCTCCCAATGGTCTCAATGGCCAACAAAGCCCAGTGGCAAGTGTTCCCAACCCCATGACACTCTGATGTTCCATCAATAGGAAGATGTTCATGAGTAAAGAAATGTGCCCAATTCTTGTTATTGTTCTAATATGCTGACCTTAGCAACTTTTCCTTTGAGAGACACCAAACTAAAGCCTTTTTAAGAGGTCTTAAATTTTTAAGAGCTAATCCTAACACAAAGAGCTATGCCAGGGACCAAAAACAAACTTTTAAGTGTCACATTCATCTCCCACATGTAAAGTGTGTTTCCCCAACTTTATCACTGTCGACTACAAATACTCCACTTGTGTTTCTCTGTAGATTCCTGTTTCACTTCGAATAGCATACCCCTTTCATTTTCAAACCCGAGGGCTACAGTTGTTCTTCACAATTCTCAAAGGATGTGATGGTTAGTGTTAATTGCCAGTTTGACAGATCTACTCTCACCTAGGAGATGGGCCTCTGCGTATGGCTGTGGGACTTATCTTGATGATATTAATTGATGTTGGAATAAGTACCTTAATTGTGGGTGGGATCATTGCCTGGACTGAAGATCCTGGACTGTGTGCATGGAAGAAAGAAGCTGAACAACAATTGAATTTAGGTCTGATGTGATCCCCTACTTCAAACTCCTGATAGTGATTTTTCCTACCATAATGGACTGTGCCTTGAACTGTGAACTAAGATAAATTCTGTCTCCTTTAAGTTGTTCTGTCAGAATATTTTATCACAGAAAAGGAGGAAACAAAATTAAAATGGAGGAAAATACCCTTCACTGTCTCTTCCTCACAGCAAATGTAAGGTAGAGCAGGCCTAACATAGAAAGGCAGGCTCTTCAGTGACAGGAAGTATATAGTACAGGGTTAGAATGAGAATGACTGGACATCGTATCAGTCTCAGAGAATATATTAATTTTGTTATAGCAAACACACACAAGACAATTAGAAAAGCTCTAAATGAGATTTGGTGTACCAGGAGTCAAAAATGATTGCCTGTTTGTTTCTCAAATGCATTTAACAGAATTTCATATAATTTTTCTTTTGAGTATCTAAAATGAGACATTTGGGAGGACTTTGCATAATGTGAACAACCATTTTTAAGAAAAGGTCTAGTGAGGTTTTGCCAGCAGAAACCACCTAAAAAGTGGCATGTGACCCACTTGAAACAATGTGCTGGCAGAGGATCTCATGCTGCTGAGGCTGGCAGGAAAGTGGCAGATGGAGATGGTGGAGGCACAGAACTTGAGTCACTTGCCATTCAAATGTGGATTACAAACCAGTCACTAAATAACCTAGCTATGGCCTGGGATTCATTTACTGATACTTTGCCATTCTTCTACTGTCAAGAACAAAACCCCAGTCTTTATACTTCTTTCTCCTAAAGTTTGTTTCTTTTTTTGTTTGGTTTTTGTTTTTCCAAGGCAGGATTTCTCTGTGTAGCTCTGGCTGTCCCAGAACTCACTCTGTAGACCAGGATGACTTTGAACTCAGAGGGATCTGCCTGTCTCTGCCTCCCTGAGTGCTGTTATTAAAGGTGTGTGCCACCATTGCCCAGCTTCTAAAGTTTGTTTCTTAAGTATGGGTTATTCCTAGCTATTCGTTAGCTCATTCCCCCGAAAAACCATTTCATTAGAATCAAAAGTTGCTCACAAGTTTACTTCATTAGCTTCTCTTAATTACCGAATTTCAGTAACACTAAACACTAAATAAAATAAATATAAAATAAATTCTTTAAAATAAAAACAAGGTCAATATCTGAGGCTGAATTTGCACATTTTATTTTCCAAGGCAAGATAACTAAAATATAATGACTGAAATTACATGTTTTGCTTTATCAAATAGAGATTACTAATAAATATGTGCTCTGTTATCATGAAAGCCATTGTCAACATCATTCTTACCATCTATATGTAGAAGAACCACACAGCTCAGATATAGTTGGGTAGAAAATGTGAATATTTTTAACAATAACTACTTATAACTCCTCCAAGCCAAACCAGCAAGTACATATCATCATTGTAGCTTCTTATTTTACATTATGACTATATAGACTAAACAAATGCAATCCCTAGTATATTGTATGTAATGTCTAGTAGTTGTATAATGTTATAATTCCCACCACCACAATGAAAATGTTATAGCAAATTTTCCCCACTCTCTTATTTGGAATTTACATCTATCATATCTACACTTACAATATAATATTACATTGTATAATACAATGTAATATTACAGCATTACAAATATATCTACACATCCACACTCCCCATTAAATTTGCCATTTACTATAAACTTTGCCCTCCTCATCTTCTTCCTTCATCTAATAACTGTGACTTGTGCTCAGAACTCTGGTAATCAGATTGCAATAAAATGTATGCACAAATATGTTTTCATTCTCAGTTACAATATTTATATCTACTTTACCTTTAATGATAACTAAGAAAAACTATAACTACGTATTCTTCAACTCCATCAAAGACTCCAGAAGGATATAATATTACCTCAATTAACAGGAAATGCATTATAAGCAACTTTCAAAACTCTAGAAATGACAGAGACATCTCATTGCCCTAACAGTCATCCAAAATTCTTCTGTGTTGTTGGGGCATCCAATCTTCAGCCAACAGGCACATAGTATCCAGCAGAGTTTTCCATGAAGCAGGAAATTTAAAGATCTGTTCTGCCTTTCAATGGCAAAATACATCAGTTGCTTTTTTCTGTGTCCTGCAGAATGTCTGGCAGAATCTTTCATGAAACAGGAAACCCAAAGGATCATCTCACCATTAGGCAAGTTCACCAGTCATTTCTTTGTGGGTCCTGCATGTCCAATTCATCAAGAAGTCCAGGCAAAAGCAGTTTCCTGCCCAAATGGTTAACAAACTCCATAAGGAGCCTCTTCGATGCCCATCTTCCTCTTTAAGTAATTGGTGCTGCCAGAGCATATGTGTCTCACTGTCATGAGAAGTCTTAAACTATTAAAATTTTAAATGCCATATTCTGAATGTCTCTGAAAAATTTGAAGAATACCTATCTAACAGAAATATATCTCTATGTATCTAGAAAAACCTAACTAACAGGACTAGAAGCTTGACTGTTATAGATGATTATCTATTAACCTGTATTTCTTAATTATATATTACATTTTTAAATGAGCTGTACAAACATAATACCTTAATCAAGAGCAGAAATATACATAGACACAGTATAACAAAATTGACCTTAAATTTATATTAATAAACCACGATCCTACCAATGCAAATCTCTATAGCATATCCACCTTTAAATGTAAACAAACATTTATAAACAATCATTTAGGGAATTTGGGCATAGTTCTATCCAAACTGCTTCCTGATTTTTGTTGGGTGAAGTAATTTTTGGAGGTGTTTACGGTAACCTTTCTGGAGTCTTAGTCCATCAAACCACATTAATCTGGAAGGATTACACAGGTTCTCATCCTCTGTGGAAACAAAAGAAGAACCTCTTTACCAAAGCAACATATCCTTAGATCCATATTTCAATGACGAAATACCTCTAAAGTATATAAGTTGGTTACTTAGCTCCTTCATAGTCAAAAAATTCAAAAAAGCACAATAATACACATAATCCAGACTCTGTGTATTTTCCATATTTATTTGGCTTATTAATTTTTTACTTTATGTTTAATATTTATTTTATTACTTTTACTGCTTTAATCTGTGACTGTCTATCTCTTTAAAGACTTTGGGTTTTTCTAAACCATTTACTTCCTTTTATGACTCTCTATACTCTTTCTTTTTCTATCCCAAGCCTATGTAGATTTATCCAACACTGTGATCCATTCAGAGGTCTTTTTCATCTGAATTTCTATTTATTGTGTATCTAGTGATCCTTTTCTGTCCTAGAGAGCTCTTAAAATGCTAAGCAGCTTGGTCACAATGGCCCTGGGTGCTGGCTCCACCTCTGTCTGCTTTTTAAAATGGTGAATGTACCATTACCACCAGTTCTGGGACTTCCAGGTAGGATCTGTGCTCACCAGTTTTAACTCTGAGAAGGAGTATGCAGCACATAAATCCTTTTTATCTGAGCAATATCTAAATCTGCCATGCAGCACAATGTACAGTCTGGGAGTATTTCAGTGTCTGGTGTCAGGAATCTGCCATGCTCACCTCCCTGTACATGCCTAGCAGACTTGATTCCACTGCCTGCCCAAGGCAGGGAGCGCTGAGCTGTGAGCATGGTCTCAGCTACTTTGCTCCTGACCCCAAGTGGGCACATAAGCACCCATGCCTACAAATGCAATTCAGGTGTTCAGCCTCTAGAAAGAGCCACAATCTACTGCCATTTGAAACCCTGCTGAATCAGGAAGACATCTCTTAAAGGAGCCACAGCATGTTTCCAGCAAGCAAAGCCCATTGGGGGATTGGAAGGATGTGGCTAAACTTTGTTTTTTAGTGTCTAGAGTTCCTTTCCAAGCTTTCTCAGGTTTTAGATGGATATAGTCAACCATGTTGGAGAACCAATTAGTTGTAAAGAGGCTGCCTGTTCATTTCCTGGCTGCCCAGACTCCTGAAATAACCACACAGAATGTTGAAATAAGGAGCGGCGGGGCTGCGTCCCCAACACCCCGGCCACTTGGCTAGCTCATGCCCGAAATAACAACACACAAACTGTGTTCATTTAAGAACTGCTTGGCCCATGAACTCTAACACTTACAGGCTAATTCTCGCACCTGGACTAGCCCATTTCTAATGATGTGTGTAAGCACCCCAAGGTGCGCTTACCGGGAAGATTCTAGCCTACATCCATTCGGGATTGGAGGAGCTTCATTGCGTGCATCTGCCTGGGAGAGCTGAGCATGGTGTCTCTGCTCCAGCAGAGCAGAGTCTGACCTCACTTCCTCTTCCGCCCAGAATTCTATTCTGTTTACTCCTCCCATCTATGTTCTAAGCTGAGGCCAAGCAGTTGGTTTATTATAACTTAACCAATGAAATCAACAGATTGATATATGACACTCCCACATCAACAGAAACTGTATTAATTAAATCACTTCTTGGCCAATTATCTCTAGCTTCTTATTGGCTAACTCTTACATATTAATTTAACACATTTCTAGTAATCTATGTATCACCACAAGGTTGTGGCTTACCGACTAATGTTCTGGTGTCTGTCTCTGTCAGGGCTACATGGCTTCTCCCTGACTCTATCTTCTTTCTTCTAGCATTCAGTTTAGTTTTCCCTGCCTAAGTTCTGCCCTGCTATAGGTCCAAAGAAGTTTCTTTATTCATTGATGGTAATCACAACATACAGAGGGGAATCCTACATCAACAAACCTTCCTTCTTAATGGTTATTACATTTCTTTTGCCTGTAAAATTAACTATTTGATTCCTTTAAATAGTTAAAATGTTTAAAATGTTTGAGACTACTAGTTTTGATTACCAATGATGGAAACAAAAAAGATAGGTTTCTGCTTTATAGCCTGACTATGTGCAAACTGTCAGAAAAGGTAGTGTGTTTAAAGAACTGTTTGTGAATGTTCAGTAGTATTTAGAACCCAGCAGAAGAACAGTGACCTTCTGAGGCTCCCCATTAGCTTAGTCACTTAGCAAAGACTCTGGAGAATCTATGAAAGGAGAGGATCAACTCTTGCAGCTGGCTTTTAAGATGTTGAAGGGCCCTCACTGCTGTCTGCCGAAGCTTGCTATTTCCCAGGATCAGAATATATGAGTGACTTAAAGGAAAGATATTTAATGTTAACATAACCAACTTAACTGAGCTATTCATTGGACAATACATAAATAACCAACGTGTCAGCTGCACGAAAAAAATGTGAATTACAAAGAGAATGAGGAAAGACAACAGCATTTTCATTGCCTTCTTGTGGACCTTGGTTCTAGAATCTTCAGAGCTGGTGGAAATGAGGTGGCAGTTTCTGGAGTGCTTCACCAAGGACAAAAATAAAAGGAGCAATGATACTAGGGACACAAGAAATGGCATCAAGTATGTCAAGTGAAAAACAATTAGGTTTTTGACAGCAATGGTTTTATGTGTATCTGAAAATAGAGTCTGATTGCTTTTAGCCATCATGTAAATCTCCATGAAAATAGGAAGTGTTCCAAGCAGTAGAAAATAAAAAATCAGCAAGAACAAAGAAAATGCAAGAAAAACAACAATCATGCTTCTCATTCTCCACTTCAACCAGAGGAAAAGAGGATGGGAGAAATGGGCAATTTTGAGGAAGTAGAAGATGCTGAGGCAGGTGGCAAACCATATAGACAGTTGGTCAGTCATGATCCATAATATATCAGAGCATTTTGCTAGACTGGAAGAATCATAGACATGAGGAGCTAGTTCCCATATAACTGCATCAACAAATACCACGAGCAGGGAGCTCATTCTGGAAACTGCCAAACAGATCAGGATGAAGTTGATGAAGGTGACTTTGTGGTTCTTGACCCAGTCATAGCAGCTTACCAGTCCAATTAACACATTCCCCAGCATTCCAGTGATGAATCCTGCTGTCATCAATATCATAAACATCTGATCCAAACAGGTAAGTAATCTTACAGGAAAAAGATCCACACTTCTACCACATTGCCTTGCTGATCAGTTCTTAGTCAAACTTCTACAGAATATCCTATTTTCCCATATTGATCTTCTTTCCTTTTGTTGTAATCTCAGCTCTGATCAGAATCTCCTTCATTTGGATAGTTTCACACATACTTGAGGAACTTCTAGATTATGGGTATTTTGTCTTATTTAACTTTAATCCCAAACTTGATCTGTAAATGTCTGTTTATGAATACAGTTTTCATAATTCTATTAAAAATTTTTTAAAAGAATCATTAAATTTTGATCCAAACAGTTTCTATGCCCACATAATCACTGATGTAGCCTTAAATTTCCCCTGAAATCATGTTTGAAATGTTCAAGTCAAATATATTAAAATACAAATTTGAATCAGATTTTTATTCCATTGATTTGTATAATGCTTTCCTTCTCACCTGGAATGTTACACTCTCTGAAGCTAGATATCTTTGTTATTATTCAAAGCACTAAAACAAGTTTTAAATAATTTAGTTATGGATTTCATAAACATGTGTTATATTTTCTCTTTGATATGTGTTTGGCCGTACAAAAGCAATTTTAAAAATCAAAGCATTAAGAAACATAGAATAAAAACAGGAAGAAAGAACTTTAAAATGTATTATATAAAAGTAGATAAAAGTAACTACAATCTGAAAACATCCTTCTAGAGGAGTAAAGACATGACATTTGGATCTTGGAAATACTTAGAATTTTTGAAGAATTAACAAGATGTTTCTCAGGTATTTCTGAGTGGAGTTCACAGTTAAATAGTCTCCCAGATTTTGCTCTTTACCACTTTATGTGTTGTGTTTGTGTTGGCCTGAGGTATGACAGTATAGGTTTAGCCTTAAATGACAGCTAGAAAATTGTTTGGGGTGAGAATTGTAAAAGTAAAAAAGAATAGCACACAAGGTGGGGAGGTGTAGTAGAGCAAAATTAAATGAAAATAAAAAAATGGTAGTTCCACTTTTCAAAGGATAATGATAGCTTGAGCCAGATTCACACCTAGAAACAGAGGGGACTTATAGTGATGACGGCCTCTGAGAGGAGGAATCAAGGAAATTTAGTGACACATGGTGGGGGGGAGGGGAGATTAGTGACAGAACCATCCATGGTGTAACATGAGGGCCTGCTTGTTAGGGTTTCTGTCCTGCCTGGTCTCTGTTTTCCCACCAGATCCCACAGCCATTTAGCCCCAAAGAAAATCACACAGAGAGTCTACATTAGGTTATAAACTAACTGGCCCATTAGCTCAAGCTTTGTATTAGCTCTTATAGCTTATATAAGCCCATTATTCTAGTATATGTTAGCCACATAGCTCGAGAACCTTTTTCAGCAAGGCAGGTCACATCTTCCTCCTTCAGTGTCTGGACAGGACTGGGGAGGAATTGGCTTCCCCCTTCCTAGAATTCTCCTGTTCTCATTGACCCACCTCTACTTCCTGGTTGTTCTGTCTATACTTCTTACTTGGCTACTGGCCAATCAGCGTTTATTTAAAACATAATTGACAGAATATAGACAATTCTCCCGCACCACCATGGTGCAAAGATTTCTTATGTATCTGAATCCATGACATTTTCTTATTCCAGGGAATCATGAAAGAGTGAGCATCTTTAGGATAAAAAAAAAAGGAAAGAAGTAAGAAAAAAAGGTAGAGGATGGTGAGGTCTGGTATATGAATTCACATCTCTGTAACCATCTGTATGGAATCTAGAATAGGCTCTTGGGTATCTGTGACTGCCTTCCAGAAAAGGAATTTGTATCAGGGAACTGAGGGATCACTTGTACTTGGTATCACTAAAAGTGATCTCCAAGGATCCCAAGGAATACCAAGAGATGAAAACACTAATAAGTCATCACATGAAACTAAGAGGCTAGGGTTTGAGAGTTACCAAGGGCAGTTACTATGATGAGGAAAGTAATCAATATCTCATGGTATTGTCAGGGGTGAGGAGACAGATGCTCTGCCACACACACACACACACACACACACACACACACACACACTGTCACTTCCTGATATTTCAGGAGTTCCTTTTGCCTTCTGGTCTCTCCACTTAGACAGTCCCAGGATCAGTGACTGATAGAGAAGAGAATTTCAGAACCAGTATGAAATACATTTGGTGGTTTATTAAAATTGCAAAAGCACTCAGGGAAAGAATAAGACATACTCAAGTGTACTCAGGGACTTATGAGAAATCACGATTAATTGTCTTAACATTAGCACATATGCTATTTTCATGGCCCATGAGTTACATCTCAAAGAACTGTTAAGAAAAATCAGGTTTGATCAAGGAAGACTACCTGAGAAATATCAGGGAAGAACAGATGGTCCAGACGTCTAAGTTCTACATCCAGAACAGATTCAAGATTGCTGCCTGAGATGATCAAGCCTCACAGGATACTCCAGTCGTGACTTGATTATAATTATAAATTTTCTTTAGGTCCCCATAAAATTATCAGTGGCCCCCAAAGCAGCAGGAAGTAGCCTGGGAAACTATACCCACATTTCCGAAGAATGGACTATGGACATTTTCTTTTGTTTAGAATGGTGATTACAAGTTGTTACAGAAGAAGCAAGATGTAACTGCCTTGCCAAATAAGGTACCAAGCCATGTGGATAACATAGACAAAGATAATGGGCTAACGTAACTTATAAGAGTTAGTAAGAAGCCTGAGCTAATGGGCCAATCGGTTTATAACTAATGTAGACCTCTGTGTGATTTTTGGGGGGGCTTAACGATTGCGGGAACCAGGGAAGACAAAAACCTCAGACAACAATAAAAGATAAAATAAACATAAACATTGTAACTATAAAGATTACTTGATACCTGTTTTATTATATGTAATTTTGCTATGTTAAAGTTAAAACTTCCTTCTTTATTTAAATAGAAAAGGGGAGGTAATATGGGATTTCCCTCTGTATGCTATGATTACCATTAATGAATAAAGAAACTGCTTTGGACCTATAGCAGGGAAGAACTAAGGTAGGCAGGGAAAACTAAACTGAATGCTGTGAGAAAGAAAGGTGTTGTAGGAGGGTCATCTGTCTATGTGTTACTTTCATTGATTAATAAAGAAACTGCCTTGGCTTTTGATAGGACATCAGCTTAGATAGGCAGAGTAGACAGAACAGGATGCTGGGAGAAAGAAGCAGAGTCAGGCAGACGCCATGGAGCCAGCCACCAGGTCAGACATGCTGAATCTTTCCCGGTAAGCCACCACCTTGTGGTGCTACACAGATTATTAGAAATGGGTTAATCAAGATGTGAGAGGTAGCCAGTAAGAGGCTAGAGATAATGGGCCAAGCAGTGTTTAAATGAATACAATTTGTGTGTTGTTATTTCGGGTGTAAAGCTAGCCATGTGGTAGCCAGGCAGGAAGAAAAGCAGGCCTGCTCTGCTCACCTCATCACAACAGAAAGGTGGAGTCAGAGAGAAGCCATGTCGCCCTGCTGGAGACAGATGCAGGAACTTTGCTGGTGAGCCACTGCCATGTGGAAATACACAGATTAATAGAAATGGGTTAAATTAATATGTAAGAGCTAGCCAAAAAGAAGCTAGAGCTAATAGCCAAGCAGTTATTTAATACAGTTTTGGTATGATTATTTCAGGGCTAAGTGGCTGGGAACCAACAAGCAGCCTCGCCCTGCATATTTTTTATTCAAGCCTTGTGAATTTTACAGAATTTTGCATATTATTTCTTCTAAAATATATTGTTGATCATTGAAATTTATGTTTGACTGAGCTAGTTTAATACTTTTTTTTTTAATTTTCTATTACATTACCATCATGTTCTGAAGGCGAAGGCGTAAGTCACAAACAATCCCACATCAGTTTGGAATTATGATTAATAGAATGGTTATTTATTTAAAGGGGAAAAAACTTACAGATCACCAGACAACAGCCTTCTGCGCAATCAGGAAGGGAGTCTAGTCTCCGGCAGAGCAGGAAGTAAGAAAGAGAGGAGAGGGAAGTGGCCACTTTTTTAAAGGGAGAGAAACCACACCCCAATAGGCTGGTATCTCAGCGGCTCTTGGCTGAAGGAGTGGAAGGAGCTCCCACAACATCTCCCCCTTTTGTTTGAGTAAGAGATTTCTAAACCTATTATGAAATTATATACAATAAGTACAAATATCCTATTCTAACTAGCTTAAGTCTTATATAATAAATAGCTTGGCCAAGTCATGAGTGGAAAGTAACTATATTTATATAGTCTTCAACCCCATCGAAGATCTGAGAAGGGAAATAATGTTACCTGAGTAATTAGGAAGTGCAATCAAACAACTTCCAAAACATGCAACAAATCACAGAGACAACTAGCTACCTAGGCAATGACCCAAGGTCACGTTTGCAGCGTTGAAGCAACCAACCTTGGCTAAGGCCTAACATAACTAACATACCATTTTCAAAGGCAAGCAACTTTTCAAAACTATCTTACCCTGTCTTGGCAGGATATGACAGTCCTGTTTTTTCCATTCATGGATACTCTGTATCTCTGTCAGTGGTTGAGGTATGAGCATTTCTTTGCCCCAAGGCCAGTTCAGCCAAGAAGAAAGACTCCAGGTGGAGTGTCTTTGGTGTTCAACATTCTCTCGGGAATAAAGTGGTGTTGCCAGGAGCAATTGTGTCTCACTACCACAAAAACTCTGAGTTAGATTAAAGGCCATTTTCTACAGCTCTTTGAAGAGGTTGAAGATTATCTATCTATACTGAGTATAATCTCTATGTATCTAAAGAACCTGATTAGTCTAATTATAAATGACAAACTTAGAATACTATTGATCTATATAATTTTCAATAACTATCTAACTTAAAGACTAAGACAATAAACAACTGTGCAACAAATGAGGATAATGACCTCCAAATATAAACAATGTACAAATATACAATGCAATATGATAAATATATATCAATATACAAACAATATATAAGTATCTTAGTCAGAGGTAGAAATGTACACTGCAATATGATAAATATACAATATCAATACAATGTATATATCAGTACATAAAAAATGTTTTAAACAGAGGTAGAAACATGCATGCATACAATAGTCAATATAATTTAACTTTGTATCAATATATAAGAATTGATACCAATATATTTATCTCAAAACAATAACTCACAACTACTAACAAGTACCAATCTATTATCCCATCATCCCATTATCCCTCTTTTTTTTTTCCATGTAATTATTTCGGGTAAAGCTAGCCAGGTGGTGGGAAGCAGCCTGCCACTCATATTACAACAATGTTCTTCTTTACACTCACTTTTTATTGAATATAATTTCATATAGTATATTCTGATTATGCCTCTTTTCACCCAATTCCTCAAAGACCTTCCCCAACCACCCAAGTCCAGCCTTTTCTTTCAATTATTTTAGAAAATAAACAAACAAAATCTCAAACAGAACAGATTTAAAAAAAAAAAAGAGAGAATGAAGAAAATAGAAGTGGCCACACAAAAATATTTTAAAAACTATAATATTTATGCAAAAGGTTAGAATAAAAAAAAATCCCAAACAAAGCAACATGGAATTAAAAGTCTACAAATAGACCATTGATTTGGTTGGTTGTCAATGGCTGTCAATAGTTGGACATGAGATATGCCCCTAAATTATAGTCTCAATTAGCGTTTTTCTGTCAGATTAGTCCTCAGCACATGAGATTTTTCTTTATGAGAGTCTGGTCCTTATTATTCCCCATATATCTTGAAAAAATATGATGTATATTGATATTTACTATTCTGAATAGATCTTTCTTCCATTTTCTGTACATGGCAGTCATCTTTTCTCATTTATTTCAACAATATATCTCTATTTGTCCTTTTATATTAAGCATAACAGTTCCCTGAATGACCATTGTTTGAGTCTTACTTTAATTTTTTAAAGAAATATTTTTAATTTATGTGTATGAAAATTTGTAGTACAGATGTGTACTACATGTGTACCTGGCACCTGTAGAGTTCAGAAGAAGGTATCAGATCCCCTGAAACTTGAGTTACAGAAAGTGATGAACTACCCTGTGGAAGCTAGGAACCAAATCTAGTTCCTCTACAAGAGCTGCAAGTGCTCTTGACTAATGAGCCTTCTCTTCAGCGTCCGTTCTTAGTTTTTAAAGGCAATAACAATATAGTATGCTTCCAGGATGTCTTCTTTGAGTCCCTAGTCTGGGCATATTCTATTTCTGTGCTGCTTACTGTTACACCCAGCATCTGTTGAGTTTTTCTTTGGAAAACATAAATCAATTAATTAAGTAGCTGCCTCCTATCATTCAAAACTTTGTTGAAAGTTCCATAATGTTCATTTTAGTGCAGAATGGTGGTAATAAGAAGATAGATCTGTATGATGTGTAGTACATAGGAAATTGTGATTTTACAAAAATTCTAATCACATTTGCCTTGTCTATACAAGTGGTTCCCAGCCGTCTGGGAGGGTCTGTTCCAGCCCTCTCAGAAGGCATGCAGAGATTCTTACAGGAAGGCTTCAGATGATGTGACCAGTGAAGTTCAACTAGGCTGGTGTTTTCTCCATAGCATAATCATGGTGATATTCTGAACGAAAGACGTGTTCAAAGTTGGTCATTCCTCTGTGATTGCTACATCTTTCACAGATGAGCCTCTGTGTCTTGGGAGAGGTAAGTTCTCTAGCAAGATAGAATATAGACTCTCACTTGACTAACTCTATACTGATATTGTTTGACTGGAAAATGGAAGTGATGGGTACCAGCAAGATGCGCCTTCACTGGGTAGATAAACTTAGTCTGAGTATGAATGAAGTGTATGTGAATTGTAAGAATTTTTGTACATAATTGAATTAACTAAACATTTTAATTTGTAAGTAGTAATACACACAATTGTCTCTGAAAATTAAACTCTTATATTGTTAAATTAGTTCTAATTATTTTGTTTTAAGATCATCTACATAAACCTAATATATTACAGTAGGAGCAAACAGCACAAAACCCGGCAAGTGTTGCGGTTGTGGTTAATGAGCATCTCATAATTGATACCTTTCAAAGAAAATGCACAAACATCTAAAAATTAGTTAACTAAATCACAGTATCTATAAGTGTGGGATAAGGCCACTTGTTCGTCCCAGCTGCCCAGAACCAAAATGACCACACAGAAATTATATTAATTAAAACACTGCTTGGTCATTAGTTTTAGCTTCTTATTGGCTAACTCTTACATATTAATTTAACCCATTTCTCTTAATCTATATATCGCCACTTGGCTGTGGCTTACTGGGTAAAATTCCCAGCATCTGTCTCTGGCGATTCCATGGTCTCTCTCTCTCTCTCTCTCTCTCTCTCTCTCTCTCTCTCTCTCGCCTTTCTTCTCCCAGCATTCAGTCCAGTTTCCCCACCTACTTAAGTTCTGCCCTATCAACAGGCCAAGGCAATTTCTTTATTCATTAACCAATAAAATCAACACATAGACAGAAGGACCTCCCACACCATATAAGTACCCAGAAACTGAATGTTGAAGGAGCGAGCGGCAGGGCTGTGTCCCCGGCATCCGGCCCCCCGCATGGCTAGGTTATGCCTGAAATAATTACACAGAAACTGTATTCTTTTAAACACTGCCTGGCCTGGCTAGTTCCAGTTTCTTATTGGCTAGCTCTTACATATTGTTCTAACCCATTTCTAATTTTCTGTGTAGCCCATGAGTTGGCTTACCAGGGAGGATCTTAACCTGCGTCTGTCTGGAGTGGGAGAACCATGGCGACTCCTTGACTCCGCTTCTTTTTCCCAACATTCTCTTCTGTTTACTCCACCCACCTATGTTCTAACCAATAAAATGGGCCAAGGCAGTTTCTTTATTATAATTAACCAACTTCCTTCCTCCATCAACTGAATATGCAAAATCCAATAACATGGCTACACTATAAGTGACAATGATTTGGGGAGCTAGGGACCATATACATTTCTAATGATTGTATACTAATACTCTAATTATTGACATTTTGGGGGGAAAAGCAAAAATAAAATAGCTTGTAACTATTTCATGTTATTAGATATGTACAGAACAAAATGAAATCAGAATATTATGGTGATATTCACACTTTCTTGGGTTTTGTAGCATTATTGATAACAACTAAGGTGTAGAATCAACTGAGATGTCCATCAATGGTTCAAGGAGGAAGAAAATTTATTGATGCGCAATTGAAGATGATAAAGAGATGAAATTAATTTTTATAAAACCCAGCCTGGAGCTACATATATTTGTAACAATGTGGATGGAACTGCAAGACATTATGGCAAATGAAATAAACAAGGGACAGAAAGACAAATGAACATGACATGATCTTTGATCATTTGTGAATGACGAAAATTATTGATATAACAGAAGGAAACAATGAAATAAAGGGCAAGAGGTTAGGAAGGGTAAAGACAAGAAAGGATAGGGAAATACTGGATAGCAAGTATTAAATATAGAGAGTAAGAATAACTTTCAGTTTGGTATACTGTAGTAGGATGACGGTGGTACTTAAATTAGCATTGACTTTATTCAGAATGTAGAAGGAGTGGAGCAGTGGGCTGCGTTCCTACTGCCCCATCTCGCGGCCGCCTGGCTAGCTTATGCCCCGAAATAATTACACGGAAACTGTATTCTTTTAAACACTGCCTGGCCCATTAGTTCCAGACTCTTATTGGCTAGCTCTTACATATTGCTCTAACCCATTTCTAATATTCTGTGTAGCCCACGAAGTGGCTTACCATGGAAGATCTTAACCTGTGGCTGTATCGGGTGGGAGAATTATGGCGACTGCCTGACTCGGCTTCTTTCTCCCAGCATTCGATTCTGTTTACTCCACCTACCTAATTTTCTGTCCTATCAGGCCAAGCAGTTTTCTTTATTAGGTAACCAATGAAAGCAACAGATAAGATACTAGACCCACTTCCATCATCAGAAGTCGTGCAGAGCCATCTGTCAGTCTTAGTACCAAGATGAAAACTGCATCCAAGCCTCTCTAAATTCTATTCATCATGTCTGATTATTACACAGTGTATGACAGTATGTTATCATCAAGCTGTCATATGTGCTGCGTTATGTGAAGATGATATATGTCAACAAAAATAATAGAAAAGGAGTGATCTTTTCGATTTTAAAAATCTTTTTAAATGTGTGCTTTAAATTCAACAAGTCATACTTTATTTTTCTAGAAGTTGTTTTAAAAATAATTCTCTTGGAAAATGTAAGCATACAACACTATTATAAAGTCATTTTATTGAAGTTGTTAGAAAAAAAGCCTAAGAAAATTTATATTCCAGATTTCTAGTTTCTAATATAAAATTTAAATTTTTTAAACTTTCTTTTTATTTTCTGTTTATATCTTTCACATCACACATCTCAGTCCCAGCCCAATTATTTCCCATCCCTGTGTATCTTCCCTCTACCCATGCAGCCCCCCCACCAATAAAATTTTAGAGAAAAAAAGGGAAACAAATCTCATCATAGAAGCTGTAGCGTGACATAGTGAGTCATGCAATAAACACCTCTGTCCATATATCTTTACTTGCAAGTGTTCCTTGTAAAGTGTCATTGATCTGGTTCAAGGCCTCTGGTTTCTGCTTATCCTATCAATGCTGGGCCCTCACTGGGACTCCTCTTGGTTATGCTGCTGTTTTCCTGTGTAGGGGAGATACTACAGCTTCGGGTCTGTAGGACCAGTCCCCTCATGTGCTCTAGCAGATCATGGATGGGGTGGTTACTGGGGTGGGCCAGCCCATAAACTTGGTTCTGGGCCTGGGTAGTTACTGCAGGGTTGATCACCCAATCAGCTCTCCCTTGTCCTCACCACTAGGGTGAGCTCTTGCATTGCCTTGGCAAGTTCACCCTTTGCAGCAAGCAATAAGCAAGAGGTAGTATCGGCTCTTCTGTTTTCATGTCTCCCACAACTATTCTCTCTACTGTGTTGCTCAGGCATATTGTGCGCTGTAGGGGCCATTCTCATGAGTGCTACAGCAGATGGGGGAGGGAGCAGGACTAGCTCTCCCACTCTCATAACCTTATGTATGTTTAGATTTTTTTTCACTGACTACCAGACACAATCTTGTCTGTAGAGTCCAACAGTGAAAGATGTTCACACTGGAGAGACTGATACAGTAGCTGCTCAGCCACTCAAGCTGGGTGCCTCTGCAGTCCCAATATAGATCTGAAAACCTGAAGGAATCCTGGAGGACCACTGGTCAGTCTTCAGTGCAAAGCCAGAGAAGCTTGGTTCTCGTGTCATTAGAGGATGACAACAGCAGGGACAATAGGAGCAGCAGGTAATGAATCTGTCAGTGAGATGCAAACAGGTAGATATCAAATGCTTTCCCGGTGTGACCTTCTCATATCTGGAACAACAACAGAAGATACCATCACCTTTAAGGTCCAATTTCAATTAGTGTAGTTCAGGTAAGAATCCTTCAGAGCTGTGCTAAGGATGTTGTCTTATAATTGGTTCTCGATCCAGTTAAGTTTAAAACCAGATTAGTTACCATTTCATCTACATGTAATACCACAAATATAGTAGAACAAAGATTATGACTTTCAGGTTAAAAATATGGTTCACTCTTTCCAGGCTCAGCTTAAAATAGAAAGTTATGACACAGAGAGTGTTATGCTGGAAATAAGTCATGATAAATAGAAATTTTGATTTTTTTTCTACAAGAGACTCTGATAAAATTCAATTTGGCAAAAAAAAAAAAAAGTTTTAAGAACCATGATGTAATCTAACTTGCCAAGTTCCTTCTGTACTCCCACAATGCCTCCCTAACTAGCTAAAGGAAAGGAAGAACTAGACAGGAAATACATCACTTTGCAGACCTCGGAATCATTGTTGTAGCTATTCAACCATGCTGCTGCAGTCCACAAGAGCCATGAACAATACTTAAACAGAGGGGCATGACTGTGATGCACTGAAACTTTATTTCTAAAAATAGCTGCTTGGCTATTGTTTGCCAAACAATTAGCCTGTCTACAGCTACTCTTTTAGATATATAGTAAGGAGTGCTGACGAGGAAATTGCCAAAGTGTCACAAGTGAGAAATATACTTGGTTTTAATCTGAGATTTGGACATGTATTGAAGGCAACATAACTTAGTTTTATTGTAAAAATGGGTGCATAATATCTACACCTATAGTATTTTTTCACACTAATTATCTAACAATTTTTATACTAATAATTATTTCCTTTCAGATTCTTTATTTTCATCTTACATAATAATTCCAATACCCATATTTTCGGAGTTTCATGCTCTTCTATCCTGTAACTTAGAGAAATGAAAAAGAAGAAAAGGAAAAGAATGTAGCTTTGCGCTAGCATTATTTGTCATATTTTTCTTTCTTGTATATTTCATAGAAAACTCAAATTATTGTGGTTGTTTTCTTCCAGTTTGTAAATCTTCACTATTATTTTTTCTCAGAATGAATAACCCTAGGTAGATAGAATTATCCTGCTTTTTCATATAAATTTTCCTTTATCAGAAAAGCAAAATGCCAACTTCCATCAGTGTTTATTTGCTTATTTTCATAGTGAAAAATGAGGATTTTTTTCTACATTGATTGCTGAGATAGCTAACTCTTCAATTTTTATTAAAAGGCATTGAAACAGTATTTTAGACATTGATGTGTAGACAGAAATGACAACTATACCAATGTTGTTCTAATAGCATAAGTTATTGCTGATTTCTTTTCACTGAGTGTTAGTACATGTGATAGACTTTTCTTTCTGCATGTATTTCTGAGTGCATGCTATGTATATGGGATGCCAGAAGAGAGTGATGGATCTGCTGGAGGTCACAACTGCCTAGTTGTAAGTTACTTATATTGGGTACTGAAAACAGTACTCAGGTTCTCTAAAATAACAGCAAGTGCTCTTTAACCTCTAAGCCATCTTTCTAGCCCCCTGGGTTATCAATTTAATGAACATTGCTATTTCTCTTCATTTTTTGCTTCAATAAGTGATGGCATTCTAATACCATATTCACATATTTTTGAAATTTGATTTATTTTTACTTTATGTATATGGATGTTTTACCTGTGTGTATGTCTGTGCATCACATGTGTACAGTGCTTTGGAAGATAGAAAATGGTGTCAGATCCTCTGACACTAGAATTAATTTGCTACATGAAATAGGAATTAACTACTTTTGCATCCAAATATCTGCATTAGATTTTCAAATTAGTCACTGAATATAAATTTTAGAAAGATAGATTTACTCATTTAAGTGAAATTAAAGGAGAGCATAGGATGAGTTGGAGGGGAAGCCTGGGATAGAAATGATACAAATGTATGACATATAAAATTCTCAAAAATATAAAGAGACTGAATCAATGTTAGGCATACAATTAAAATTGGCACTCATTTACATAAGCATGGGGGTAGTGGTTTTGAATTAGGGGTAATGTGATTCTCAAGAGCTGTTTCTCAGATTCTCTTTTCTCAGAGGATTAAGAGTGTAGGGTTTGTCCAGAAATGTCCATGCATGAGCTGGTATCATGGTAGGGACCCACCTAGATACAGCCTAATCATCCCATATGATTTCAAGTCAGATGAAGAAGTAGGTATAATGTAATTTTTGTTCCTCTAGTTAAACTCAGTATGCTCTATGTGTATACTTTTTAATATTGACTTTACTGTTCTCTGTTAAAGTGTCATCTAGCCCTGTCACATTCCCAACTTCTATCAATCAATAAAGGAAATGAGTAGAACTTCTGGGAACTCTATGCTTGGATTAACAAAGAAACAAATCATGCATAGATGAGTTGTATGAAGTTCTTGTCAAGGATAAAGGTCAAGATTAAAGGAAAGTGAAGAACACTCCATGGCTTAGCACCACCAACTGCAGGATGTTAAAACATCTAGCTTTAAGACACTGTTGTAGAGTGGTAACTCAATCCTCCTGCTTTTTCCTCTGAAATTATTAGAAATTTATTAGCTTAAATAATAGCTATAAAATGGTATCTAAGAGACAAAGGTGTGAAAATTAATAAATTTTTATTTATTTTTACTTTTGATATCATAATATAATTATATTGTTTCCCTCCTCTAAACTAGTAGATCTCAACTTTCTTTATTCTGTGACCCTTTAGTACAGTTAGTTGCTCATGTTATGGTGATATCCAATCATAAAATTATTTTCCTTGATACTTAATGAAATTTTGTTACTATTGTGAATCATAATGGAAATATCTGATATGCAAAATGTCTAATATTCAACTCCTGTGAAAGGGACATTTGACCTCGAAAAAAGGGTCATGACTCAGGTTGGAAGTCACTGCTCTAAACCCTACTGATTACCCCTCCTTGCTTTCCTTAAATTTCATTGAATAATTTCATTAATTGTTGTTATACATATACTTAAATATACATGTACACATATATGTGCATATATACATATATGTACACACATAAGTATATTGTCAATGATTTTGCAATTTGTCAAATCAAATATACACACACACATATATATTCTTAAATGTAACCTTCTCAGTCTATATAATGGTATCAATTAGATATCCAATACCAAATGATCTGCTCTGAAAACTTATGAATACAAATAATAATATACAGACTGAGATGTGAAATTTTAAGCTGAAACCCTTTGGATTGTTATAGAGATGTACAGCAGAATTTTTTTCTATTGGCAAGAACTCATATTACCATAAACTCATGCAGGTATTAATTGGTCTAGATTGCATGTTCCTGTATAATTTTGTGGGGCATCTATCTTCAGCCTACAGGCCCATGGTATCAAGCAGACTTTTCCATAAAGGAGGAAATTTCAAAAACAGTTCTGCCTATATTGGCAGTTTGTCAATCACTTTATTCTGTGTCCTGCAGAATGTCTAGAAGACTATTTCTATTCTTTCATGAGATAGGAACCCCAAAGGATCATCTCACTTTTAGGCAAGTTCAGCAGTCATTTCACTGTGGGTACTGTATGTCCATTTCACATAGCATACTATCAAGACATCCAGGCAAGAGCAGTTTCTTGCGCAAATAGCTAACCAACTCCATAAGGTTAATGCCCATCTTCTTCTTGAAGTAATTGATGCACCAGAAGCAGATGTGTCTCACTGTCATGAAAGATCATAAATTCTTAAAACACTATAAATGCATATTCTGTAATCTTTGAAAGATTTAAAGAATCCCTATCCATTAGAAATACAACTCTGGACATCAAGAAAATCTAACTAACATGGCTACAAGCTTGACTATTATAAATGTCTCTGAATTTACCTATATTTCTTAATTATATAATACATTTTAAAATGAGCTGCACAATCACAATACCTTAATCAAGAGCTGAAATATATGTGTGTGTGTGTATATATATATATAGTATACAAAAGTTGACTTTAAATTTGTATCAATAAACCAAGATCAACAGCCATGTAAATCTCTATAGCATATCCCACTTTAAATGTAAACAAACATTTATAGACAATATTTGAGAATATGGGCACAGTTCTTCTCCAAACTGCTTTAAATATCTTTAAAGTATATATGTTGGTTACTTAGCTCCTTCACAGTCAAAAAATTCAAATAAAGCACAATGATATGCATAATCCAGATTCTCTGTATACATGTCATCTTTACATGGCTTATTTTTCTTATTCCATTACTTTTTCTACAAGTTTAATATTTATTTTATTATCTTTAATCTTTTAATCTATTACTGTTTGTACTCTTTTATATTACATTTACTGTCTCTTTACTCTTTTTCTTCTCTCCCCCAAGTCTTCATACATTTTTTTAACACTGTGTATCATTTAGAGGTCTCTTATGTCTGAATCTATATTACTGTGCATCTGTAATTATTTTCTGTACAGGAGTGCTTCTTAAAATGCGAATCAGCGACGAAGGCTGTTTTGTCTTTTGGCTCTTCCTAGTCCAACATGGTGGGTTGGAGGTCTGTATAGCACAAGCCATGCTCACAGCCCCATTTTCAGGCATACAGTGAGTCCATGTTGGGATTAAGCAAGTTGTAGCAGTCTGCACACAAACCCAATATAAATGCTTCATAGCCAGATCTCTAGAAAGACTCAAGAGTTCACACTGGCAGCACTGCCCAGGAAGAAGCCTTTCAAAATCACTGAATCAGTAAGACCTCTCTTAAAGGAGAAGTTGCATGCTGTCAGAAAGAAGATACCATCAAAAATAAAATAATGCAGATAAAGTTTGTTTTATACTGCCTAAAATTACATTCCAAGCCTTCTAAGGTTTTGTGTGTATTTAGTCAACCACACTGGAGCACCAATTTGTTGTAAGAGGCTGCTTGTTTGTGTCGGCTACCCAGAACAGAAATAACCACACAGAAACTGTATTAATTACAACACTGCTTGGCCCATTAGTTCTAGCTTCTAATTGGCTAATGGTTAGATCTTAATTTAACCCATAACCATTAATGTGTGTATCACCACATGGTCATGGCCTACCAGCAAGTTTCAGCATGTCTTTCTTCATGGCAGCTATATACCTTCTCTTTGACTCTGCCTCCTTTCTGCCAGCATTCAATTTAATTTCCTCTCCTAACTAAGTCCACCTTGCTATAGGCCAAGCCAGTTTCTTTATTCATTAATCAATAAAAAGCAACTCATAGACAGAAGGACCTCCCACACCAAAGGTGGTCATATGTGAGGAAATTTGGATACAGATAAGACATCTAAAGTCATATGGTAAAAATTTCTAAGAAGTCTCCCTTAACTACTGTAGATCATCGAGTCTGAGGCTCTGCCTGTAGAGGTCAAGGGGTGCAGAGATCATAAGAGAAAGGCTGATATGGGAGTGTCATATATCAATCTGTTGATTTCATTGGCTGAGCAATAAAGAAACTGCTGGCCCTGATAGGTTAAAAGATAGGTGGGCGGAATAAACAGAATAGGATGCTGGGCAACAAAAGGCCTAAAAAACGTGATATCCAATGATGATGAAGCCCTTGAAGACCATCCATGATAATACAATATCCCCAAATCTCATAATGGGTGTGTACCCTGCAGGGGAGATGCTAGGACTTGACAAAACTACTCCAGTTATGACTTCATAGTTCTCCCTAGGCTTACAGGCTTTGAGGAACACAGACAAGTTGTTTAGTCCTGGCAGGTTTTTTTTTTTTTTATTGAAACCAGGGCACTGGCTGATAACTCCAAATATTAAATAGAAAGTGAGAATGACCTCAGGGGTCTTTAGTGGCTGGTTTAGAACTTCTTCAAGTGAGAAAAGTAGAAAAAAAAAACAGGAGAGAAGCAGGCTGGGTGTCTCGTACTGTGAAAGCATAAGTCCTGGTGGATTCCAACCTTGACCTTAACGTGATGTTCCAAAAACAAAGCGGTAGGTTCTGCCAAATGTTACTACCTCAGAACACTTGCCTGACCTTCCTCATTGACAGCAATGAGTGAAGAGGGCAATGTATCATGAAAGAAAAATATCACCTCTGAATTCAATGGACACAGCGAAATCAAACTACAGAAGAGCTGACAAGCAAAGGTCTGAGGAAGCGAGATGGGAGGAACAAATGGATGGGTGTCAGCTTGATGTTAGATACCAAAAATATTTTTGCTTTAATTTTATATTTAATGCAATTACTTATTTATGGAATGTTTATTTTTATTGATTGAGAAGTCTATGCATATAAATAATGGGTTTTGATCTAATCCATCTTTTTTTCTTCCTCTCTAAGTAATTTCTTACCTCTGTAGTCAACATGTATTTTTCTCATAATTCCATGTCCTCTTTCTTGAAACATACTGAGTTCACCTGTATGTACACTGGTATAGGACTAGGCTATTTAGCTTAAGATGGTGATGCCCAGTTATATCCATTTTTCTGAAAATAACATAATTTTTATCTTTTCCTCATGTTTTTTACTTAGCATTTTTAACATATAAAGAAATGGGTTGTGTTGTGGTATATTTATACATAAGTTTCACTCTACTTTTCCCATACATATCTCTGACACTATCTTCCTTAATTCTTTCTAATACCAACCTTCCTCTAAACAGACTTAATTATGAATACATGACTTGTATGTGTGTGGGGGGGTAAAAGTATGTGTGTGTGTGTTTCTGTGTTTGTGTCCCATTATTGCATATCTGTGCTACTCAAATATTCTTGGGTGTATAGCCTGCCACAGAGAATGGAAAATTACTATGGTCAATACTCTTAGAGAAACCTGACTCCTCTTCTTCCAGAAGTTAAGGGTTGCCAATAGCTCTAAAAGTAAAGGGTGGAATTCCTTACTTATTTGCCTGCCCATGCTAGAATATCATTCAGTAATTCTCTGGATTTCACTGGAATCAGATACAATGTCCTCTTTCATTTTTAATTTACTAATTTAAGTCTTCCTATTTGTTGTTGTTGTTGTTCTTTGCTTGATGGCTTACTTGTTTTTTGGGTTTTTGGTGGTGGTGGTTGGTGCATTGGCTTGTTTGAAAGAAGGTCTCACTTGTTCCTGGCTTACTTCAAAGTCATTTTGCCAAGGAACATCCTGGACTTTTATCTCCTGCCAATATGCTCCAAATGCTAAGGTTCTACTTTAATTCTCAGGTATATTACTTATTCCTCATTACATTTCAAAAATTATTACTCAATTCATTAGCAGAGTAATGCTTCCAAGAGCAGCAGAGCCTGGCACAGTTCACTCACTGTCAGCACAGGCTGAGCTGCCCTCTCTCTGCTCACCCTGATAAACCTCACTTCAATTTTCCAAACACACTGGGGAGCAATAATTTGAAATATCAAGTGGATTCTATATTCTGACCAATTTAAAGGGCTTCATACACTTCAGAAACAGAGGGACAGGTGGTTCTTTATGAAGGTGTTTATAATTAAAAGTTTTATACTCTTCAGAGACTCTCCACAAAGCTGTTTGTAGTTATAAACTTATTTCAGGCCTCCACTGAATGGTCTCTGAGTATTTTTCACAAGGTTGAGACATGGTCAAATCTAATTTGTGAGGACCACTCTGCCTATTGTGAGGAGAACTGATAAAACCTGCAACTGAAATCAAGAATAATACCAACCCTCCTGGAGATAAAGATATTTCTTCTGGAAAAGAACTGAAAATAGAAATTTTATAAAAGATTCTTACCTAGGTTTTATCTTGTAGGCTATATCAAATGGATTTGTGAAGAGACTCCACCCATAGTAATGAGAGTTAAAAGTGACTCTGACAACTGGCAAAAAAAGTGAGTAACTCAGAAAAGAAACTGATCAGATATGAATTGTCGCCAGAACATAACTACCTTTCATAGAGAGCCTACGTATAACCCATGTAGCATAGACAATAACAGCAATAATGAATAAATGGGACCTCCTGAAACTGAGAAGCTTCTGTAAAGCAAAGGACACTGCCATTAAGACAAAAGGGCAACCTAGTGAATGGGAAATCTTCAGCAACCCCACATCAGACAAAAGTCTGAACTCCAACATTTTTTTTTAAAGAACTCAAGAAACTAGACATTAAAATTCTAAGTAACTCAATTAAAAAAATGGGGTACTGGCGCACGGCACCAGCGGCGGCCGGAACCGGACGCGCACGGCACCAGCGGCGGCCGGAACCGGACGCGCACGGCACCAGCGGGGGCCGGAACCGGACGCGC
>NW_026068095.1:1973718-1975737 GCF_014885135.2 Alexandromys fortis | reverse complement strand
GATGGGGGGGGGGGGGGGAAAAGGGGAGGCGGCGGTGGGGAAGAGACAGAAATCTTTAATAAATAAATAAATAAATTAAAAAAAAATGGGGTACTGAACTGAACAGAGAATTTTCAACAGAAGTTCAAATGGCCAAAAGATACTTAAGGACATGTTCAACCTCCTTAGCAATCAGGGAAATGCAAATCAAAACAATTTGAGATACCATCTTACACCTGTCAGAGTAGCTAAAATCAAAAACACCAATGATAGCCTATGCTGGAAAAGATGTGGAGTAAGGGGAACACTCATCCATTGCTGGTGGGAATGCAAACTTGTGCAACCACTTTAAAAATCAGTGTGGCTGTTTCTCAAGAAACTGGGAATCAACCTACCTCAGGATCCAGCAATACCACTCTTGGGAATATACACAAGAGATGCTCTATCATACTACAAAAGCATTTGTTCAATTATGTTCATAGAAGCATTATTTGTAATAGCCAGAACCTGGAATCAACCTAGATGCTCCTCAATGGAAGAATGATTAAAGAAAGTGTGGTACATGTATGCATTAGAGTACTACTCAGCGGTATAAAACAATGACATCTTGAATTTTGAATGCAAATGGATGGAAATAGAAAACACTATCCTGAGTGGGCTAATCCAGACCCCAAAATATGAGTATGGCATGTACTCACTCACTAGTGGATTCTAGTTATAAGCAAAGGGCATTGAGCCTATAGTTCATGATCCAAGAGAAGTTAAGTAATAAGGTAAACCCAAAGAAAACCATATATAGATCCTCTGGGAAATTGGAAGCTGACAAGATCACCAGGCAAAACGTGGAAGTAGGGGAGTGGGATAGAGAGTAGAGAAGGGGAGAGGGGGAAAGAGAAGGCAGAAGGGAGAAGGGGAGGGCTGGGGAGTTCTTGGGGGAGTGGGATGGCTGAGATGGAGGAAGGATGGATATGAGAGCAAGGAAGGAGATATCTTAATTTAGGGAGCCATTTTGGGCTTGGCAAGAGGCTTGGCTCTGGAGGGGTTCCCAGGAGTCCATGAGGATGACTCCAGCTAGGACCCTGGGCAGTGGAGGAGAGGGTGCCTGAACTGGCCTTGTCCCATAGTCAGACTGATGACTATCTTGAATATCACTATAGAACCTTTGTCCAGCAACCAATGGAGATAGACACAGAGACCCACATTGGAGCACTGGACTGAGCTCCCAAGGTCCAGTTGAAGAGCAGAAGGAGGGAGAATATGAGCAAGGAAGTCAGGACCACATGGGGTTAGTCCACCCACTGAGTCCACCCACTGAGACAGTGTTCCTGAGCTAATGGGAGCTCACCAAATCCAGCTGGACTGGGACTGAACAAGCATGAGATCAAACTGGACTCTCTGAATGTGACTGACAATTGGGGCTGACTGAAAAGCCAATGATAATGGCACTGGGATTTGTCTCTACTGCATGTACTGGCTTTTTGGGATCCTATTCTATTTGGATGCATACCTTTCTAAGTCTGGACGGAAGGGGAGGGCCTTGGACTTCCCACAGGGTAGGGTACCCTGCCCTCTCTTAGGACTGGAGGTAGAGGGGAGGGTGAATGGGAGAGCAGGAGGGAAGTGGGAGGAGGGGTAGAAGTGGAAATTTTGATTGGTATTATTTATAAAGTAATAAAAAATAATATGCTGGAAAAAATCCCTTCATGGAGATGGAGAGATTGTTCTATAGTAAAGAGCACTTGACTGCTATTACAGAATTCAATTCCCAGCAGCCACATGGTGATTCACAACCATCTGTAAAGGGATCAGATTTCAGATTCCTTCTTCTGGTGTGCATGAAGACAGAACATTCACATACATAAAATGCATAAATAAATATTTTAAAAAATCACTCCAGTGTAATATGTCTTTTACCTAACTGTTCTGAATGGAAAATTTTTAAATATTTTCAGTTGCAAATATTATACAACTAAAGATCTGTTTCTGATTTTAAAAATCAACTATTTTCCTCAAATCTTAAAAAAATTGAAAGGCCCAAAT
>NW_026068095.1:1915442-1973558 GCF_014885135.2 Alexandromys fortis | reverse complement strand
ATGCATGCTTTATTAAAATTTATAAATAGCAATTTTAACATACTATTTATTATTTTGGAATGCTACATAATGCACCCCAACACCCTTAGTTCTCAGTCATCTCAGGTCCACCTCACCCACTTTTGTGCCTTTTTCCAAAGAATGATTTTTTAAAAATGAAGTTCAGTTTGTGCTTTTCTATAGTCACAGGAGAATGGTCAAACTTTCTGTGCTTCCTTCTAAAGAAAAGTGAGCCTTTCCATAGCTGATGGAGGAGGGTCATCTGTCTATTGGTTAATAAAGAAACTGCCTTGGCCCTTTGATAGGACAGAAAATTAGATGGGCGTAGAAAACAGAACAGAATGCTGGGAAAAAGAAGCTGAGTCAGGCATTCGCCATGACTCTCCTCTCCAAGACAGACACAGCTTAGGATCCTTCCTGGTAAGCTATCACCTCTTGGTGCTACACAGATTATTAGAAATGGGTTAATCAAGATGTGAGAGTTAGCCAATAAGAGGCTGAAACTAATGGGCCAGGCAGTGTTTAAATAAATACAGTTTCCGTGTAATTATTTCGGGTAAAGCTAGCCGGGTGGCGGGAAGCAGCCCGCAGCTCTCATCACTACACATAGCCTCACCCATACCGGTAGCTATCTAATGTGGAAAGCTACACTTCAGTATCCCAATCACAATGTTTAAGAGTTTTCTTTGATGGCTTCCTGTATACAGGAATAGGGTGTTATTTGGGGTTTGGAGGTTGTCACAGAAGCCCCCCATGTCTGTTTCTCATCACAAGTCTGCAATCATCCATAACACTACAGAAGCTTCCTTGTCCTTTAGAGTCAGTGGAAACACAGATCATGCACTTAGAGATAGTATCCAGTGTCAGCAAGAGCCCATGACATCTACATGGCCTCACGTGACCACACAGCCCATGGGCATCAACACGTTTCCAGGAAGTGGCACAGACTGTGAGCATCCAGTTGTGACCCTCAGTTGTGACACAGGACACAGGTATCGGCACATTCCCTGGTAGCAGCAGTACCACAGATCCAGATATGGGTCCTAGTCACAGCATGGACCATGTACATCAACTTGGCCTCAGAAAGCAGCACAGGGGATTCACATCTTCATGTTCCAAGCAGCATCGAGGCCCAAAGACATCAACACAAACTCGAGATTCAGTAATTGTCACAGAATAAGCATGATTTCTGGTGACAGTACAGACCACAGAAATCTTCCATATGACCCTATGCAGAGGAACAGGTCATGGACACCATCATAACCCTTGGCAGTGACACTGGCCACAGACATGAACCTTGCCTCTGGAGTTATGCGGGCCACAAACAACATGGTTTCAAGCAGCAGCACAGACCATGAATTCCACATGGCCTTCAGTAGCAAAACAGGCCACAAAAATCAGCTCAGCCCCTGACTGCAGCAGGACCACTCACCAAACATGTCCCCTCTCTCCCACAGCAGCTAGGACCACCATCAATATGACTTCAGGTGGCAACCCAGGCCAAACACAATATGGCTCCCTGTGATAGCCCAGGCCTCATGCATTGATATGGTTCACCCTCTCTCCAGTGCATTCACACTGTTCTGGGTCTCCATCCTTCTTCCCACCACCACAAACTCATTATTCTAAGGGGCATTAGAAACCATAGCATGTCACTCAGTATGTTCTTCTGCCTGCACAGCTCTACACATTAACACTCATGCCATGAGTCATTGATGTCAACTCTGAAGGACCACAAATACCAGAATATCACCAAGACACCTCCTGTATATCCTGCTATTGTCCAGAGCCAGGAAGTCCTGTAATTAGGCAAGGCATCAGAGGGCAGGATCCAAGTGAGCTCCAAACAGTCACATTCATCCCTGTTCTTGATGCCAGCCACCCCAAGAACACTATGCATGACTGCTGTTCTTTCAGCCTGTGAGCAGTGTCCACGCACCATGATCTTCTCCCTGCATGTCGAGCAGTAGTAGCAGCTCACACAGACCAAGAACCTGCTCTATTCACTAGTGCCATACCCTTGTCTACTGCAGCTGTGCTCACATGTTGATACAGTGCCCTCCTTTGCCACATCTGACATTTCACAATTCTCCTCCTTGCTCAGACATGTTCAGCCATCTTTTCAGTTTTATGAGTCTACTTTTTAAAACATCTTCCCATAGAATCTCGTTTTGTGGTTTTGTTTCTGTTTTTTTAGAGTTCCAAGTGAGCTCTGCAGGGCCTCCAGGGGCCTCTCAGACTCCTAAGAGATGCTCCTTCGTCCCATAGAGGATCATGGCAGTCACTGCCATATTAACACAGGAATGCTTCAGGTTTTCATCTTCCATGGCAATGACATGCTTCTGGATCTGGCTCTACAGCACCGACTCCTCTATGAGGTTCATCAGATTGCAGATGGAGCAGATGTGAGGTTGATTTGAAACAAGGGATCTGGGCCTGAATGGCAGCTTAGTTGGTCAGGACACCTGGGGTGGGTGGCTCTCCCCCATCTAATACTAATATTTAAACTAGCCTTCAGTAGAAGTGAAATTTAAAAGAATTTACTCTTTTAATCAGGGAGTGATTCTTATCATTTGAACTTTAAATTCACAAATATTAATGAACATTTAGGCTCTTTCTTCCTATCCCACCCAGCTTTCATCCAGAACCCTCCCCCCTACTGCCCCTCTGCCCTGTTTGGGCACATAACATCACCCAGCTCAGCCTGTCTGGGCGCTGGGTCCGAATCCTCAGGGCACCTAGGCGGGTGGGAGTTCCTTTGTTTCAATAGCCTGCCTGCACCAAGCAAGGTAGGCACTTTGTTTGTGAGCGACCCAACCAGCATGGAGACCTGATCTCGGCGCCAGGAGAGCCAGAATTGGGGAGAGCCATCATTGGGCACGGAGATCTGATCTCGGCACCAGGAGAGCTTGTTGCCACCTTGGGTGGGTCACTAGTCTAGGGGTTGTAACCCACCCTGCAGCTAGTTATTCCAGGGTCTTG
This sequence comes from Alexandromys fortis, assembly GCF_014885135.2. Classification (NCBI taxonomy): domain Eukaryota; kingdom Metazoa; phylum Chordata; class Mammalia; order Rodentia; family Cricetidae; genus Alexandromys; species Alexandromys fortis. The sequence continues at coordinate 1,970,576 of NW_026068095.1, read as the reverse complement.
GAGGGGCGCTACCTGGAAGAGAATGAGCTAAGACAGAAGAAGGAGGACAAGCAGATTTGTCAAAGCCTCAGTTTATTAGGGTCATGGTTGCTGCTTATATAGGCCCGGGATGAGGACTTTGAGGGGCAGGGAAACTGGATTCTTGCCGCGTGTTCCAGATCACGTGATTCAGGTTCCTCACGTAGGCCAAGAGGTCACATTCAGACAGGTAGGCCAAGAAGTCACGAGTTGCCACACCTGGTTCCCTGGATAGCTGGAATGTGAGGTGTGTTCTGCTAACAGATTAACAGTTAATTGGGTGTGGGGCAGATTTTGTCAATAAAACATAATTATGGGTGTGAGGTTCCCTGCAGACTCCCCCGGGTGATGGTTCCTGTAATGATTTTTAGGGGGGAAATGGCTCGTGACAAGAGCTATCACTGGGGAGAGCCATCACTGGGAAGGTACATCAGTAGGCAAGAAGACCTGATCCTGTTAAAGAAGATCCATAGGGGAGCATTTGGAGGAATAGATGGGCAGGCGCCAATGCAAGAATTCACCCAACAATCTGAAAAGCAACATGAAACCACCAGAAACCAGTGACCTCACAACAGGAGGACATGAACACCTTAATCAAGAAAAAGTAGAAAAAAATTGACTTTATTAAAGTGATTGATGCCCTTAAACAGCATGTAAAGAACGCCCTTATAGAAATGGATGAGAAATATAACAGAAAGTTTGAAGAATTGAATAAATCAGTGAATGATACCCTAGAAAACCAAGGAAAAACAATCAAACAAATAATGGAAAAAGTTCAAGACTTGAAAACTGAAATGGAGGCAAAGAAGAAAACGCAGAGGGTCTGCTGGACATGGAAAATTTAAGTAAACAAACAGAGACTACAGAAACAAGCATAACCAACAGAATACAAGAGATAGAAGAAAGAATCTCAGATTCTGAAGATACCATAGAGAAAATAAACACACTGATCAAAGAAAACAGCAAGTCCAACAAACTCTCATCACAAAACATTCAGGAAATCTGGGACACAATAAAAAGACCAAAACTAAGAATAATAGGAGTAGAAGAAGGAGAAGTGCAGCTCAACGGTCCAGAAAACATAATTAATAAAATTATAGAAGAAAACTTTCCCAACCTAAAGAAAGATATTCCTTTGAAGGTTCAAGAAGCATACAGAACACCAAATAGGCTGGATCAAAAAAAAAAATCCCCTCGCCATATAATAATCAAAACACAAAGCATACAGAATAAAGAAAGAATATTAAGAGCTGCAAAGGAAAAAGGCCAAGTTACTTATAAGGTAAACCTATCAGACTTACACCTGACTTCTCCATGGAAACAATGAAAGCCAGAAGGTCCTGGACAGATGTACTGCAGAAACTAAGAGACCATGGATGCAAGCCCAGACTACTATACACAGCCAAGCTTTCGCTCGCTATAAATGGAGAAAATAAAATTTTCCAGGATAAAAGCAAATTTAAACAATACGTAGCCACAAATCTAGCCTTACAGAAAGTAATAGAAAGAAAAGCACTAACCAAGGAGTCCAACAATGACCACAATAACTCAGACATCTAGAGACCCTTCACCAGCACAACTCAAAGAAGGGAAACACACAAACTCACTACTAAAAAAGTGACCGGAGTTAACAACCACTGGTCATTAATATCACTTAATGTCAATGGACTCAACTCGCCTATAAAAAGGCACAGGCTAAGAGATTGGATAAGAAAACAGGATCCAACATTCTGTTGTTTACAAGAAACACACCTCAAATAAAAGACAGGCACCTACTCAGAGTAAAGGGCTGGGAAAAGGCTTATTAAGCAAATGGAACTAAGAAACAAGCAGGTGTGGCCATACTAATCTCTAACAAAGTTGACTTCAAACTTAAATTAATCAGAAGAGATGGAGAGGGGCATTTTATACTCATAACAGGAACAGTTCATCAGGATGAAGTCTCAATCCTGAATATCAATGCCCCTAATATAAAAGCACCCACATACGTAAAAGAAACATTACTAAATCTCAAGGCAGCCATCAAACCGCACACACTAATAGTAGGAGACTTCAACACTCCTCTCTCACCAATGGACAGGTCAATCAGACAGAAACCTAACAGAGAAATAAGAGAATTAATGGAGGTAATGAAGCAAATGGTCTTAACAGACATCTATAGAACATTCCACCCAAATAGGAAAGAATATACCTTCTTCTCTGCAGCTCATGGAACCTTCTCAAAAATTGACCACATAGTCGGTAACAAACCAAACATCCACAGTTACAAAAAAATATTAGTAACAACCTGTGTCTTATCAGATCAAGTTAGAATTCAACAACAAGGCTACCCCCAGAAAGCCTACAAATTCATGGAAACTGAACAGTCAACTACTGAACCACACCTGGATTAAGGAAGAAATAAAGAAAGAAATTAAAGTCTTCCTTGAATTCAATGAAAATAAAGAAACAACATACTCAAACTTATGGGACACTATGAAAGCAGTCCTAAGAGGAAAGTTCATAGCACTAAGTACCCACTTAAAGAAAACAGAGAAAGCACACATTGGAGACTTAACAGCCCACCTGAAAGCTCTAGAAAAGAAGAAGCAGACTCACCTAGGAGGAGTAGAAGACTGGAAATAATCAAACTGAGGGCTGAAATCAACAAAAATAGAAACACAGAAAACAATCCAAAAAAAAATCAATGAAACAAAAAGCTGGTTCCTGGAGAAAATCAACAAGATTGATAAACCCCTATCCAAATTAATCAAACGGCAGAGAGAGAATTTGCAAATTAATAAGATCAGAAATGAAAAGGGGGACATAACCACAGACACAGAGGAAATTCAGAGAATCATTAGATCTTACCACAAAAGCCTGTATGCCACAAAACTAGAAAATCTAAAAGAAATGGACACGTTTTTAGATAAATACCATATACCAAAGTTAAACCAGGAACAGGTGAACAATCTAAATAGACCTGTTAGTCGCGAAGAATTAGAAGCAGTTATCAAAAACCTCCCTACCAAAAAAAGCCCAGGACCAGATGGTTTCAATGCGGAAATCTACCAGAACTTCCCTGCTCCAATATCCATCCTTCCTCCATCTCAGCCATTCTACACCCCTAAGCTGTCCCCAACCCTTCCCCATTTCCTCTCTCCCCTTTTCCCCTTTTCTCTACCCCCACCCACCCCCAGCTCCCAACTTCTTTCTGACAATCTTGTTTGCTTCCAATTTCCAAGAGAATCGATATATGTTTTACTTTGGGTTCACCTTATTATTTAGCTTTTCTGGTATCATGAACTATAGGCTCAATATCCTTTGTTTATGGCTAGAATCCACTAATGAGTGAGTAAATACCATATTCATATTTTTGTATCTGGGTTATATTGCTCAGGGTAGTGTTTTCTACTGGGTAGTGGAGGAGAGGGTGCCTGAACTGGTCTTGACCCGTATTCAAACTGATGACTGTCTTGAATATCACCATAGAACCTTTGTCTGGCTATGGATGTAGACAGAGACAGAGCCCTACATTGGAGCACTAGACTGAGCTCCCAAGTTCCAGTTGAAGAGGAGAAGGAGAGAAAATATGAACAATGAAGTCAGGATCACAAGGGCTTGGTTCACCCACTGAGACAGTGTACTTGATCTAGTGGGAGCTCACAAAATCCAGCTGGAAGAGGAATAAACATGCTTGGGATCAAATGGGCCCTCTGAATGTGGTTGACAGTGGGGGCAGACAGAGGGGCCACTGATAATGGCACTGGGATTTGTCTCTACTGCATGTACTAGCATTTTGGGATCCTATTCTCTTTTGATGCATACAATCCTATGCCTTGATGTAGGGGGGAGGGCCTTGGACTTTCCACAGGGTAGGGTACCTTGTCCTCTTTTAGGACCAGAGGGGTTGAGGGGAGAAGGGAGGGAGGAGTGGGAGAGATGAGGGAGGAGGGGAGGCAAGTGAGAATTTTGATTATCATTATTTATAAAGTAATAAAAAATATGTAAATTTCTTTTCTTAGCTGAAGTTACAAAAGATCACAGAGATGGGGGAAAGAAAGAAAGAAAGAAAGAAAGAAAGAAAGAAAGAAAGAAAGAAAGAAAGAAAGAAAGAGAGAGAGAGAGAGAGAGAGAGAGAAAGAAAGAAAGAAAGAAAGAAAGAAAGAAAGAAAGAAAGAAAGAAAGAGGAGGGAGATAAAGAATGAGAAGGAAAAGGCATTCCATGCTTAGTGCTGCCTGCTTGATGGAGGGGGGTCATCTGTCTATGTGTTACTTTCATTGGTTAATAAAGAAACTGCCTTGGCCCTTTGATAGGACAGAAAATTAGGTAGGCGGAGTAAACAGAACAGGATACTGGATAGAAGGCAATGAGGCAACCACCATAAAGCTCTGGCCCAAGATAGACATGGGTTAGAATCTCCCGGTAAGCCAATATCTCGTGGTGCTACACACATTAAGAGAAATGGGTTAACCAAGATGAGAGAATTAGCCAGTAAGAGGCTAGGGCTAATGGGCCAGGCAGTGTTTAAATGAATACAATTTGTGTATTGTTATTTTGGGTGTAAAGCTAACCATGCGGGAGCCAGACAGGATGAAAAGCAGGCTTGCTCGCCCCATCACTACACCTGCCTGCAATTCAAGTTATCAGTAAAATCACAGCTTGGTCAACATATATTGCATTTCAAGTCAACAAGAGTAAGATTCTGATACAAGCCAACAAACAAAAAGCACAAAGAGAGGGATGCTTAAGTCCTCAAAGGTCTGAAACTAGATAGGGGAGCTGATTGCACTGTTCTTTCTGTTCATTTGTGTACTTGTGTAAAATGTCCTTTTGTTTTGAAGACTCCAAATTTTGCCTTAACGGGACACTGGAGCTTAGGACCTGGTGGCAGATGATTCCTAATGCTGTGGTATTGCAATATATCACATTGGCCCTGTCTCAGATGTGGATATTATGTGTCTAGACAGAATCAAATTGCCAAGTGAAATCCTCACCCCCTAATTAATTGCACAGGTGATTTTCAATTCATGGTGAAATTGACTTCCTACCAGGGTTTAACCTGGTATTGGATGCTGAAGGGATCTGCTGCCTGCACAAAATTACATTTAGAGCCAACTTTCCCAAAAGAGCTGTGTTTTCAAGAGGCCAGAAGTTGCCCATCATGTTTTTCAGATATTAGAAATTCACAAAATTAGTCAGAATACGGAATCAACTTCCACAAAGGAGAAAAATATAAAACCACCACGTTTTCAAATCAAAACACTGTGATTCTTGCCAGAATTGTATCCTAGAATACAGAACACAGTAAAGATGTGGATGTTGTCATCAAGGACCACGTGAGGCATTATCTGAAGGGAGAAAACAGCAGAGGTTGTCCTCCTGACCATCACTGAAAGACAGTGCTCTTACTTTGACCAGTAATGTATTCATCTCATGTAGAAATGGCCAATCAATAGGAACATCATGGCCTGGCGATGTAGCTCTAGGCTTCCTAGTACACATGGAGCACTACACCCACTCCCCAGAGCAGCAGAGTGAGCAAATGTGTCAGTCCAGCACTGCAGAGCTAGAGGCCAGAGGATCGGAAGTCCAAGGTTTTCTGCAGGTGAGCTTAAGACCAGGCTGGGCTTCCAAAGACACTATCTCAAATGCAACTAGTAAGAATCACATCATCCATAGCTGGCAAGTGCTAGCACACACCTTATCCCAGCATGCAGGAGGCAGGGGGTCACTACATTTGAGGCCAGCATGGTCAAGAGAGATTGTTCCACAAGGGCCACATGAACTGAAAAACCGTGTCTGGATAAAATATATCATCAGTACAAAAGTAGCATCAATCTACACCACAGGAAGACATAGGAAGAAGCTAAATTTTAGGAAATGCCTCAGAAAAGAAATGGTCAGTATGATTGGGTATCTCTTGGGTGTATTCCCAAGAGATATTGCTGGATCCTGAGGTAGGTTGACTCCCAGTTTCCTGAGAAACCACCACACTGATTTCCAAACTGGTTGCACAAGTTTGCATTCCCACCAGGAATGAAGTTGAACATGACCTTAAGTATCTTTTGGCCATTTGAACTTCTTCTGTTGAAAATCCTCTGTTTAGTTCAGTACACCATTTTTAATTGTGTTATTTAAGTGTTAATGTCTAGTTTCTTGAATTCTTTATATATTTTGGAGATGAGGCCTTTATCTGATACGGGGTTGGTGAAAATCTTCTCCCATTCACTAGGTTGCCTTTTTGTCTTAATGACAGTGTCATTTGCTTTACAGAGGCTTCTCAGTTTCAGGAGGTCCCATTTATTCATGTTGCTCTTATTGTCTATGCTACTGGGGTTATATGTAGGAAGTGGTCTCCTGTGCTCATGTGTTGCAGACTACTTCCCACTCTCTCTTCTATCAGGTTCAATGTGGTCAGATTTATATTGAGGTCTTTAATCCATTTGGACTTGAGTTTTGTGCATGGTGACAGATATGGATCTATTTTCATTCTTCTACAGGTTGACATCCAGTTATGCCAGCACTCCCAAGGTCTAGTTGAAGAGCAGAAGGAGGGAGAAGATGAGCAAGGAAGTCAGGCCTGCAAGGGGTTGGTCTACCCACTGAAATAGTGTGACTGATCTAATGGGAGCTAACCAAGAACAGATGGACTGGAACTGAACAAGCATGTGATCAAACCGTCTCAGAATGTGGCTGACAACTGGGGATGACTGAGAAGCCAATGATAATGGCACTGGGATTTGATTCTACTGCATGTACTGGCTTTTTGGGATCCTAGTCAGTTTGGATGCATACCTTACTAGGCCTGGATGGAGGCGGGAGGGCCTTGGACTTCACCCAGGGCAGGGTATCCTGCCCACTCTTAGGAGTGAAGGGGGTGGGGGAGAGTGAGTGGGGGAACACGGGGAAAATGGGAGGAAAGGAAGAGGTGGATATTTTTAATGGTAATATTATAAAGCAATAAAATATTTTTAAAAAGAAATGGACAGAAAATGATTTCTTTTAAGAGCATTAATTGTAAGAAAAAAAGAGATGAAGGGAGTCTTACAAAATAAAAGATGTCTTATTTATCACTTATTCAGATTCAGATCAATAGAACTAAGTTTAAAAGGACACATTTATCATTTATGAAACAGTTGTGTAATTGAATACTGACTTTTTAGTAAGACTGAGAAATTGTTGAACACTTATTTCAGACACAATGAAACAGAACAGAAAATGCAAGCTGGAGCTAGCAGCACAGAAACCAGGCTGGTGAACTGGGGAAGGGTAAGAATGCCTGTGGTTTTGCAACTGCCTCACATTTAATCTTCACACTTGCCTTTGAACTAGAAAGGGTACCAGTGAGACCTTGACATCATTTATTAAAGAAAGAATTTGCACTGCTGAGTCCACGCAAAAAGCATGGGGAGACAGGGGCATACAATGTTTTCAGTGGCTATCGGGTTGTGGACAAGAGAGATACATAGCTTTTCCAGTATTCATGGTGTGCTGTTTTGGGTGTTTTATGTTGTAACTGCAGCACTCAAATTCTAGGTGCTTCCACCCACCTACCCTGACCCAATACTAAGAAGTACAGGCAACACTCAGAAATTGCATGCTGAAAATTTTATTGAGGTCAGGTAGACAGTCAACAATGGTTCATTGGCCTGTTTGTCTGAAGAACATCATCTTCTCTGGCACTCTCTGAAACAGATAAAAAGGAGGAACGTTAGTGAAAAATTGGGGCATTTGGGAGATTCAAATGCTACTGTAACCACTGAAGCAAGAGAGGTGAGAGATTACACCCTCTTCTCCCTCAACTCCTTCTCCCCCTTCCTCATTTTCTCAGGTTTGCACATATCAGCCACAGAGCAGACAGTACAACTGAGTTGTTTATAACGCTATGAAAATGAACAATGTTTCCTAGCTTGCTCTTCCTTGGGTTCTGATTTGAAAGGTTTCAGTACATACTTCCACGGAAATGCACCCTGAATGAATGGAAAACTGAAACCATCCTAAACGTCTATTAACAGAATGGCAAATAAGGAGGTCAAGGCAGATCATGCAATGCACTGGAGTACAATGTTAACATGCAAAAAGTCCTGATTACACAGCAAGACATACACAATAAAACCACTGTAACATGCTGTAAGGGGATCCATGTAATATGCTTGTATGAAGCAATGCAGTTTTCCAAGATATGTGACTTTTAAATAAATAACCTTAAGATCTGCATAGAATATCATTCATGTAAAATTTACTGTTACTTTGTATAAAACCACACATACACAAAGTAATATTTCTAAGAGGATTGCCAAAGGATTAAAACTAGTGGCTTTCAAGGACAATAATGGAAATTTCAGATAATTTAGAATCTTAATATTCAGACATGTGCCATCCTAGGAAAAAAAAAAAAAGATTATGAGGAGTTTGGACATACACAAATTTAGAAAAAATGCACTAAATGTCTGGACAAGCTCAGAGGTATCTCTGTATTATTACTTAGAGACAATGGATCTGAGCATCCCTGGTGTGAGTGGGACGGAGTGTACAGGCTGCAGATGAGAAATTCCTGAGGTTCAACACAGAAAACAATGAGAAGTTGTTACTGTACATCTACAGACCAATGCTACTCAATATGTATTATTTGAGAAAATAGGAACTGGGGAACTATGTTCCTCAAAGCTGAAGTACATTGGAATGATTCTCCGTGATCTTCCTATACCAACACACATATACCATCCTATACTATCTGAATGCAAAGATTATATATGAGGCCATAGATGGTGTCACTCCAGTTAAATAATTTTCACATTATGATTTGAGAAATACAAAAGGAAAAGGACTTTGTGCTTAGTAATTTGACTCATACCTGTTATTGACAGCTGGATTACTCAGATCATTAGGCTCAAAAGCAACTTACCTATAACTACTTAAAACGGTCAGCTACAGAGTAATTAATTTGCTGCCACCCATCTTCTGTTAAAGAATTGCCGTAGTCTTCCAAAGTCAAAAGAAGGAGGATGAAATTTCTTGAAAGGACCGAAAGGACCATAAGGACCAAAACGACTCCAATTATGAGGTTTATGGTCATTCACAGGAGGAGAAGAGTCTTGCGGGGAGTCTTCTTCTTGGGGTGGTTCTTGTGGGTTTTCAGGAGGAGAGGAAGGTTGGTCTTGAGGCTCTTCTGCTTCTGGTTCTTGTTGTGTTTCAGTCACTTCATTCGCTTCATCAGCAGAGGACACTTGTTCCCCTTCTGGCTCAGGCTCATTCTCTGGGTCACTGTTTTCATCAGCAGAGGCCTCTGGGACCTCGCTCTGGCTTTGTTCTGCAGGATCTGGATGGGTAGGGCCAGACAATGGGAGCACACTGGTCAAAGAATTCCTTTTTGTTTTTTTTATTCCTCTGACATAATCACACAATCATTTTTCCCAGATCCTGTCTGCAAGCTACTAACTCCTTTGTCCATGCATCCTTGTTGCTTGGCTTTCTAGATATACATCCCAATGAAACAGAAGGTTTTGTGTTTCTAACTTGGGATAAGTATGTGCTATGACGAAAACATGAACATTTGGGGACCCTTATTTATCTCATGCATTGTCTCTGGAGACAAAATGGCAATAATGCAGAATTAGAATAGGTAGACAAAGGGAAAGTTGTCAATTGTTAAGGACATGTTGTGAACTCTCTACATCTGCAAGGGGTTCCAGCTCTGGTTTTAGGGCCCTAGATTGAAATTTGACTTGTATATTACATCTACACATGGAACCCCAACAGCAGATAAGAACAAAATGATATCCAACAAATTCTCTAAATGCCTGAAAACAATGTCATTTCTTTTTAAATCAAAGACAGTTACCTAGTTAGCGGGGAAAACAGCAAACAGACCACAGGGAAAGACAAATATTTCTCCATATGGTTTATGGTTGTGTAATTAATTGTAGACAGGAACACTGAGAAATAAGGGAACCACAGATCCTCTCAAAACCGAAGAGTCAGCATTAAGAAACTTTTGGTTTCTGCCTCATCTCACAGTGCTCATTTCTGGATGGGAGGCAGACAAATTTCTGCTGTTGTTAAGGAAGCTTGGTCTCTCTATCATTCATTTAGTTGAGTTCAGTCATGGTTCCCAGCATTAACATTGGGAAATAAGTTTCTATCTTTAGGGAAACTAATATTCACTCATTCTGAAGACAGAAAATATGATAAGATGACACTGAAACACAGACAATTAAGCAGCCTGGAAGATGGATTCTGCTTTACCTGCAGGGGCAGCAGTAGGAGCCTCAGTGGCGACCTCTAGGAATAAAGCAAAGGAAGACATGAAAATTGAGATCACAGTCTTTCATGGCTTACAGATGTCCTGCGGGAAAATGTGACTTTCAGTCTCAAGCTTCTGAGTACCACTGAGCTCATCAGATAGCCGTGAGACACTTGTGAAAGAGTCTGGGATGCGTGAGCATGTGCAGATTCCCTGTGCTGTTACCCACACGCTCTAAATGTAGAATCTTTATTGTCCTCCCTGCACATCAACGAAACACACTGCTCCCTTTTCTTAAGTGTGCGGCATATTTCCAATTCTCATTGAGAACATGCCTCACCAGTTTGTTTCTTCATTAAGTCTTAGTGTTCTCAAGAGGTAAATCAAGGAGTACACATCATATAAAGTAACATGTACTGCCTGAAGCATATTAAAATTTGGAATGAGGATCAGAGTAAACTCTGTAGACTGGGCTATGACTCTCGTACTTCAGTATCTATAGCATTGAATTTATTCCATAATTCTCTAATTTTGATCCCTGTGTGCGCATCTACATCATGTGTCTGGCATATTCTGTTCAGCAAGGCTAGCTCCTCCCAACATTCACTCTGATTATCAGAATGTACGCATAAATCTCCACCATTTCTATGCCTCTTTAGGGTCATAGAGCAGTTTTCTAAACACAAAATGGAATACCATGATCCTCTGTTATAGTATTTTCTAGTCTCAGATTGAATATTTAATAAAAAAAGAGTATGTTGTGTGCCTAGGATAAAACTGTTCTAACCCTTATCACAGGCATTCCCTTCAGCTGTCTTTCTTCTCACTTGATTCTGTTCTCATTCCCCTTTTTTCTAGTCTCTTTTCTCCCTTCTTTCTCTTGAAAGTCTCCAGCTCCCTCCCTATAAAAAATAGTTCATACCTTCACTGGGGGTCTGAGCCGAGCTCAGGACCAGCAAGGTCGCTGTGAACAGAACTGCCAGCATCTTGGAGGAGGCTCTGGAGCTGTTCTCAAGTGAGTGACGGGACAAGTCCATTCCCTTTATAAAACAGAGCCCAACAATGGAATCTTTGATCAACAATTGAAGACCTAGCTCCACTGTTTCTTTTTGGGACTTTAGCCAAGCAGGATGGAGTGTGGAAGAGATGTCAACATGTCCTATCTAGAAGCAATAACACGTAATGAGGCGATGTGGTTGAAGGAACATTGTCTCCTTGCAGACAAGTAACATTCTGTAGTGGTAAGACATAGGTGGTTTTCCTTCCTAACTATTCTGAAGAGATCGGCAATGAACATGGTTAGAAACTATCTGTGAAGTAGGATATTGGCCTCTTTAGACATATTCCATCATATATGCATATGTGATTTAGCTGGGTCATAAGATCATGTACATTTAGATGTTCAGAATTCTCTACCCCTTTTTCCATTCTGATTGCTCTAGATTGCACTCACAGCAAAGGTGGATGACGGATTTCCTTATCCAAACATCCTCTCAAGAGTTCGTTGTCAGCTGTTTTCTTGTTCTAAGCCATTCTGTCTGGTGTGAAATGAAATCTTCAAACACTTTTACTTTGAAATTCTACAGTTTCTAAGAAGGTTGAACAATTTTTGTCAGCCATTTTTATTTCGCCTTTCTGAATCTTTTCTGTAGATCTCTTGCCCATTTCATTTGATCTACTTGCCTTCTTGATTGGTTATTAGGTTGTTTTTTGAGCTCCCTGTATATTCTGCATAGTATTCTCCTCACAGAAGTATAACTGGCAAAGATCCAAAACGTGTGGCCTTCATATTTACTTGAGTATTTCATTTGCTATACAGATTTCTAGTTTTATGAGATCCAGTTCATCAATTATTATCCTTAACTCCTGTGTGGATGGAACCATATTCAGAAAGTCCTTTCTTGTTCCTGTATCCCAAAGGATACTGCGTGTTTTCTTCTAGTAGTTTCAGGATTCAGGTTTGCATTAAGATTTTGATCCATTTGCAGCTGTTCTTCTGTTCAAGGTGGCAAATATGGATCTAATTTCATTCCTCTATAAGTGGACATTATTTTGCCATCACCATTTGATGAAGATACTGTCTTTCCTCCATTGTGTATGCTCATCATTTTTATCAAATAGCACATGGCTGTAGCCTTGTACACTCCTATGTGGGTCTCCTGTTTTATTCCATTGACCACGTGTTTGTTTTTGCTAGTACCATACTGTTTTTCTCATAGCTGTGTAACATAGCTTAGAATGTGAAAATATAAACCCCCCAGCATTATTATTTTCTCAGGAAACTATCTGTGGTGTCTTGTGAGTCATATAAGTGTTAATATAATTTTTTATTTTTGTTAAGACTCTCGTGGCTATTTTGGTTGAAATTATACTGAATCTCTAAATTTTGTTGGAATAGGCATTTTTACAATGTTAATCATACCAAACCATGGTGCTGGAAGACCTTTCCGTTTTCCAGTACATTCCTTAATCTCTTTCCTTTTGAGGTGTGATGTCTTCAAGGACAAAAAAATTTTACAACTTAAATTGTTTCTTCATAGATAACTTTTAATGCTACGATGAATAGGATTGTGTCCATGTTTGTTCTTTCTCTTTGTTTGTTAGTAATATATGGAAAGTATGTTAGTTTTCTAAGTTGATTTTGTATCCTGTCACTAAGGTGAAAGTGGTAATACTTTTAGAAGTTTTAGCAGGTAAATGTATAGGCCTAGAAAATATTATGCTGGTGAGGTATCCCACACAAATATTACACATTCTCTTTTGACTGTGGATCATAGTTCTGAATCTTTAGATTTGAATAAACAGAACCTGAAGTTAACACAACAACCAGGGAAGTAAAAAGCCCAAAATACATAGTGGAGGAGAAGGAGTATACAGTAGGATAATGGTGCTATTAGGGGGAATGGAAAAAATGGTGAGACTTTAACTAGTAAGAAAGGAAAGTTACATTATTATTATTATTATTATTATTATTATTATTATTATTAACCAATCCCAGGTTTACTTCCATCCTCTACTCCTGCTCCCACCACTTTTTTCCCATCTACTCCTCAGAGAGGTTAAGGTCTCCCCTAGGAAGACAACAAAGTCTATCCCATCACCTCATTCAGACAGGACCATTTGAACAAAAAGCATTCTGTGTGCACTGACTCTTATTTAGGTACATATTTTGATGCCTCCTTTCTATCCTATTTTTTTTTGCTTTATTATACCTAATATTTGCCTGATCACATTTTTATAAATAATTTAAGTTAGTCAGTAAGCACAGCAGCTTCTATCATTCAAAATGCTGTGGGGGTATTGCTTGTTGTTTGGATTAGTGCAGGGTGTGTTGTAAGAGGCTGCTTACTTGTCCTGGACACCGAGGACTGAAATAACCACACATAAACTGTATTAATAAAACACTGCTTGGCCTATTAGCTCTAGCTTCTTATTGGCTAACTCTTTTTTTTAAAGATTTATTTATTTATTATGTATACAGTGTTCTGTCTGTCTATATGCTTGCTGGCCAGAGAGGGCACCAGATCTCATTACAGATGGCTGTGAGCCACTGTGTGGTTGCTGGGGATTGAACTCAGGACGTCTGGAAGAGCAGTCAGTGCTCTTAACCTCTGAGCCATCTCTCCAGCACATTAGTGGCTAACTCATATATCTTAATTTAACCCACCTCATTAATCTGTGCATCACCACTAGGTTGTGGCCTACCAGCAAAGTTTCAGCATGTCTGTCTTCATGGTGCCTCCATAGCTTCTCTTTGGCACTGCCTCCTTTCTCCCAGCATTCAGTTTAGGTTTCCCCACCTAACTCTTTTCTACTACCTTGCTATAGGCCAAGCCAGTATCTTTATTCATTAACCCATAAAAGTAACACATAGAAGAACCTCCTACACCATTTCTCCTTCTCTGTTTAAACAAAAAGGAAGGCTTTAACTTTAACATATCTAAAAATTCAAATAAATAAAAAACGGGTATCAAGCAAGGATTATAGTTACAAAATTTATATATACTTTATCTTTTATCATAACTAAGGAAATTATAACTATCAATTCTTCAACATCATCAAAGACTCCAGAAGAATATAATCTTACCTAAGTAAACAATATGTTCATTGTAAGCAACTTTCAAAACTAGAGACATCTTGCTGCCTGGAGAGTCACCCAAAGTTCTTTTGTACCATTGGGCATCCGTCTTCAACCTATAGGCCTATAGTATCTAACAGACTTTTCCATGAAGCAGGAAATCTCAAAGACAGTTCCACCAATATTGGCAGTTTGTCAGTCACTTTCTTCTGTGTCTTGTAGACTCTATTCTTTCATGAAGTGGGAAGCCCAAAGGATTGTCTCACCTTTAGGCAAGTTCAGCAGGCATTTCTCTGTGCTCCCTGCATGTCCAATTCACATAGCATATCATCAAGAAGTCCAGGCAAGAGCAGTTTATTGCCCAAACAGCTAACCAACTCCATAAGGAGCCTCTTCGATGTCCATCTTCTTTTTGAAGTAGATTGGTGCTCCCAGAAGCAGATGTGTCTCATTTTCATGAAAAGTCCTATATTCTTAAAATACTTTAAATGCCATATTCTTTAGTCTTTGAAAGATTTAAAGAATCTCTATCCATCTGAAAATCATCTCTGTACATCTAGAAAAATCTAACTAACATGACTACAAGCTTGACTATTATAGATGATACTCTATTTACCAATATTTCTTAATTATACATTACTTTTTAAATGAGCTGCACAATCATAATACCTTAATCAATGGTAGATATATATATATGTGCAGTATAACAAAATTGACTTTAAATTTGTATCAATAAACCAAGATCCATACCCATGTAAATCTCTACAGTATATCCCTTTTTAAATAAACAAACATTTATAGACTATAATTGGGCATAGTTCCTCTATAAACTGCTTCCTCTTTTTGTTTGGCAAAGTATTTTTTGGGGGGTGTTTACAGCAACCTTTCAGGGGATCTTGGTTCATCAAACCACATTTGTCTGGAAGGATTCCATAGGTTCTCATCCCCTTTGGAAACAAAAGAACCTCTTTTCCAAAGCAACATATCCTTAGACCCATATTTTGAAGACAAAATAACTTTAAAGTATATATGTTGGCAACTTAGCTCCTTCACAGTCAAAAACACAATAGTATACATAATCCAGACTCTATGTGTACATTCCATCTTTATGTGGATTATTTTTCTTACTCTATTACTTTTTCTACAAGTTTAATATTTAATTTATTACCTTTACACCTTTAATCTATTACTGTCCATACTCTTTGATATTACATTTACTGTCTCTTTACTCTTTTTCTTCTCTCTCCCAAGCCTATGTACATTTTTTAAACACTGTGTGTCATTTAGAAGTCCTTTATGTCTGAATTTGCCTTAGTGTACATCTGTAATTCTTCTCTGTACAGGAGCACTTCTTAAAATGCTAAGCAGAGACTAAGACTGCTTTGTCTTTTGGCTCCACCCAGTCCAACATGATGGGGTGGAGGTCTGTTTTGCACAAGCCAGCCTCATAGCTCCATTTTCAGGCACACAGTAGGTCTATGTCGCCATTAAGCAAGTTGTAGCAGTCTGCTCACAAACCCCATTTAAAAGGATATACGTCTCAGCCACTTCTCCATCCCCATGCATGCTGCCATACTCCCCCACAGGATAATAGACCAACCTCTGAAATCATAAGCAAGCTTCCAATTAAATGCCTTCCTTTTAAGAGTTGTCTTGGTCATACTCTGTTGAGATAGGAGCCGCAGGGCTGCATCCCCGGCACCCGGCCGCCCGCATGGCTAGCTTATGCCCAGAAATAATTACACGGAAACTGTATTCTTTCAAACACTGCCTGGCCCGGCTAGGTCCAGTTTCTTATTGGCTAGCTCTTACATATTGTTCTAACCCATTTCTAATATTCTGTGTAGCCCATGAGCTGGCTTACCAGAGAGGATCTTAACCTGCATCTGTCTGGAGTGGGAGCATCATGGCGACTCCTCCTCTAACCTTCTTTCTCCCAGAATTCTCTTCTGTATACTCCGCCTACCTAATTTTCTATCCAATAAAATGGGCCAAGGCAGTTTCTTTATTAGTAAGAAATCATTCCCACATCATTTCCCCTTTTTCCGTTTAAACAAAAAAGAAAGGCTTTAACTTTAGCATAGTAAAATTACATATAACAAAACAGTTATCAAGTAAGAATTACAGTTACAATATTTATATCTATTTTATCTCTTATCATAACTAAGGAAAACTATAACTATTTATTCTTCAACTCCATCAAAGACTCCAGAAGGATATAATATTATCTAAGTAAACAAGAAATAAGAAAACTCTAGAAATGACAGAGACATCTCGCTGCCTGGACAGTCACCCAAAGTTCCTCTGTACCGTTGGGGCATCCATCTTCGGCCTACAGGCCCATGGTATCCAGAGACATTTCCATGAAGCAGGAAATTTCAAAGACAGTTCAGTCATTTTCTGCTGTGTCCTGCAGAATGTCTCGCAGACTCTTTCATGAATCAGGAACCCCGAAAGACCATCTCACCTTTAGGCAAGTTCAGCAGTCCTCTCTCTGAGGGTTCTCTGTGTCCAGTTTATGCAACAGTCCAGGCAAGAGCAGTTTCTTGCCCAAATGACTATCCAACTCCATAAGGATCCTCTTCGATGCCCATCTTCCTCTTGAAGTAGCTGGTGCTGCCAGGAGCAGACGTGTCTCCTTGTCATGAAAAGTCCTAAGTTATTAAAATATTTTAAATGCCATATTCTGCAGTCTTTGAAAGATATGAAGAATGCCTATCTAACTGAAATATATCTCTATATATCTAGAAAATCTAATTAACATGACTACAAGCTTAACTATTAGCGATGATTATCCATTAACAACCTATATTTCCTAATTATACATTACATTTTTAAATGAACTACACAATCACAATACCTTAATCAAGATCAAAAATACATATACATATAACAAAATTGACCTTAAAATCCATACCAATGCAAATTATTCATATCTATATCATATCCCCCTTTAAATGTAAAAGAACATTTATAAACAATATTTGGGAACATGGGCGTAGTTTTTTCTCTCCAAACTGCTTCCTGCTGAATAGGGGCGTCGTTAATTAGGTTGTTCATGATATAACCTGTATGCTAGTTTCATCTCAGTTGGCAATTGAGCGAAGCAATTTTTTGAGGGTGTTCACAGCAACCTTTCAGGAGGGCGTGGTCTATCATACCAAATCGGAATAGATGCAATCCACAGGGTCTCATCCTCTGCAAAAACAAAAGAAGACCCTCTCCAAAGCATCATATCCTTAGACCCAAATTCTGAAATCATAATACCCTCATGATATCCATTTTGGTTTAGCTTGGCAGCCCATATAATGAAATGTCTCTCTGTACTTAGCTCCTTCACAGTCAAAAATTTTAAAGAAAACACAATGTACATAATCCAGACTCTCTGTGAATTTTCCATTTTTACGTGGCTTATTTTTCTTTATTTCTCTTAATCTATAACTATCTGTACTTCTGTACTCTGTCTCTTTAAAGACTTTACCCTTTTTCTTTTTAAGACATTAACTTTATTCTTTATATTCTTTTTCTTCTCTCTCCCAAGCCTACGTACATTCATCCAACAGTGTCTGAATCTGTTTTATTGTGAATCTGTAATTTTTTTACTATCCAGGAGCATTTCTTAAAATGTTAAGCATTTCTTAAAAACTTAAGTTGCACCATGTACAGGTAATACGGTACTGCCTGTGTCCTGCCCAGTCTAAACCTTAACTGCACGGTTTTAAGGTAATTACGGTAGTTCCTGCCTGAGATCAGCACAGTTCAGCATGGAGCAGCCGCTCCTGCCTCAGAGTCATTTGGTGCTTCTGAGCTGAGCACAGTTCCAGGCACACAGCAGTTCACATTGGAGCCGCAATCAGCAGTTTAATTCTGAGACTGAGTGTGCAGCACAGAAACTCTTTTCATCCAAGTTACAGCCAAATCTGACATGCAGAGCACTGCGCAGTCTGAAAACAGTCTGTATGGCCGCAGGAATCTGCCATGCTCTTCCGCCTGCCTAAGCCTGATTCAGCCTTCTGCCCAGGTGCAGGCAGGAAGCGCTGAGCCATTGGCACAGTCTCAGAGCACTCTCCTCTGATCCCAAGCGGGAACACAAACATCCAGTCCCATAAAAGCCTTGAAATGTTTTAAAGCCAGAGTTCACGCTGGCAGTACAGCCCTATGGAGCCGCGCTTTAAAATGACGCAGCTTTTTTTTTTTGCTGCTATTGCTGAATCAGGAAATCTCTTTATGGCACGCCACCAACAGAGAGCAAAACTCTGTGTTAAACTCTGTTTCCCTTATTTTTAAGCCTTCTCAGGTTTTTAAGTGGATTTAGCCCCACGTTGGGCGCCATCTGTTGAGATAGGAGCCGCAGGGCTGCATCCCCGGCACCCGGCCGCCCGCATGGCTAGCTTATGCCCAGAAATAATTACACGGAAACTGTATTCTTTCAAACACTGTCTGGCCATGCTTGTTCCAGCTTCTTATTGGCTAGCTCTTACATATTGTTCTAACCCATTTCTAATATTTTATGTAGCCCATGAGCTGGCTTACCAGGGAGGATCTTAACCTACGTCTGTCTGGAGCGGGAGAATCATGGCGACTCCTACTCAGCTTCTTTTTCCCAGAATTCTCTTCTGTCTACTCCGCCTACCTAATTTTCTGTCCTATGAGGGCCAAGACAGTTTCTTTATTAATAAGAAATCACTCCCACATCAATACTCATAGTAGTAGAACAGAGAGTTAAGACATGCACTATCTGGTCACCCAACTGAAAAACACAAGAGAGTTTAAAGTCAGATGCCTTTGAAGGTTAGATGATGCTGGTCCTAGAAGTAACAGGTACCTTAACCAAAATTCCAAGGTCACATGATGAATCCCTCTATCAGAGTTGGTCAGGGAGACAGAGAGGCTTACCCACCTGTAGCCCGCGGAGATGTAGCGCGCGCCATGGCGCTGTCATGTCGTGGGCACAGAGCCTGGGCGCCGTTTGCTGTTCCATGTCAAACTTGACAGACAACTTGTGCGCATGCACGCGAGCTCCCCCCAGCGCAGGGAGTCTTTTGATCTGGCCATCCGATCTGGCCAATCATAATTTAGCACGATCACTCCATTCTGGCCTGAGCCATTGGGTTGATGACACGTCAGGGCTTTGTCTGGCACCGTATATATTCTTCTGCTTCACGGGGACGGGGTCTTTTGCCTCTCTACAACCTCAAGTGTAAGTGCTCCAATAAAGTGTGTTCTGAGAAGAATCCTGTTGCGGTCGTCTCTTCTGCTGGCGGGAGCGGCGTGCCGCACCCACCCCCAAAAATATGGGAAGCTCTTCCCATTCCTCTTATTTGTGAACCAGAACTAGCTGAAAATGCCTTATCAATGAAGATGTTATACGAATTTAATGAAAGGTAAAGAAAACTAAAGCAGGAACTGCAATGGATCTTCCTCTCTGTTAGGTTAGCTTTCATAGTGCCAGAGGATTATGAAAGCTGCCAAGGGTTTAAAGGTATCAAGTCTTACCCAGGTGGGAACTGCAGAAATTAACAGTGCCAACCTGCTAGGCAAGATATGCATTGGCACAATAGTGACAAGACTGTTGTGGGGATAACCTTTTTTTTTTTTCAATTTGGGGCAGTCTCCACAAGAAGTAATCTGTGTAACTGAACTCCAAACCCATTTGCACCTGAGGCATGAAAAGCTTTGTTGTACCCAGTATGCTCCTTTCCCTTTTAATTCTCTTTCTACTGTGTATGTTCTAGGGATCGAAGTCAGACGATCTTCAGGCTCTTTGGCAGGTGCCTCTCCATGCTAAGCCATCTCACTGGCCCCTTATTTATATATGTATGTGTTTATTTATTTAGTTGTTGTGTTTCTCTCTGTGTATATATGTGGGTTTGTGTGTATGTTTGTGTGTGTGTGTGTACATGTCCATTGGAAATGACACACATGTGGCAGTCAGAACACCACTCACAGAAGTTTGTGGTTTTCTTCAGCTGTGTGGGCTCCTGGGATAGAACTCAAGTCATCAGGTTTGGCAGTAGACGCCTTTACTGTCTCCCCTCCATTTTCATCGATATCATGTGCTTAGTCCTCACAGAGCCTTCTGTGTTCATTTTGTCCTGATTATCACTGGGTCCTCTAGATACTTAGCAGAAGTTGAGCCTGACATGAGTGGTCTTAGTGAGTGGTTACAGTACATCTTTAGATGGAAAAGTAAGAGCGACGCTGGGTGGTGGTGTCGCACGCCTTTAATCCCAGCACTCAGGAGGCAGAGGCAGGCAGATCTCTGTGAGTTCTAGGCCAGCCTGGTCTACAACAAGTTGTAATACTACTACAGCTAGTTACAGGATAGGCTCCAAAGCTACAGAGAAACCCTGTCTCAAAGAAAAAGTAAGAGCAAGGTAGCAGAGGGAAGAGCAGGGTTGCCAGGCTCACAATGCGCAGCATCAGTAGAAGCACTACTGCATACAGAATTCAGTCTTTGCACAATTCAGTCTTTACCTAAGCCTGGGGTTTCCTGAGATAAAGCATGTGATTTCCTAGAAATACTACTCAGCGCCAGACATTTCTCTCATGTTCTTCAATATCAGCAATGAGTGATGATATTAATGTACCAAGACAGAAATCATTCATAGACACAGTGAAAATAGAGGTTAGGGCAGGCTGACAGGAAGGACTTTGGAGGGTAATTTAAAACCTCTATCAGGAAATACAGATAATTTTAGCAGCAATATGTTAAGGTCTCACTCTACATCGTGATATGAGCCAGGGATGGAGAATGACTGGTAAGTTAGTGAATTAAGCTGTGAGATTAATGACTTCAAACATAGGAGACAGATTACAAAGGAAGGTCACTGCTGTACTTCATAGGACAACCCAACTCAGCCCTTGTAGTCATTCTGAAAAGGCAAAATTGAAGATTCTGTATCTCAATAGCAGGATTAACCGTAGAGAGCGTGCCAACACAGAGGCCTTTGTGCACTACTGCCAATATTTGAAAGGAAATCGTGGAAATCCCTAACCTCAACCACTGTGTATCACTGAATCTTGACCTCTGCCTTTGAAGGTCAAAGGACGCAGAAATTATTACGGGAAGGCCTCAACAGCTGTGTCAGCCACATGCAACACAGCCCATGAAGACTAACAATGCTAATGTCCCCCATGCAGTAGTGTGTATACTGCAGTTATGACTTCACAGCTCTCCCTAGACTTACGGGCTTTAAGGGAGACAGAGAAGGTGCTTATTCCTGGCAGCCCCTTATGTGTAAGCCTGGTCACTATCTAGTTTCTCTAGATATTAAATGGAAAGTATGAACGGCCTGAGTGCTTTTCAGTGGGGGGTTTAGAAAGGCGTCAGTGTGAAAGGTAGAGAGAAACAGCAGAGGGAAAAAGCAGGCTGGGTGTCTCCTAGTGCAGAAGCAGAAGTCCTGGCAAAAGTCGGCCTTGACCTTGACTTGATGTGGACAAACACAGAGGGGTAGTTTCTGCCAAATATAACTAGCTCAGCTCCCTTGCCTGACCTTCCTCAGTGTCAGCAATGAGTGAAGAGGGTAATGTATCATAAAAGAAAAATATCACCTCAGAACTTGATGTACACAGTGAAATCAGATTGCGGAAGACCTGACGAAGCAAAGCTATCAGGGAGGAAGATGAGGATGACGAAATTGGCAGGTGATGTTAGTCACCATAAACATTTTTGTTTTGTTCTAATTTTATAATATTTAACAGAAGTATTTATTTTTGGAACGTTTATTTTTGTTGTTTGAGAAGTCTATACATGTATATATTAGGTTTTGATCTAGTCCACCTCCTTTTCCCTCCCCTCTACTTTCTGTACTATCCACTCATCTAGTATTTTTCTCTTTATCTTTTGTGCTCACTTTTTGAACTTCCTACATGTGCACTGGTGTAGGGCTATATTATTTAGCTTAATATGATGATGCACAATTATGTTCCATTTACTGAAAATATTATAATTTTATTGTCTTATATGCTTTTTACTTAGTATTTTTTAATTATACAAAATAACGGCTTCTCTTCTGATGTATTCATACATATATATCACTGTATTTTTCCCATATGCATCTCTGACACTACCTTACACCATTCTTTCTAGTACCAATCTTTCCCTAAATGAACTTATTTAGGCTTGCATGACTCATGTGTGTGTGTGTGTGTGTGTGTGTGTGTGTGTGTGTGTGTTCAAGTGCAATTTCTGCTACCCAAATATTCTTACATATGTAGCCTTCCAACAGAGCTTGGCAACTGATCAGGAGCTGCATATTTAGATATAACTGAACCTAATTCTCCCAGAAGTTAAGAATTGGCAAAAACTCTGCACGTAGGGATGGAATTTCATGCCCAACTCCCCTCTCCATACTGGGATATTGCTCAGTCATCCTCTGGATTTCACTGCAACCTGCTAAAATGGCATCTTTCATGTTTAATTTTATTAATTCATGGCTTTTTCTTTATTTTTGTGTCTTGCTTGATTGGCTTATTATTATTATCATTATCATTATTATTACTTTGAGACAAGGTCTCATTTGTCCCAGGCTGGCCACATACCCTCTATATAATCAAGGGTGACCTTGTCCTTTTTATAGCCTTCCTCTGCATCCCGAGTGGTAAAGTTATAGTTCAATTCTCTATACATATATTTTTATAGCTACTTACATCTCCAAAATGCTTGGTCAACTCATTTACAGATAGTGCTTCCTAGACAGCAGGACCTGGTTCAATCCACAGATCACTGCCCTCTCACTGCTCACCCTGGTAAACCACACTTCAGATCCCCAACCACACGGGGGAGTGAGAATTTGAAGTATGGGGTAGATTCTACATGTTGAGGCATTTGAACTGCTCTTCAGTAAGAGAGGAACAGGTGGTGCCAGCAGAGATGAGGTTTGAAATTTGTGACTTACTGCAGGCACATCTGGAAAATGGTGGTGGAGTTACATCTGGAAAATGGTGGTGGAGTTTAAGCGAGAACCAGACCTGCTCTAATCTCTTCTTTGAAAGGACTGCTCCAACTCCTGCAAGGAGAACTAACAAAAGATGTGACTGAAGGGGAGAATAATAACAACCCTCCTGGGTTTGAGGAAACTTTTCAACTTTCAGCAAAAGGACATAAAATACAGAGAAGTTATCTTACCTAGGATTTATTCTAAAGGTGATATCAAATGGAATTGCAGAGAGACCATTCCCATGGTAATGGGAATTAAAAGATACTTTTATAACTGACTAGAAAAAGTAATTAACAGAAAAAATGAAATAAATTATATAGTCTTAACTGTGGCCAGAACATGACTATATTTGGCAAACAGTCCTTGGGGAAAGTGATAAAATTCAAAACTTTTAGGGTAGCCATAACCCAGTCTGAATGGTCCTTGTAAGACTCAGATAATCTAACACAGACAGAACAGAGATGCACATGCCTAGAGGAAGCACAGAAACACTCTGGACTCTAAGCATGGAGGTCTCTGAGGAAACAGAGCTTTCTTGCAAAGTAATCCTGTCATTTGAGCCTCTAACGCATGTGAAATGAAATGCTGTTTTTCTCGGCTCGGTCTGTGGGATTGCATCTTCTTCTTCATGTCATTTTGTTTGCTTTGCTTTGTTTTTGGCAGCCACAGGAAACTAAGGTAGGGGTGTGAGGGAAGGAAATTAATAATTCTATCTGAAGCATGTTGCCTTTGAAATAGATTTGGAAGACAAACAACAGTTACAGGACTTCCATGGTCCTACGTGCTGAAGTGCCAGCTACATGGTGCTCGTGGCTTCAACCCCATTCTTCCTAACTCCGTTTTATGTGTCAGCTTTCCTCTATATTTTATTTTTATTATCTCCTATGAGTTCATAGCTCATAATTCTGTTCCACAACACATTAATCTCTTCACTCATTCTTGGAAGTAGGGAAAAACTGGGAAGGACTTGAACTGAGTGACATTTGGCAGACTCACATAATATCACTTGGGAACCAGGAAAAGATGGACTGTAATGACTTTCCACAGGGCTGCCATATCTAAGGTCACCCACACAACATGGGCAAGTCTGCCTGGCTCTCTCCTTCATCCTTCTTCTGGCTAATTTCTCACCTGAACATCTACTGTGTGTCCCTGGCCAGGATCACTCATCTCCAGGTTCCCTCCCATGTTGTATCTTGGACCAAGTACTTTGATTCTGTCTCCTGAAAACCTCATAGCTTTTCACATGACTAGAACAGAATTATCATCTTCTAATAGATCTCTCTTTAGAATAAACTATGCTCATTCTGTGGAAATCATCACTGTCTCTCTCACCTATCAAGGGTTAAATCATAAGAGGCAATCTAGATTGCTAAAGAGGCCCTCCTGTAATAGTCTCTGCACCATTTAAAAAAGACCCAGAATTGATTCTCACAGGCAGAATCCAGGACCCATCATTCACACCGAGACAGGACAGTTCTTTTATAATAATCACCAACATGGCCCCACCCACCTGCAACCAAACTATACAGTCCTGCACAGGTCTATAAACCTCTGCAACATTCCCAAAGTATGAAACAGGAAGCACCTGCATTCAGTGATGATTTGTATCTTTCAAGGTAAAGAGAAGCAGTAAATAAGTAGGTACAACAGATTCCACAGCCATTAAAAGGAAAATGGTCAGTTCAGGTGCCCCAAGTGTACAAAGAAATATTTGAAAATCTAAACATTTGTTATACCCATAGATAACTACCTAGTCACAGATGGTACATTCTGCAGTGTGCAATGTTTAAGGCAGAGATTCATAACTAGTCAAAGCATTGAGTGACTTTGCTTGCTCAGGTCTAAATGGAACAACTATACCCACCCCTACTTCAAGACTCGGAACATCGCAGAAGAGGGGATAAATGAAGGTGAGATCTGGAGGATGGGGAGCAGTGCTGTGAAGCAGTCCTTGGCATGTGATGTGGCAGCTACACTCATGAACTCAGAGCAGTCATGGTTCTGTAGAGGACCTGCATGGTGACAAGACAGCCAAACGGCAGCACTGATAGGAGAGAAAACACTCATGAGACCTGCCCCCAGCTGAGAATCTACTGGCAGCCGATGGTTGCTGAGGGGAGAATGACCATTTTCTTTGGGGCTTTAGTCATTGATGGTTGTCCATTCTCAGTTAATGGTCCCACACGCATGTGTATACAAACAACACCAATTAGATTCTGTGGGATATTAAATTTAAAAACCACAAAGAAATAAAAGAAATAAAACATGAAGCTAAGAGGGAGATTGATATGCGAGTCCCCTCTGTGTGCTGTGATTACCATTAATGAATAAAGAATCTACTTTGGACCTATAGCAAGTCAGAACTTAGGTAGGCAGGGAAAGCTAGGCTGAATGCTGGGAGAAAGAAGGGTGGAGTCAGGGCAAAGTCATGGATCCTTTGCCTGAGACAGACACTGAAACATTACCCAGTAAGCCACTGCCACGTGACAATAAACAGATTAATAGAGATGTGTTAGTTTAGGATATGAATTAGCCAGAAATACGCTTAAGCTATTGGCCAAACAATATTTTAAATAATACAGTTTCTGTGTGATTATTTTGTGGCTGGGAAGCTGGGGTAAATGAACAGCCTCCTCCCTCAACAAGATATGTTTTAGGTGAGGACTCCAGTGGAAGATGGAGGAAGAGAGTAGAGATACAACCAAAATACAGTGTTTTAAATTCCCAAAAAATAAAAATATTTAAAAGTAGGCTTTAAATACCTTACTAGCTGCTTAAATATATAACTACCTGTAAGAAAACTCTACTATAAAATTATTATAAATTCTACTACCTAACTGTACATCAATTGTTTCTATCTTTGATTTTGTGAGACAGATTCCCACTCCATGGCACAGACTGGTCTACAACTATAATTCAGGCTTACCTTGAATTCATAGCAATCTTGATGCCTCAGGCTCCCAGGAGATGGCAAGATACAAGTATGCCATCACACCTGTTTAGCTACTGTTTCTAAACTACCCCAAACAGCACTCGTCCTCCAAAATAATACTACACAAACTGCTGGAGCCAGAAGGCAGGATTTTCAACCTGATGTTTAACATTTAATTTTCTTAATTATTATAAGTCATTTTTACAAAGACTTCTGAGTATCTTTTTTCTCTAGTGAAATTATATATTTCTTAAAAGTCAGCCTATGATGTGTTTCTGCTCTTCATTGAGTCAACCTAGGTGGAGATTAATATGTCTGTCTTGTGTGATACAAAAATCTCCCCAAAAATAAGCACCTAAGCCTAGAACCCAAGTCTACTTGACATTAGGGAGTTGCAGATACAAATCAGTTGACATTAATTACATTCTTAGTTGTAGAGTGGAAGAGGGCCACAACATGCATGTGGAAGACAGAGGAGAACTTGTGGGAACCAATTTCCTCCTCCACCATGTTGGTTCCAAAGATTGAACTGGGCTGTCAGGCTTGGTGGTGGGTACCTCTACCCACTAACGTCATCTCAGCAGTCCACTAGCCATTTAATTTTAGATATACTGGACTGCCAACTGGGAACACCACAAATACTAGATCCTGATGTGGCAGGATAGTATGTTCCAGAGAGAGACAACATTGTTTGGAGGCTTAAACAATACAGTTAAGCAATCCTTTCCCTTGAAAATAAACCACTCTCAAACACAGTTCCAGTGAACGTTTATTTATTAGGCCCACACAAGGTAAGGGCAGAGCTCATGAATGCCTGAAACATTGATTATCAGTCAGGACCACTTTTTCTTTGCTCTCTCTCTTTTGCTGGGAGCATCTTGGACTTCCACTGTTTTTTACAATGATACAATATCCAGAAGGGTACTGGTAGGCTTGTTTCAAAGTTGGAGTCTTCTCAGAAAGTGGAGGAGAATGCAATGATTGTCACAGCAAATAGAACCTTTACTGTGTTGGCTAAATTAAAATAAATAAAATAAGAGTTACCAAGAGAACCTCAAGAAATCATTTAACACTTTGAGCTTGGGTGTGGGATTTTATTTCTCTAAATATAATCACCTATCCTCTCTCAATCCTGTGACTGGCATGAAAAAATTTAAGCACTCTGTTGATAGCCATTCTATTGTAATAAGAAACCCTATTGGATATTACAAATAATGCTGCTATGAACATAGTTAAACAAATGCTTTTGTAGTATGATAGAGCATCTCTTGGGTATATTCCCAAGAATGGTATTGCTGAATCCTGGGGTAGGTTGATCCCGAATTTCCTGAGAAACTGCCACACTGATTTCCAAAGTGGTTGCACAAGTTTGCATTCCCACCAGCAATGGATGAGTGTTCCTCTTACTCCACATCCTCTCCAGCAAACATCATTGATGTTTTTGATTCTAGCCATTCTGACAGGTGTAAGATGATATCTCAAAGTTGTTTTGATTTGCATTTCCATGAACGCTAAGGAGGTGGAGCATGACCTTAAGTGTCTTTTGGCCATTTGAACTTCTGTTGAGAATTCTCTGTTCAGATCAGTGCCCCATTTTTTTAATTGGGTTAATTAGCATTTTAAAGTGTAGTTTCTTGAGTTCTTTATATGTTTTGGAAATCAGACCTTTGTCTGTTGTGGGGTTGGTGAAGATCTCCCAGTCAGTAGGTTGTCTTTATNAAAAAAAAAAAAAAAAAAAACAATGATATCTTGAATTTTGCATGCAAATGGATAGAAATAGAAAGCACTATACTGAGTGAGGTAACTCAGACCCAAAAAGATGAATATGGTATATACTCACTCATAAGTGGATTCTAGCCATAAATAAAGGACATTGAGCCTATAATATGAGATCCTAGAGAAGCTAAATAAGAAGGTGATCCCAAAGAAAAACATAGTTATCCTCCTGATATTGGAAGGAGACAAGATTGCCAGGCAAAAGTTGGAAACTTGGGGGTGGGGATGGGGTGGGAGTAAGGGGAAATGGGGAGAAAAAAGTGAGAAGGGGAGGATGGGGAGAGCTTGGGGAAATGGGATGGTTGGGATGGAGGCAGGGTGGATATGGGAGTAGGGAAGTATATATCTTAATTAAGGGAGCCATTTTAGGTTCGGCGAGAGACTTGACTCTAGAGGTGTTCCCAGGTGTCCATGGAGATGGCCCTAGCTAGATCCTTGGGCAGCTGAGGAGAGGGAGCCTGAAATGGCCCTATCTTATAGCCATACTGATGAATATCTAGCATATCACCATAGAAACTTCATCTGGCAATGGATGCAGCTAAAGACAGAGACCCACATTGGAACACTGGACTGAGCGCCTAAGGTCCAAATGAGGAGCAGAAGGAGGGAGAACATGAGCAAGGAAGTTAAGACCGCGAGGGGTGCGCCCACCCACTGAGACGGTGGGGCTGATCCAATGGGAGCTCACCAAGGCCAGCTGGATGATGGAGCATGTGATCAAACCGGACTCCCTGAACGTGGCTGACAAGGAAGGCTGACTGAGAAGCCAAGGACAGTGGCACTGGGTTTTGATCCTACTGCATGTCATGACTTTGTGGGAGCCTAGTCTGTTTGGATGCTCACCTTCCTAGTCCTGGATGGAGGGGGAGGACCTTGGACTTCCCACAGAGCAGGGAACCCTGACTACTCTTTGGACTAGAGAGGGAGGGGAAGGGAAATGGGGGGAGCAGGAGGGAAATGGGAGGAGGGGAGGAGGTGGAAATTTTTAATTAAATAATAAAACTAAATAAAACTTAAAAAAAGAAACCCTATTGGAGAATTAAAAAGCAAAAATACAAAAAGAACCAGGAGGGTCTGAAGGGATTACTCAGCAGTTAGCAGCAGAAGCTGATCTTTCAATGGCCCCAGGTTCATTTCCAAGGACCCACATGGCATCTCATCATAGTCTATAACTTCAGTTCCAAGGGCTCTGACACCTTCTTTCAGCCTCTGTGGGCACCAGGCACACACATGGCACAAAGACATATATGCATCATAACACCCATACACAATAATAATTTTAAAGCATTTTTCAAAACCAAAAGAGAGGAGATATTAAAAGAGAAATTACTAATTCAGAGCCCTTCAGTTTTTCATGGAATCATACATTCTATGCTTTAGATGGTGGCTTGGCTAAGAGTTTGTGTATTGCACTAGGTTCCACACCCTAGAGAAATCAAAGGGGAATTTATGAACACTCAAGGGAGAATTTGGGTCCTGTCATGAGTCTACATGAAGTTCCAGACCCCTGAACAGAAAAGACCTGCATGAGGCCGGGTGGTGGTCGTGCAAGCCTTTAATCCCAGTACTTGGGAACACTTGGGAGGCAGAGGCAGACAGATTTCTGTGAGTTCAAGGCCAGCCTGCTCTACAAGAGCTAGTTCCAGGACTGGCTCCAAAGCTACAGAGAAACCCTGTCTCAAAAAACCAAGGAAGGGAGGGAGGGAAGGAGAGAGGAAGGGAGGGAGGGAAGGAGGGAGGGAGGGAGGAAGAGAGAGAGAGAGAGAGAAGACCTCTACATGAAGGAATAATTTATTTTATATCTTATTTTATTTTACTTACTTTGAGATGGAGTTTTGCCTTATAGACCAGGCTGGCTTGGAACTTACTATGTAGACCCTGCTGTCATGGAACTTACTATGTAGACCAGGCTGGCCTGGAACTAAGAGATTCAGCTGCCTCAGACTCCCAAGTGCTCAAATTAAAGATTTGTGCCACCATTTCTAGCTTTGGGGAAGAGTTAAAGGTGGAGTCTATTCTGAAGGGATTAAAATTAGCATAGAATAGAATAACAAATCTCTAGATAGGTGTCAGGGATAAAAGAGAAGATACTTACAGGATCAAGAGTCCCAGAGAAGGTGAGGTTCGGGTCTGCAATGAGATAAAGAATTGGTTTTCACTCACTTAAAACTTCCTTAACTCCAGTTACCAGAATTTGTCTTAGAGAAAGAAAATAGATGAAACTTTATGATGTCTTCACTAAGCGCTAGACAGAAAGATGCAAGAATGTGAAGGGTGTGATGGTTTACACCTTTAATCCCAGCACTCGGGAGGCAGAGGCAGGCAGATCCCTGTGAGTTCAGGAACAGCCTGATCTACACATCAAGTTCCAGGACTAGGGCTACACAGAGAGCCCTGTGGATAGAAAGGTAGATGGGTTGGTAGAAAAATAGACAGATGGACAGACAGACAGACAGACAGACAAACAGATAGGTGGGTGGGTGGGCACATAGATGGTAAATGAATGGAAGGTATAAATGAGAGCAGCAAAGAAATCCACTGATGAAGCCTTAAATTTTCTTTGCTTCTATTTGGTCCAAATACAAATGACAATTAACACTTAACCAAAAATTTGGCCCAGGAGACCATCTGTCTGGAATATATTGTAACCATTAGAAGAGAAAAGGGTATGATTAACTCCATCTCCCTAACCATATTTCCAAACACATGAACACCCAAGGAGCTGACCCTCAAGAGTTTGTTCTTGAGACAGGTGGCTGACAACAAACTGTGTGGTCCCCAACAGGTGTCTTCTACTGAAAATATTCCAGGAAAGGGGGATACATATTCTTCAAGTTTCAAAGAACTTTTGGTAAAAGAAAAAAAATTACCCCTCCTCAGAGTCAGGCAGCAAGTTTCCCAACTTGGGACCTTCCTCAACAGTGAGACGAAAGAAAGGGTCACAGAGGGAAATGCTAGCATGTGAAGACAGACTGCTCCTACCTGAGGTCTCACTGTCTTCTTCGAGAAAACTGGAGGGGACTGTCTCAGCTTCAGGAGAGGACACTGTGAAGACAGAACAGACAACAAGTATAGTCACCCACTGTGGGAAAAAGCAAGCTTTCCTGGAGGAAGGCATGTGATAGGGGCCCAGAAACACCTATCCAGACCTCCAGGAATGACACCCTCACTTACCAGCAATCTGTGTGTTTTTGTGATACCCTTCTGTGGGTGACAAAAAGTCTGAAGTCGGATTAAAGTCCATGGTTGGATCACTGTCTGTGTCTGCTTTTTGAATTTTTATCACTTTCTCAATTGGTGGTGGTAGCTTTCTGACTGTTTTTATTATGTTAGTGATTGAATCCAGTAGGTCTTCAATGTTAGCAGGTAAATTTAGTAGTTCTTCACTGAGTAGGTCTAGTGGGTCATCGGTGGTTGCTTCTGGAAGGTAATTGTTGAGTCACCTTGGTTATAACTGGTTAGATCTGGCTGATTCTGGTAGGTCTCTACTAGTGAATTCTTTTTATTTATTTATTTATTTATTAAAGATTTCTCTCTCTTCCCCACCGCCGCCTCCCCTTTCCCTCCCCCTCCCCCAATCAAGTCCCCTCCCTCGTCAGCCCAAACCCATTAGAATTCACTAGTAGAGGGCAGGGAACTCTACTAGTGAATTCTAATGGGTAAAGTAGTGGATTCTAAAGAAGCCCAACAGAAAAGAACAGCTTAAGTCTTTTCCGGTGAGCATGTCTCTGTTGTCCCCACCCCTTCCTGTTCTGGGCCCTCCATTCAAGGGACAGTTTAAAGCGGCTGTTGTTGCGTGGTTCCACCAAGTCCTGTTCAGCAGCTAGAGCCCCTGGGCTAACTAGTGCTCAGAACAGTGTGATCAGAGCCCACTCCTGCCTTCCTTGAGGAGTCAGTTGAGGACAGAGCATCTATGTTGTGCCACTATCTGATGGAGGAAGGCCATTGGTAATAAACAAACTGCCTTGGCCCATTTTGTCTAGCCTCTTCTCGGCTAACTCTCGCACCTGGACTAGCTCATTTCTAATAAGGTGTGTAGCACCCCAAGGTGCGCTTACCTGGAAGATTCTAGCCTACGTCCATCCTGGGTCGGAGCTTCATTTCGAGTGCCTCAGAGAGCAGAGCTATCGCGTCTGCCCAGGAGAGGGGAGCATGGTGTCTCTGAGCTCACTTCCTCTTCCTCCCAGCATTCTGTTCTGCCTACTCCACCCACCTAAGGGATGGCCTATCAAAATGGGCCAAGGCAGTTTGTTTATAACCAATGACCTTCCTCCATCAACTATCTGTGTGCTGGGCAGACTAACACAGAAGAAAATTTCAAGACTTGCCTCTATAATCCTTCCAGATTTCTGAAAGCCACACACAGATCTACTAATGGCTAAAATTTAAAGAAACCACTGGTCCTATATATAAGCAAGAGTGGAATCAACCCTAACATGTTCCATTACAGCTACTTTTCATGTAATGCCCTATGTCTAGGACCCATTTTCATCACATCCTAAACACAGTCCTAATGTCATAGGGCTGGTTACCTACAGAACCCTCACAACCATGTAATCTGCTGTGCACAGGGCATGTCTCCCAGGGACAGGCTCATCTCACCATAGCAGGAATTGTCACAAGTCTCTCTCTCTCTCTCTCTCTCTCTCTCTCTCTCTCTCTCTCTCTCTCCCCCTTCCTCCCTCTGTGTGTGTCTGACTGTCTGTCTGTCTGTCACTGTTTCTCACTTGGCTTAATCTCAGATGCATGTATAGAGAGGAAGCCCATCCAGCAGCCCAAAAAGCGAGAGTTACCTAGCAAGAGCATGTGGGTGAGCAGCTCTGAGAAACTGCCTGACTTCAGAAAGAACTAGAACAAAAAGTTTGGTGGTTGTTAGATCCTTCTTCTCTCTGGCTCTCAAGGACATATTTCTTTCCTTGCTCAACGTGGTCCAAGTTTCCATTCCAGTCCCACAGATTCACAGTCAGTGACAGAGCTGGCTGACAATGCTCTCAGACATGACTGAAGCTCACTCTGTTAAGGCGTCCTCATCTCTTTATCGTAATTCAACAGATTCTATCACCTCCTTGACAACCAGTGAGGGTAGGACCATCAGAACCATCTCAGCCATTCTGCCCTGGTCTCATCTAACCAAGCTTGTTAGCTATATGTGATTAATTCAAACTCACAACCAAAACCCACAGCTCAGTCACTCAGCTGCCATTCTCGCCTAAAACAACCTCTACAGAATCATCCAGTTTCTACTTAAAACAAGTCAATCCTCTGCACACCCATCTCCACACAAAGGCACATTCACAAACTTTAACTTCTCCTAAAGATTCCAAGGTGCACACACCTGTGGGGAAAGCCACAGCCAGAGCACACAAGACAGAGATCACCAGAACCTTGAAGAGCATCATGTTTCAGTAGGATCAAGGCATTAGTCCAGGAAGAGCTCTGCTGGGTTTTTATACATTCTTCTGCCCTGCCCCTGAAAGGTGCCATTCCTTTCCACAGCTGACTGGAGAAAAAAAAAGGGGGGGACAGGGATGGGTTTGGAAGGGTGCCCTCATGAGCCATTAAAGAATGCACCAGCAAGGAGGTTAAGAAAAATTAACAAGCGTCAGAGGAGCAATCTAAGCCAGGCTACCCTAGGAAAGTCTGATGAGATCCTTTGTGAGATCAAGTGCACCACCCATTGCATTAACTCCATTATCCTCTGAGGCCGGGGGAGAAATTCTTATTCCACCAGATGTGCCCCCCAACTCAGACATCATGACTGCTCTTCGTCTTCTAGGATAGAGTCATTTGTCTTTTCTGACCCCCAAAAATGGCTTTGAGTGAGAAAATGGGCTGTTTGACTCTAAGGGAAAACCTCATGTACACATTAGAGTCCTCATCCAGGCAGACCCCTAAAGGAGAATAGTGGAGAGCTGCTCGTTGCAGGAGCAGAAATGTCTAATGCTGTGTTGTGTGATTGTACATGCCAGACCATGCATTCTCAACAGGAGCCCAGCAGTAGACATTTCATCCACCTTTCCCCAGGAGGAACCTACAGGCTGACATTTGAAGTAGCTCCCCATTATACAAGGATGCTGACTCTCTACAGGGGTGTCAAGAACATAAATTATGTTTTCTCTGCTGGATCCAGAATCATTTGCCACACAGTGTAACACAGATACAACAATGGTCCAGAATTTGGAAGACAAGAAGCACCTGGCAGGCCAATCATACTAAAAACAACAGGACTCAAACAAGACAGTAGGGCAGTCCTTTAGAGTCCAGCAGAGAAGGAAGCAGATCGCCTCTACTGGCTACAGTGAGAACACTTGCTGCCACAAAAGATGACATGTTTTGACTCTCCCATGCAAATCCAAGAGCTGAACTAACAATCAGAGGCACTAAAGAGACAAAGCAAGCAGCTCCCTGTAGCTCTGCCTTGTACTTGACCGTTAAAAGTTAGTGTTCAAGATGTCCCTTCAGCTTCAGAGGTCACAGCACTATGTTCTGACATCAGTTTCCATAAGTCTCAGAGCAGGAGGGGCTATGCCCTGGCCTAAGGGCTGGGTGAGAGGAAAAAGTGCTTCAACCTTGGAGGTAGAGGACCACTGCTTTCCTTCCCCCTGAGTGTGCCTGTGCAAACAGATGGAGGATCCCAGGAAGGACCCAAGCCTCCAGGAGGTGAAAATTAACAAAACCGTAGAGAGATCTTTGTAGGGCCTTTATTCAAAGACTGAATACCTCTTTTTTTATTTTGACATGGTATTTTTACTTCCTCAGCTTTTTCTATGTGCCACCAAATGTTGTAGACTCATGTGATCTCAAGATTGGAAGGAGTCTGGAAATGGACCCAGCTCAGTCAGACTTTCCAGGACTTTTGCTTCATAGAAGAGTATATTTCCCTCGGTAACACCCCTGGAACTGGAAGATTCAGTGTCTTAAGAAGAACAGATCATCTTTGGACAATTATTTCCTCCAGTAGCTGCAATTTTAGCCTGTTGGCCACAGTTCTGTACTTGGGAGTCAGATTTGTAAAACTGGCCCCTCTTCCCTCTTCTGATGTCAAAAGGAGTTATTATTTAACTTTTAAATTTTTTTAAATTTTTACCAACCCTGCCCCCGGGGGAAAAAATACTGTTCCTGTTGCTTTGGGGGAAAATATTTCCCACACACAGCACCAATCTCTGGCTCAGAAAGAATAAAAGTGTAGTTAGAAGTGACTTACTAACTAGAGTTAGGGATGCAGTTGAGTGGCAGAGCACTGGCCTGGAAGGTACAAAGTTCGATCCCCAGTACCACAGGAGGAAGAAGAGGACACGGGGGGGGGGGTGCAGAGGTATGTCATGAGGATTAAAACAAATGATTGTAGGTTTGGATCAATTAGAGCAGCAAAGAAAGACCTTCCAATAACCTTCTGGAAATCCTTATTAATTTGCTTGCATTCAATTTTGACACTGCCATTGAAGGGAGCCTTGGGGATAACTGTAGAAGGTGTTCTATCAGCATGGAAACACAAGTCTTGACATCCCCCTCAGTTTCCAGAGGTGGGTAGAGCCAGGGTGTGATCCTCCAGACCTGTGCATCCTCTGTCCCTCCCTGATATCCTTACTCCTTGACCAAAACCAAACTGTGAAGCACAGCATGCAGATGTGTCCAGCCTGGCAGCTGACCCAGGGCAAAACCACCTTCCATTCCCAATAACCATTCCCCATCCAGGCAAAGCTCTGTAGAAACCAGAATCAAATTTCTAACCTTGGGGCAAGGAGTGGGAGATGGCTCAGTGGATAAGAGCACTGTTTGCTCTTCTAGAGGACTTAGGTTCAGTTCCCAGCACCCACATGCGACATGGTGGCCCGCAAACATCCATAACTCCAGTTCTGGGCAAACAAAATACCTCTCCTAACCTATGTGAACACCACATATGGTACACTTCACACATACATACATACAGGCAAAACACTCATAAATGCAATAAATAAGTGAATAAATAAATAAAGACCTAAAGACCGTAATAAAAACTAATTCTTTCAAAGGTAATTTTTAAAAATGAGTATTTTAAATATCATATTGTATGAGTTACAATAAAATTTGAAAACACAGATGAAAAACATATTAGTTCCTAAATTATCAACTACTGCAGGCTAGAACCTTCTTTTGTTTCCTTAGAAGGCTAAGGATGAGATGTAGCCTTGAACATACTAAACAAACTGAGGTGCACCTGCAGCCCTTAATGCTAAAACCTTACTAGTCCATTTAGTGTTGCTCCATTCCTACAGAGTCCACTACAGGGTTTATACAGAGAACCAAATTCATAGTTGTTTGTTTGGGTTGAATTCTAACACGGAGCAGGTAGGAAAGACCCGCCAAACACAGTATATGGACCGAGGTCTTAGGTTACCCGGGCATGGATCCATGTACAATTCTAAGTCCTCCTTAACTTATTCATCCCTTTAGATTGTTGTTGTTGCTGGGGGATTGGGGGGGGCATTTATTTGTTTGTTTGCTGTTTGTCTGTTCATTTGAGGCAGGGTCTTTATATGCAGCCCTGGCTGTCCTGGAGTTCACTGTATAGAACAGTGCTGAAATTAAAGACATGCGCCACTACACCCAGCCAGCCCTTTTGCTTTTCTAACCTGCAAAACACAGGTAATGTCGGTAATCCTTTAAAAGGTCACTGTGAGAATGAAACGAACTGATTCATGTAAGCCAAGGCTGGCATACAGTAATTGATTGATGACTGGCAGCTCCAATGAGTCATTTGGAAGAACATGGAGGTTTCCCAAAAAGGAAACAAAAGAACCTCTTTTTACAATCTAGCAATTCCACTGCTTGTTAAATATCAAAAAAGAAGTGAAAGAATGCACACCCTTCCTTGCTCATTGCAGCGTTATTTACAATAACCAGGTGGGGGAAGCCACTCAGTGTCCATCAGAGATGAATGGTTAGTGAGCGCCGAGCACACAATGGCCTCATTCAGCCTTTGGAGATGAATGACTTTCTAGAAAACTGTTGCAAGAACATACCTAACACTTAACTCTATGCAGAAAAACAAGTAGGTGGTAAATCATAACTTTAGTTCTTGAGTGCTTGATGATATTTAAGGCTAGATAAATAATAATTATTAGATGCCAGGCACTATCCTAAATCTTTTTAGATAAATATTCTGCAAATTGTAACACCTTCACAAAAGCAGCCGCATCTTTCCTAAGCACAGAGAAGTGTCCTGAGAAGCAGGTCTGTAGATGGTTTTGTCATTAAGCAGATGTTACACAGTGAGTTTATGGTAACTAACATGACTATGACATTGTGACATTGTGAGGTGATATCATCTCACACAGCACCGAGCTAGCACCTATGCTTTGCCCATAATTATTTAATAGTCCAATACGTAATTGGACCAATACCCTGCCCCTGAGCAGATTCTCAACTTCTTAATTCTTTTTTTTAATTTATTTATTTATTTATTATGTATTCTGTCTGTGTGTATGTGCCTGCAGGCCAGAAGAGGGCACCAGACCCCTTTACAGATGGTTGTGAGCCACCATGTGGTTGCTGGGAATTGAACTCAGGACCAAACTGTACACAGAGAACCCTCAGAGAGAGGACTGCTGAACTTGCCTAAAGGTGAGATGATCTTTCGGGGTTCCTGCTTCATGAAAGAGTCTGCGAGACATTCTGCAGGACACAGAAGAAAGTGACTGAACTGTCTTTGGAATTTCCTGCTTCGTGGAGGTGTCTGCTGGATACCATGGGCCTGTAGGGCGGCCGGGTGCCGGGGCCCCGAAATAATTACACGGAAACTGTATTCTTTCAAACACTGCCTGGCCCGGCTAGTTCCAGCTTCTTATTGGCTAGCTCTTACATATTGTTCTAACCCATTTCTAATATTCTATGTAGCCCACGAGCTGGCTTACCAGGGAGAATCTTAACATGCGTCTGTCTGGAGCGGGAGAATCATGGCGACTCCTTCACTAAGCTTCTTTCTCCCAGCATTCTCTTCTGTCTACTCCGCCTACCTAATTTTCTGTCCTATGAGGGCCGAGGCAGTTTCTTTATTATAATTAACCAATGTCCTTCCTCCATCATTTGGAAGAGCAGGCAATGCTCTTAACCTCTGAGAAATCTCTCCAGCCCCCAGACTCTCAACTTCTATGACTTGAGCAGGAGATTTCATCTATTCTGCTCACTGGTCCATTGGTAAATAGCTGCTAGTTCTTGAACCCTGGATTGGAATAGGAATTGTGGGGCTAAGGCTGTGATGTCAAGTGAAAGAAAATTCAACTTTACTTAGTCTGTCTTGGGCTACATGGAGAAAAGTGCTTGAGTGTAGAACAATTCTCAAGTCAAAGAGCACAAACAGCCAATTCAGTGTCTCAAGAAGAAGTCTTACTGATCTTACTATCTTTCTATCTTTAACCAATCTGTAAAACAGTGGAGTGTTATGCCTGGAACAGGGTAGAGGGTAAACATCCTTCAAGTTTGCTTATAGGACTCTAGGAGGAGCTAGAAAAAGGTAGTGTGCACTTTCCCTTAGTTAACACAAATGCAAGCCAAGCTAGTAGCACGTACCCAAGCACCCTAGCACCAAATTGGAATCTGCACCAAAACTGGTTTCCTCACTGCAGGTGAGTGCTTCTGAGTAATGTCAACATTGTATCATATTTACACTATTTGAAAATTTTAGGACACTCCCACATTTTATATTACGTAAGCTTCACAATAGTCCTAAATGATGGGTGTTATTCTAACTTTGAGATTTAATATTGGTTCTACAGAAGTAAGAAAAATGGATCAATTCACATCTCCTTTAAAAGATTGTATGTTACAACCATTTTCTTAATTAAAGTCATCATTCCCACCCCTTTTATACAATCAAGAAAATAAAATAAAAAATAAAAAAACCAGAAAGTCAGAAATGAAAGTGTCTGAGGTCCTGATAAGTGCAGTTAATCAGGGGGTGTTCAGCCTCACTTTCCATAATTACTACATAAACCAGATTTTAGTTATCATGTTGAACTCTATTAGCGAGTATCCACCAGAGAAGACTACTCAAACATGGGTTTAAGCCAATAGAAAGTCTTTATTTACCAGTCAGCAACTATACCGGGTATTTGGGATCTCAGTGTAGCCCTGAGCCTTTCTTGGGGTAAGATTTTAACCACAAAAACCACATCCTGGGTTGACATACTTCAGTTATCCAGGAGCAGAACTACAAAGGCAAAAAAACAAGGTCAGTACATTAAGAAACTTTCCCAGAACTATGGACTTTGATGGATTAGGTCTTTGTTTTGTTCTGGCAGGTCATACTGTCCATGCTGAGTTTTGAAGCCTGTATAGTGCTACCATAGTGCAGTAAGTTGTGCTAAGGTCTGGGGCCTATTAAGCTCTGGAGACCTGTTACAGAGTCCCATCTATACAACCTCACAGATTTGTGAGATTTTATGATAGAAATAAACATAGAAATCATAAACGGGAGATCAATAAACATGAGATCATTACAAAACAACTAAGGAAGTAACTCAAGAATAGACTGTCTAGCATACATGCAGTCTTGAGCTCAATTTCCAGCACAAGTAATGATAATTTAAGGAAAATTGATGTGGGGTGTCCTTCTGTATATATGTTGCTTTTATTGGTTACTGAATAAAGTTGCTTTGGCCTATGGCAGGATATAGCCATGCTGAAAGAGAGGAGGGGAGAGAGAGAGAGNNNGGGGGGGGAGGGGGGAGGGGGGGACGGGGGGAGGGGGGGGCCCGGGGGCGGAGTAAGCCAGAGGTAACAAACCATGAGCCTCATGGTAAAATATAAAATAGAAATGGGTTAATTTAAGATGTAAGAGCTAGTTAGAAATACGCCTAAGACACTGGCCAAACAGTGTTGTAACTAATATAGTTTCTGTGTGATTATTTGAGTCTGGGCAGCCGAGAACAAATGAGCAGTCTCCATTTACAGAAAATGGTATTCAAAAATAATAGATCCATTTATCTAAGCTCTAGTCCTTCCATATTTCTTGGCAAACATCTGAGCATCTCCGTGACTCCTTTTACCCATATGTAGTAGATGAATAATAATACCTAACTCAAGGTGGGGGAGAAGGCATTGAAGTTTTCAAAAACTTAGTAATGGGGCTTCAGATGTTGCTCACTGGTAGGGGATTTGCCAAGGATGTATAAGACCCTAGCTCTGGTCAGTAGAAGGATAAGACATAAAAACTAGTAGGAAAGTGAGAGGAATGTGAACCCTGGGTTGATGTCTGTGTCCTCAGCTACCTTAGAGACCTAATACTTTTGCCATGGTCTACACCCATGGAGTTTTTCTTTTCATCAGGTGTGTGTGTGTGTGTGTGTGTGTGTGTGTGTGTGTGTGTGTGCACATACCTGCATGCATGAGTGCATGCATGTTTTCTAGTACCAAACTCTGATGGCTATTCTTGGTGATCAACTTGACTACATCTCAAATTTAACTAAAACCCAAGCTTCTGGGTACACTTGTGAGGCATTTTTCTTGACTGGATCATTTAAAGTGGGTAGACCTTCCCTGAATCAAAGCTACTCCTTCTGGGAGTGCCATAAAGGACATGGAAGAAGGAAGAGCTTGTTCTTTGCCTGCTTGCCATCACTCTTGCTGGCAAGTTCATTTGTTTACTGGTATTGGAACCTATTTCTTCAGGACTCCACGGTATTCAAAGAACAGCTGAGACATGGAACCTTGTGGACTGAACAACTACTGGGTACTTGAAAAAAAATTACTGGGTACTTGACTGCACATTTGTAGACATATGTTGTTGGAAGAGTTGGACGATGAACAGTAACTAGCCACTATCATAAATCCCATTCTATGCATACAAATACAGCTATCAGTTCTGATTCTCTAGAGAACTCTGACAAATACACAAACTTAAAAAAAAGACTCCCTACATTTATACAAACCTGAGTACTTAGCAAAATCCTAGTGAGTAGCCAGTACACAGCCACTTTCACCATCTACGAAAGCACACACAGGAACGACAGACTGATTCTCAGTATCCCCTCTGCCACAGGATATGATCACCATGGAAACTATTCTGTTCTCATTAAGGTGCCAAAAGCATTAAAAAGTAAATTCTTTTTTAAAATATTTTACTGGTTCTTTGAGAGTTTTGCATTTTTTACTCATATTTTATTCTTTTCCCCCCAAAAAAATGAATTCTTGTTCTCCTCACTTGAGTGTATGGCAGGACCTGGATTCAGAACAGCCATGAGGCAACATGCTTAAGAAATATGGAATCAAGGGGTTATCACCAAAGTCCTGAATAAAGATACAGTCAACCAATTTACAATTTTATTAGTTGTAGACTTCAGGCTTGTGTGTTAAGGAAAAAAGGTGACAACCACAGTAATGGAGCCAGAGAACACATGATTCTCCGCCCTTTATTTCTCATGTTTGATCTCCCACTTCTTTTATAAGAAAGGGAGTGAGGATAAACAGGGGAAAAAATCAGACAGCCTGATATGGAGACTAATTTCAGACAAAGAATGGTAAACTTACATGTCTAGGATAATAATGACTCCTTCCATCCCACACCTCTCATCTCTGGAATAATCCATGCAACAGGGTCCAGCTGCCTTTCTTGAGGAACCACAAAGGAGCTAGACCTGCCTCTTGACAGTCTCACCTGGGGGACATCATGCTGCTCTCAGAATATTCTGCTGCAAAAGTATCATCAAGAATATTGGACTAAAAGCACCTGCCCACCTCCTGGTTTTCCCAGAAGACTGGAGGACAGTCAGTTCTAAAGACCTGAAAGGAATCAGGAGAGACTTGCCTGGGCAGGAGGCCTGTGAGATAAACACGTGTCAGACTGAGACCCCTTCTGTTCCCTGGGACATTGGGACCTGGCAAGACTAGCCAGTTCAGGAGAATGAAATCAGATTCTGGAACCTTCTGGCCATATCTCTCTTTTGCAAGTCCTGGAGTCCTGGTTTCCCATCCAGGAAGCACCTTGGCTTACATAATGTTGGTATGAATCCCCCCTAACCAGATCCTACAAGAGAAAGCATAACAAATCTCAAATTCTCAGCTGTTGTCACATCAAGTCCTTCAGAACATCACCTGGGCTAGTGCCCCAGCAAAAAACCATGATGGTGTAACTGCACTAAATGTCACACAGAAAGAAGAAATTCTACAAAGTAGGGCATGCATCACCCTTCTGGTAATAATTACACAGCCTTCCCAACCACCCTTATTGCTGGTTTAACCTTGAGGATATATTCTTGTTATTTTATTTTGTCTTTGGCTCTCCTAATAGACTCTCCCCTCCAGATTCTTTCATCCATGAACTGCCAACTAAAACCCTCTTCTAAGTTTTACTAATTTCTCCCCTGGTGTGCCTCAGCCTGTGGGTGTTGTCCCATGCGAGATGGTGGATGGAAGGCATAAAGCACCTCCTATCAGTGAAGCAGCAGTGAGTCTCTTTCCCATCTTCATCCTGAGACAGGGATTGGACTGCACACCTATTCCTCACAGGCATCTGTGTGGCATAGAAATGCTGTATCCATGCTGAGCCCCACCCAGCTTCCTGTGATAGAAAGAGATGGGATAATTGAGCACTGGAGTCCTTGTGTGGGGAAACCAATTACAGATTTCCAAACAAGAGAAGGATAGAGACTATTTAAAATCAGAAGGTTGTAAAGTGGTACTAATATGGACTTCTATTAAATATGGCCTTGTGTATATAATGTTTTTAGTGTACTAAGCACTTGCTGGAATGAAGACGACATCACCAGTGATCCAACAGCAGTTATAGAAAGCAGAGGTACTGGGTTGGGGATGTACCTAAGTTGACAGAATTCTGAGTCAATGAGTTCATAATAACCTGAGTTTGGGTCCCAGTGCCCATATAAAAAGGCCAGGTGTGCGACAGCAGGTACCTACAGTCCCAGTACCAAAAGGTCACCTTGGAGAACCAATTGCTGAGTTCCAAGTTCAATGAGAGACTCTGTTTTCACAACATCAGGTGGAGGGCTACAGAAATGTCTTAGCAATTAGAACCAAAGTTCAGTTCCCAGCATCCATATTATGTGGCTCACAATCACCTGCAACCCTAGCTCCAGAGGTTCCAGCACCTTCTCATTACACACATACACATAAATTAAAATAAAAGAAATCTTTTCTTTTAAAAAACCATGTTGAGTGATAGAGGAAGGCATCCAACATCTACCTCTGGTCTCCACACACATCCAGTCATGGTGCACACATGTGCAGACACATGCAATAAATATATGGACAAATAACCAAATAAATAAAAGAGTGGAACTTGAAGCAAAAGTGTCTACAGATACACAAAAGTGCAAAATGTGTTCTGAAGCTGAAACCCCTACTCTGAAAACACATGGTTGCTCACAAAATCCAGTTAACTGTTGAGGGCAGGCTTTGGCTTTAAAAGTTAAAGATACGAGAGTGTGGGATAAAGATGAATGGAGAATTAGGCTGCTACTTACGTTGCCAACATTGGAAGAAAGAAAGAAGGTAAAGAGAAAAATCCATGGAAAAATTAGCTTCAGTTGCAAGCGGGAGAAAAGAAATATCTCTGAGGGGACACAGATTAGAAGGGTCTTCAGAGGGGGT
Source organism: Alexandromys fortis (assembly GCF_014885135.2). Taxonomy (NCBI): domain Eukaryota; kingdom Metazoa; phylum Chordata; class Mammalia; order Rodentia; family Cricetidae; genus Alexandromys; species Alexandromys fortis. The sequence continues at coordinate 1,927,016 of NW_026068095.1, read as the reverse complement.
TGTGCTGGAGCACGCCTATTCCAGACCTTGATGGGTGGGGACGGGGAATCAGTGGTTTAAAACCAACTTGAGTGACCAAGACAAGGTCTTTTTTAAAGAAGTCTTCATTCATCCTATCTCTCTATCCAAACTACAAGTGACCTGCAGGGCAAAGTAGCTGAGGCCAACAAGGCTGAGTCACTGGCCACCGCACACACAGCCCAATGCCCTGGTCACCGCACACACAGAACAGCGCCCTGTGTGGGCTTGTGTGGAAGATCCAGGACAGCGCTGACAGGTTCACCAGAAGCTGATTCAAGACTTAAGGAACAGACCCAGCCCAGTTTCCAGTTCAACAACAAAATTTTCCTTCCTCGTTCCACACTCTTCTCCCCTATACCTAACAAGCAGCAAGGATTGAAACAGACACAGACACAAACAGACCAGCACCGGACCCTGACAATAAGAGGCAAAGCTGCCTTCATTGTTCTCTGTGGGGAGCAGAGGAAGGACTTGGCTGAGAGATACTGAGCATCTGACATTTTTTCCATGTTCAGCCAGTAGGCCAGAGGTCAAGAGCTGACTAGCTTAAGAAAGCAGATTAAACACACTGGGGAAGTTTTAGCAGGCTGGGGGTGTAGCTCATTCGGTAGAGTGCTTGCCTGGCATTCACAAAGCCCTGGCTTCCATCCCTGACAGGGAATAAACCAAGCACGGCGGTCCCATCACTTGGGTGGTAGAAGAGAGAGAACCAGAAACTCATGGTTGTCGTCTGTCTGATACATAAACAATTCAAAGTTAGCCTGGGCTACTTAAAACACAGTCTGGGAGATAGCCTCCACAATGCGAAGTTCTGAACCCAATAGAGACAAGTGTTTTCATGTGAAGGTAAACAAATGGCATGCATGCAGGAGACCAGAAGTTTGAAAGCTCTGAATGGTTTTGGATCTTCCAGGTGCAATGTGATCCCTTTTAGGAAGGCGAGTCCAGAATGGGCAAGAGAACACAGAGGTCAGACGCAATCAGGGTCTCTAAATCTTTCTTCCCGTGGAGCTTTCTAGTGAGGTGGTTTTACTGTGTCTTGCTTACTCAGCAAGGAGACTCAGGAGGGGTCCTGGAGAAGTATGCCACTTTCAAACATCTTGGGGTTCCGTGCTCCTGCAGAACACCACATCTCCAGCCAAGGGAGCAAGGCAATCTTGGTGGCCCTTCATCTCAGCCTGTTTACACAGAGTGGAAAGGGCCCTATATTTTGCTTTTTATTGGTTCCCAAGAACCCCCTGAAGATAATCAACTTCTGCCTTCTGCCCAGTGCCTGTGACACAGAAGAAATAGAGCATAGGCCCCTGTGTCTCCACCCTGAGCACCTTTCTTTTGCCTCAGTCTACACAGGTATTTGCCATACCCTAGAAAGCTGCTTTTACTTCACCAACCCCCCTGTTCCTTTTAGAGATCTTGCAGTTTACATTCCAAAGTTGACACCTCAAGGCAACTTACCAGAGAGACATAGTTTAGTAGATTATTTCCTAGGGCCGTAGGTTCCATTTCTAGCACAAGCGAAAACAAAACACTCTCTAATAAAGCTTATCATTTGTGTGTGTATGTATCCGTGTGTATATTTGTATGTGTATCTGTGTGTACATCTGTGGGTATATCTGTGTCTGTGTGTACATCTGTGTATTTCTGTGTGTGTATCTGTGTGTGTATATCTCTCTGTGTGCATCTGTGTATCTCTCTCTCTCTCTCTCTCTCTCTCTGTGTGTGTGTGTGTGTGTGTGTGTGTGTGTGTTTGAAGCTTTCCTTTCCAAGACTGAATTTATAATATCCATCAGGCAGGGACACACAGTCACCCTTATTCATATAATCAAGGCTATAAAAAATTTAATATAAAAAGAAGACAGTATGCTGTCTGATACCGTCATAGGAATCTTTCTGGAATGAACACTCTGACACCAACAGGGTAGTAGAGAAGGTGATGTCCCCGATGGACTAAAACCAGGACAGCTCCTGAAAGGCTTTGATCCGGGTTTAGTTTGTGTTTTTATTTTATTTTTTAAAACCACAAGGTGGGGCAGGCAAGCAAGCAGGACTTTACAGATGCCTCAGTGGCAGTCAGCAGGTTGTTAAGGGCAACAGCCCTTGGTTTCAGCTAATTTTTTTAAGTCATTTTGTTTTAGGTAGTTAATGAAGTCCTGCTTGACAAGTAGGCTGTACAAGCAATAAATAAGCATTTAACAATTGGATTTTTACCTTTTTTAACCTTATGATGCCTTATAAATTTGTCATAGAAATGAGTCAGTGTTCCTATTGCATCTCCTATGCTGTACTCTGCTGGATTTCATTTGCACCTCTAATCTTAATCTTTTTAATAACTTTTTGGCATTTTTATACTATTTTGACTGGCTAGCATAAAAATAGCATTTTTATTTAAAATCACATTCTTTTGGTTGGTTTGTTTTTTGGTTTGGGGTTTGTTTGGGGAAGATTTTCAGTGTTTGCTTTGTAGTATAATGCTGTAGGATTTGGGGAAATATGAGGGCCCACAGATGTGAGTCCTGTTTCACCTTGACTGAAGGTTGGAGAGTCTGAGCTTATTTTTGTTCTTTCAAAGTTGTTGACAACAGATATGGTTACAAACAAGAGATTCTGACCTGGGGTGTGGTTAATTAGTATTTTGGATATAGCTTATTGTATTTGTAAGGTACCAAGCCACATGGTAGAACATAGACAAAAAATATGGGTTAATTTAACAAGCCTAAGATATCAACAGAACATTTATAATTAATATTAAGTCTCTGTGGTTATTTGGGAGCCGGCTGGTGGGACAGAGTTGACTGGTGGTCCTGATGAAAAACCAACTCCTACACTCTATGGTCAGTTTTTATATTGTTTCTCCTTGGTTCCCCTAACCAAAGGCCTATAGTGGTATATTATTTGTATTTTAATAATAAATCTTTTTGTGTGTGTATGTGGTTTTTCGAGACATGGTTTCTCTGTAGCTTTGGAGCCTGTCCTGGAACTGGCTCTTATAGGCCAGGCTGGCCTCTAACTCACCGAGATCCACCTGCCTCTGCCTCCCAAGTGCTGGGATTAAAGGCATGAGCCACCACTGCCCAGTTTTAATAAATAAATCTTTCCTGAAAACCAGAAAAGCAAAGCAGCTAAGCCACTAGAGAAGTCTTACCTCTACCAAGGCTGGGTAATCACAAACTAAGCAGACTAAATTTCTCTCTCCTCATATTTTATATTCCCTCTAGTGTTGGGATTAAAGGAGTGTGACTCCCAAGAACTGGGAATAAAGGTGTGAGCCACCACCACCTGAATTTATTTCTGCATTGATCTTGTGTAGCCCAGGGTAGCCTTGAACCCACAGAGATCCATCTGTCTCTGTCTCCCAAATCCTGGGATTAAAGGTGTGTGTCACTGTTACCTGACCTCTAGTGGCTTTAGCTTTCCCTCTGGTCTCCAGGCAAAATTTATTTATTAAAATACAAATAATATTCCACTACAAAGGCCCATTATGGCCTTAATTCCCTGTCCCTCTGTGGGAGCTCCCTTTCCAGCCCCTCTTTCATGGCATCCAATGTTTAAGAGAAGATCAAAGGGCTGTCACAAGTGGGGCCATCTCCGAAAGGAATCAGTCTTTTTACCAGTGTGGGAAGATCTATCACATCACAATGAGGTCCGAGGGATGATCTGTGTCTGGTCTATTCCTCTGTAGTAGCTGACCTGATGACTAGGGTGGTATCATGCAAGTGCGTTTCAAGTTAATTCTCTGGGTAAGTGGGAAAAACTTCTATCCAGCCTGAAAAAAAATTGCTCATTATAACCAGCAAGTATGGGACCCTCGGCTAGATTGAATACAAAGTCCACTTGTAGATGTCTAAATGGGTTGGATCCATGTTTTGTGTCAGCATGGGGCTTGGGTCCCTGCTTCAAACTGTTCTAAGCACACTGCAAACAGACTTTGCTGGCTTGTTGGGTCAATGTTAACAACCCCAGGACCACCAAATATCTTTTCAACAATTTTTGTAAGGCTGTCTTTTTTTTTTTAAGATGGGTTGTTTTATGAGCTAACCTGGGAGCTGTCATCTCTGGAATTATTATGTTTTTTATTTGCGATAATCAGCCAGTGCTCTTGATTTTTAGTAGCCTTGTTTGCTTTTGTTGTTTTTGTTTGCTTGTTTGCTTGCTTGTTTATGTAAGAGGAAGTCTAGGAACACCAGGAATGCAAAACATACCTCCAGGGGTGATGGAATGGGAGTACCAGGCTGTCTTTACAGAGGCCAGCCTATTTGGATGCCTGGTTTGTCATTTGGTTTTCTCAGTCTTGAAGGAGATCTCACTTCAGGTCGACCAGGAATCCTTTTGGAATGTGCCTTTTTTACAGAGATGAGGGTGGAGGAGAGGTCACTGTGGATGGAAGCCTTTCAGAATCTACACAATCCCTGTTGACTGAATAATATATTAGGACTTCCACACTTATCCCCAACACCAAAGGAGCCTGCTTCTTGAGAGTTTATGCATGAACTGGCCAAACAAACACCCAACACAGAAGATCTTAGAAACACAAAACAACCTAATTCCCAGGGCTTTGCACACAGCATGTATTCAGGGAAAGTTCTCTCTCAGGTGGACCTCTGGAGGCCTCTCCTTTCCCTTTGCTTTGGTCACCTGGTATTTTGGTTTTGTGTGTTTGGTTGTAACTGGTTCTGTGGGATTATTATTAAATCTGTATAAATCAGTGTGCAGCTAAATTAAATTAAAATCTAGATTAGGCTGTTTGTAGAGGTCCTCTTGCTTTTCATTTTAAGGGCCATCTGATGGGGGGGGAGACAGGTTGAATCGATATCTCTTCCTCCCTCTCCTTCCCCCCCACTTCTTCCCTCTTCCTCTCTCTGTCTCTCTCTTTGTTGTTTGAAATAACCAAAGGGCCTGAACTGACCTTAAACTCCTAACCCTCCTGACTCTATCTCTCCTGGGTTAAGATAACTAGATCTCTCCTGGGCTAAGGCAACAAGCATGGGAGGGCATACTCAGAGGAAGCCACATCTAACTTCTGCAGTAATCTTAGAGCACATTTTAAATAGTTTGAAAAGCAATATTTAGAAAACACTTAAAGTAAGACCCTGGATTTGATTCCTAGCACTGGGGCAGGGTGGTGCATAATAGGTTACTGAGTCTTTAGAAGACTGGGAATAAAGAACTGAAAATTCTAACCAGTTTAGATGAGACCATGAAAGAAAATACTAAAAGGAAAAGGGGAGAAATGAGGAAAAAGGAGCTAAAAGGGGAAATGGTATGGGGAGATGAAAGGAGGAGGAGAAAGAAGAGAAAAGAGAAAGTCAGGAGAGAGGAGGACCTGGGGGAGGGGGCAGGAAGAGAATTAGGCCATACTAGAGTGATTCTGTGAATTTATTTTTAAGATTTTATCAGCATGTACTAATTACACATAGAAACGGGGTCCATATTTTTTCATACCTGAACACTCTTCTCTCTCCCTTTTCTCTTCCGAGCAAACACCTCCCTTCTATATTTTATGTCCTTGTGTGTATGACTCCACGAGTCTTCAGTACCCCTACCCCTACCTTGCCACTAAGGGCAGCAGCCAGTCATTCACACAGTGAGCTTTGCCACCCAGAGCATTGATAAGCAGCCCATCACTAACAAGGCTGTCCCCGTGGAAGGAGCAGTCCTCCCACTGGCTCAGGATGAAGATGAGAAGGTAACTGTGCTCCCAGAGCAAATCAGCCGCTAAAGACCTACTTGCCAAGAGTCTAAGGGACTGGAATTTTCTATCACTCATGTTTAAACTAAAGCTGCTTCTCTCCCCACAACCCTTTAGGAGTTTCTCCCGCTGATACCCTCAGCCAGCATCCCCCAGTTCTTCCACACTCTGCTAGCTTCTATCCCTGACTCTGCTCCACAGCCTCCTGGCCTGGCTCCCCCACCTCACCCCTGCCTTCCTTCCTCCTTCTCCCACAGACCTCTGGACAACACTCCTGCCATTGCCTTTCCCAGCATCTGCGCCTGTTTTCATGTCCAGCTGAGTTACAGGCAACATGGCTTCTTCGATAACTACAACATAGAGAGAGCAACTTTTTCTCTAAAGAAGGAATTGTGTTTGCCTCTGCAGCCACTTAAAACCTTTCAGAGGTTCACTCCCTCCCTCAGAGTAACCAGTGAATGTGGCGGCTCCACCGAACACATCCCTGGGCACTGAATCATTTCTGTGCCCTTGCTGATCACTGCACCAGGCCCAGAAACATACAACTCAGCCAGAGTCACACTGAAACCCTTTCTGGTTTGCCATGGCACCCACCCCTTGCCTTCCTTGGGCTGATCATTTCCCCCTTTGCCAGCATCTGTTGAGAAGTCACTCTGCCTGAGAACTGTTGCACCATCCTGTAAGCCCAGCACTCGGGAGATAGGCAGGAAGGTCACAAGTTCAAGGCTACCCTCAGCTGCATGGTAGGTTCGAGACAAGCTTGAGATTTAAGAGACCCTATCTCCTGGCCCACCAAGACAGGGCCATGAGTCTGCCTAGGTACAGGTCATCCACATACTTATTTGTTTCAACCCATAGACTACGAGCTCCCCTTTAAAACTCTACCACCAGCAACTGGGCACTGTGTGTTTGTTGTTACTGTTTCTCAAATAATTGAAGCACCCGATGGGGGCAATGGAGCATTCCGCTGTACTTTGTAAGGTCTCTGATGCCTATTAACTTCTTGGAGGGATTGGTCTGTGTTCTTTTATGTTGATCCTTCACCCTGTTCCAAGCCCTGCTCACCAACTGCCTCCACTGTCTCTTATGAATACAAAAAAGGCTTTCTTAACTCTAGCCCACACCCCTGTTTTCTGTTTTTCTATTAACTTAAAGCCTTACAAATGTAGTTTTCATTTTAAACATTCATTTAAAGTATTTAAACAATATTGTAAAAATGTTTGTGGTATTAAAAATATCTGGTAGCCAGTGCACACTTTTAATCCCAGCACTCAGGAGGTTCTATGAGTTTGAGGCCAGGCTGGTCTATAAGAACTAGTTCCAGAACAGACTCCAAAGCTACAGAGAAAATTGTTACTTAGAAACTAGAAGCAGGAGGATTGCAAATAAAAAGTAGCCTGGGGTTAGAATGTAGTTCAATAATATGTTTGCCTAGCATGTACAAATGCCCTATGACACAAAATAAAAATATGTCTTAAATCTACAACTTGGGGTGCTGGGGAAATGGCTCAGCAGTTAAGAGCACTATTGCTCTTCCAGATAGTTTGGATTTGACACCCAGGATCCACATTGTGTCTCAAAATCATCTAGAACCCTAGTCCCAAGGGATCTGACATCCACTTCTGGCCTCCACAGGCACCAGGCATACACATTAACAAATGTACATGCAGGGGGGAAAAAAAACTGCACACATATAATGGTAATAATAATAATAAATCATTTGGGGGTTCTGATTTTGGTTTGGGGTGTCTGTTTTGTTGGTTGAGACCCTCCCACTTTGTGAATTCCAAAGATCAAACTCAGGCATCAGGCTTGGCAGCAAACACTTTAACCCTCTGGGTCTCCTTATCAGCCCTGGTTTGTTTGAGGTTTTGTTTGTTTTGTTTTGTTTTGTTTTGTTTTGTTTTGTTTTGAGACAGGGTCATGCAATCCATCTGCATGACAATCCATCTGCCTCAGCCTCTTGAGTGTTGGGATCATAGAAAGGAAACTATAGCTGGTGAAATCTACCATTTTTAAGTGCACAACTCAACAATGTTAGCAAGTTCACGATGCTATCTATAACATAAGTCATCCTCCCTTCTCCCAGCAACCCCTTCCAATTCCTGAGTTTTATTTACTGTTTTAGATAACTCATATAGTAGGATCCCACTGTATTTGTTTCTCTGTGAATTGTTTCTAAATTTTACTTAGCACAGTGTACTCAAGGGTTATCTATGAGATTGCTTGTAATATGATTTCTTTTTGTTTTTTCTTGCAGCAATTGTGAGTTGAGCCTGCCACCTTATATTTACCAGGCTATATATAGGTTTTATAAACCTTTATTTAATATATATATGATCAGGCTATAATTATAACTCTCCTTTTACCTTTTTATTTTGAAGCAGGGTCTTCCTGGTTTGCACAGGCTGGCTTTGCCACCACTCTGTAGCCACAGCAGGCCTAGAACTTGTAATCCTCCTGCCTCAACTTCCTAAGTAACTGATTTTCCTCTTTTTAAAAGCTACATATATTATATATGCCAAATTTCTTTATCTGAGCTGCTTCCGCATCTTGGCTGCTATGAAAAGTACTCCACCGAACAGGCATACACATACATCTCTTCAAGATCTGTCTTGAAATCTTTTGGATATATTTACAGAATTAAGAATGCTCGATCATGTGTGCACTAGTTTTTCACTGCTACAACAAAGTGAGACAGGCTACTTTGTAAAGGAAAAAGATTTACTTTGCCTCATATCTCTAAAGGAACACAGTCTCAATAACCTTTTCTTGGGCTTTTACAGGGGCCCTCTTTGCTGTATCACATCATAGTGAGAGCACTGTCAATATCTGAGTATCTCGCCTCTGTCTCCACAGAAAAACCAGAATTCAAAACTAGGGACTTTGTCCCGATGGTCTAACCGAATCTGTCCACTTTCCAGAGGCACCACCTCTAAACTCAGCTTAAGTCCCCACCGTCTCAGTAGCCATGACAGACGTACCCTGGGCATTATTTTTACTCCTGCCCAAGGCTGAGAAGCAGAGGATACCTAGCCCACAGCAATAGAATGGCCTGCATTGCATTTTGTGAGGAATGTCCACACTGTTCTCAATAATGGCTATGTCGTTTTATAGCCCTAACATTTGCACACAGAATGCACTTTCTACCCGTTCCCACCAACCCCTGTTACTTCCTGTTATTCAAACAGGGCTCTCCCAATGGGTACAAGGGACTCCTTCATTGGGATTTTATTTTGCCTCTTCTTCTTCCATGTGCTTTTTTTTTTTGTCATTTATTCATCTTTTTTGAAGAATTGTCATTCAAGCCCTATGCTTATTTTGTCTCTAATTATGTTTTTAAAATTATTTATTTCTTTCATGTGTATGTTTTACCTGCATGTATGTCTATGCACAACATGTATGCCAAGTGCCCTCAGAGATCAGAAAAGGACAACAGATCTTCTGGATCTGGGTCTATTATAGATGGTTGTGAGCCACCATATGGGTGCTGAGAGTTGAGCCCAGTCTTCTGGAAGAGCAGCCGTCTCTCCAGGCTCTGAGTCTGGATTGTTTACATTGTTATTGCTGAGTTGTTCCGCCCATACTACCATGCACTGCTTATCGATGGGGACCTGTTCCATGAAAGGCATTAACCAGCAAGCAATTTCATCTTTGTGCAAACATCACAGAATGTGCTTACACAGATTAAGGCATCACTAGGTGTCATGATTTTAGGGGACACAAGCATGCATGCGTCTATCATAAGGTGTATGTGCATTGCTTTATCAAATATGTGATTTACAAATATTTCATCATATCCTCCAGCTGTTTTCTCACTTTGCCGTTTGTTTCCTTTAACATGTTTTTCTGTGGTCTATGAGAGAGACAGGCAGGTGAGAAGGTGTGCATGCTAGGGATGAAATCCAGTGCTCTAGGGAAGCTCTACCACTGAGCTAATGCTAGGTCACTAATGCTCACTCATGCTCACTAATGCTCTATACTGAGCTAATGCTAAGTCACTCATGCGCACTCATGCTCACTAATGCTCTACCACTAAACTAATGCTAGGTCACTAATGCTTACTTATATCCTGAATATCACCTCCACCTTTTGGTGTTAAAGAACAGTTTCCCAGGCTAGAAAATGTGTACGTGTTTGAGTGTGTGTGTGTGTGTGTGTGTGTGTGTGTGTGTGTGACAGAGACAGAGACAGAGAGAGTGTATGTAAGTGTGTGTATGAAAGAGTATGTAGATATGTTTTCCCAACTTTGGTCTTCTTGGAGAAGAGTTTCTAGACTAGAAAGATTTCCATTATTTTCATATGTATGGGTGTTTTTCCTGCATACCCATCTGTGTGACACTTGCATGTTTGGTGTTCACAGTGGCCAGAAGAGGTCACTTAACTGTAGTGGCAGACAGTCCTGAACCATCATATGGATGGATGCTGGGAATAGAACCCAGGTCCTCTAAAAGAGCAGCCCATGCTCTCCACCACTGAGCTATCTCTCCAGCCACTGGAAAAGACATTTGGACACTTAGGAACAGTGAGTCTTATTGAGAGTAATATATATATATATATGGTTGGTTTGGGGTTTTATAAATTTTAATATAATTACATTTCTCCCTTCCCTTCCCTACAACTCCTGACCCCATTCACCTCTCTCCACTTCCCTTCATATTCACAGCATCTTTATTCACTAATTGTTATTGCATGCATACATATTTAAATGTATGTTTGTGAATATTTATATACAAATAATACAACCTAAATACAACCCGTGCAATCCAAATAATGTCATTTATATGTATGTTTTCAGGGCTTATCATCAGGCACTGGACACCTGCCCAGCACCTTACTTCCTTCAGTTGCCTATAGTTCTTTCTCTATTTAAGTTTTATGCAAACGCTTTATGCAAAGCTATGTCTGTCTCATTACAGCCTTTCCACGCTTGTTAAGCAAAGCTTTGCTGTCAGAGAGCTCCACCTGCTGGTCGTGAATTTACTAAATCAAGTAGAGGCAGGTTAGTTTTAACCAACGGGCTCTGCTTCCACCTGCTGGCTTCTTTTTAAAGTTTTTAGAACACCAGTCACTTTGATTTCATGCCTGCTTACTAAGTCGTAACTATGTAGGAAGATCTGGAGCTAGGAAAGCAGCTCTCCGGGAGGCAACCTTGAAGGCATGTGGGGGCTAGCAAGGAGGCAGAGGAAGGCTATCGGCAGGGTTCAGTGTACAGCACAAAAGACAACTGTCTTCACTCACACAGCCGGGAGGTCAGCGCAGACTGGGGTGAGGTGGAGCAGTCAGGAGAGCTTTAGAGTCGGAAACGCCAAAGCCTCTCTTGAGGAAGAACTGGCGTAGACATTGAAAGCTGGAGCAGGAGTTAGAAGCAGGAGGGTCAGGCACCTGCACTGATTTTTAATAACTGAACTGAAGGCGTAAGTCACGAACAAGGCCACACCAGTTTGGAGTTATGATTAATAGGGTGTTATTTATTTAAAGGGGAAAAAACTTACAGATCACCGTCCCAAACAACAGCCATCTGCACAACCAGGAAGGGAGTCTAGTCTCCGGCGGAGCAGGAAGTGAAGAGAGCGAGCAGAGGAAATAGCCGCTTTTTTAAAGGGAGAGAGACCACGCCCCAATGGGCTGGTATCACAGCAGCTATTGGTTGGAGGGGTGGAAGGACCTCCCGCAACACCTCCCCCTTTTGTTTAAGTAAGAGAGTTCTAAACCTACTATGAAATTATATACAATAAGTACAAATATCCTATTCTAACTAGCTTAGGTCTTGTATAATAAATAACTTGGCCAAGTCGTGAGAAAAAAGTAACTACATTTATATAGTCTTCAACCCCATCAAAGATCTGAGAAGGGAAATAATGTTA